>NC_091129.1:149153614-149471739 GCF_040183065.1 Periplaneta americana | reverse complement strand
AAACGGAAAGACGAGAACGAGAACGGAAATATTGTTAAAATAAATGTATTTAAATGTGAGCATTCACAATTGTCGTTTCCGTTCCCGGTTTATTGTGAACCAGCCTCAAGTAGATAAAGTTTTGATTAGGAACCCATGTCCGGAAATGTATCGTTTCCATGCAAAATAAGTCTGAAAATCGAATCAATTTCACATCTCCCACTTCATTAGAGACAATGAGCTCTTGTCAGTGTGCATCACAAGAGTGGTTCCACGTACCGCCTAACGGGTCTCAGGTATTTGACCTTCCTGCAAGAGGTACTGGTAGAGTTATGTGAAGATTTGCCACTGGCACTACGTCAGCAAATGAGGTTCCAACACGATGGCGCAACCGCGCACTTTTCACTTGCCGTCCGAGAACATCTCCATGAAACATTCGGGAAAGGTGGATAGGTCGAGGTGATCCAACTCCTTGGCCACCATGGTCGCCAGATTTAACTCCTCTCGACTTTTTTGGGGGATCACATGAAGAACCTTGTTTATGAGACTCCTATAGAGTCGGAGGAAGATCTTCATAGTCCGTAGTGAAGTGGGTGATGTGAAATAGATTCAATCTTCAAACTTATTTTGCATCGAAACGATACATTTCCGGGCATGGGTTCCTAATCAAAATTTATCTACTTAATCCCCTCTACAACCCCTAGAAGTTTGTAATAGGAATTATGAAACAGCCTTTATATGACCAGATTACCACGTTAATTGAATTCTTAAATATTTTGTGTCATAAATTTTGAAGTTGGTTATCTATGTTTATGTTGGTTGGCTTGTACTCATGAGAGAACGCCACTGTTCAATTATGCACAAATGACATCAGAATGCGTAATATAGACTTTATACATCGTTACTGACATAGAAATCGATATGCATAGTCGTTTCCGTTCTCGGTTTATTGTGAATAAAAAATCTTCACTTTGACGTCCTTCGCTTTTCGTTCTCGTTTTGGTTGTCATTCCCAGTTTATTGTGGACCAGTCTTTAATAGCAATCTTTAGTTTACCGGGATTTTGATGTTAAGTAGTGGTATTCCAGAAGTAAATACTTTAAGCAAGAAGATGTATGGATATCGGTACTTTGTACATTACTTGCTAAGTTATGGAGCATACTTAACATGAAATTCATTGCTTTGACGATTCATGAGATCTAATCTAAAAATGTATTTTATTTGATCACTTCAAATTATATTATGAATACATTTAATGAGTGTAGCATGATTATCAACAGTAATATCACCAGAGGTTTTGATTTATCTACAGAGAATTAAAACTTGAGTGGGATTTAATTGACTATTACAGATTAGACGAAAGTATATAAGAATTAAAGGAAATAAAATATTCTAATACAATAAAATATTAATTAATATACTAAAATTCTATTTCACTAATGTTAGCTTCACCAAAACGTTTGAACGGAGCCACCATTTTCAGTTGACTATCTATGCGGGAAACAAATGACAATCGCAAAGTATGTTTTATAGTACCGTAAAGAGTTTGCTTTTGAAATGTTGAAAAACAAAGAAACAAAGGCTAGGGAAGTGATAAAAACAAACAAATGCTAGACAAGTGATAAAATTGTAATGATTATTACACTTTTACTACGTCACACTACTTTTGACCAACAAAACGGTACGAAAGGACGTCTTTCAACCAATCATGGCTGCTTATCGCACAATTTTATCGCGTCCCTAGCATTTGTTTAATTTTATCGCGTCCCTAGCATTTGTTTATTTTTATCACTACCCTAGCATTTGTTTATTTTTATCACTACCCTAGCATTTGTTTCTTTGTTTGCCAACATTTCAAACTGCACTGGTCTGGACGTCAAAACACACAAAATTACAAACCACTCCAGTCGAACCACAGCACTTTCAAATATGACTCCCATTGGCATTCAAGGACAAGAATTAATAAAGATCACTGGACATATATGAAGAGCACCATTCGGAAATCCTGAATAAGTTGAGGGTTACACCATGTACATCAATGAGTTCACTTCTTTTACGCACACGTCCAATATAACATCAACTGAACCACCAACCACTAAAACATTCAAATTTGAAAATTGTACCTACTTTCAATAATTGTTTATTTTAAAATTATTCATGTTTATTTTTTTATTTCATCATCGTTAATTAAAACGTTTCTTGTTTATTTCATCATCCCTAATTAAAACTTTTCTGACACTTGTTTATATTGTTTAGGTTATGTTTGTTATAGCTTCTGCTATATGATATTATGGATAGTCACGTATCAGATATTGTTTAATACTAAGATTTATTGAAAATCATCTGTCAAGTGACGTTGATTACTGGGATCCGGATGATTGAAGTGGAATGCAAATGTTTTAATAAAAATGAAACTGAATCAACAAAGCCTTCTTGACTAGTAACCGTCCACAGAGTTCAATGAAGATTCCATAGTTGGGACAACTGATAATAAGAAAACATAATTATAAAACACTACTGCCATCTAGCGTAATGTTGAGATGGTACAATAATACATTTGAAGACAGTTGTATTTTCGTAAGCCAATTAGTATTTTATTGTATTGGAGTACTTTGTTACTTCTAATCTTTATATACTTTCTTATAATCGTGTAATTAAATCCCACTCGAGTTTTGATTTTCTCTAGACAATCAAAACCTCTAGTGAGATGGCTGTTTAGCCATCATTGGTAGAAAAACGTCCTTTCGTACCGTTTTATTGGTCTAAAGTAGTATGACGTAGTAAAAGTGTAATAGTCTAAATTATACAAAATATTTTGGGGGTCCTGCAAAATGAACTCTGGGCTTCAAAGGGTCCGTAATAGTCAAACGTTTTGGAACCACTGCACTGGTCTAGAGGGTGTTGGATAGTGATTACCGCATTTGTAGTTAAAATATTAAAAGAATATTTCCTGTTTAAACAAAGTTTTGAAAACGGATGTTAGTTGGACTCCGAAACATGTCACGTGCAACATTACCTCCTGTTAGACGAAGTCTTCCTGCATCAGAACATCACAAAGGCTTGTTTCGCGCGGGGAGCTTGTTTGCGGTTTCAAAATCACACATCACCTTAATGCTTCCTCTCCTTCATACGAATGGACACTCTTTCATTTCTCCCCTCAGTGTGTGAGAGTCCTCGGACTTACAGCACAGGAATCGCGAGAGCAATAAAAACTAAATGTTATCTTTTGTTGGTTTTCACAGAGGAGGTGGAGGGAGGGGGAGCTGGAGGGTGGAGAGGAAAGAGATTCGTGAGTTAACTGCAAAATCGATACAAAAGAAGGAAGGGAGGAAACAGGGAAAATGATGACTGCTTAAGGCTGTGAACTCCGAAAGGTTTTCGCCCCCTGCAACATCCCTCGGGCAATATGAATGCAAAGGTGAGATGCCCGACTGCATGCATTTTTAACATCCCATTTGGTCCTTCCATTACACTGGAATGCTAAACATCTGACACAAGTTTGATTGTAATGTAAACAAATGGAAGGTGCGATCATTCTCCTCCATTTCAGGACTGAAGATAAATTTGTTTTCGTAGTACAGTATTTGGTTCCAAGACCTGTTCGCATCGTCAGGTAGAGTCCGTAAGGTTTCGAAGAATGAGAAAGGTTGTGAAGCATGTAATTGTGTGCGTCCTATACACGCTAATATCAAAAGAAACATTTCACCTTACTTATTCGGATATATTTGAAGAAATTTAAGAAGTGCAGCGCTCTCCTTACTACAGTTAAGTATTGCTGAAGAACGGCTGTCTATTATATTTGGAATTACTGTCTCTAATCCAGAATTTATGTTCTAATACTTCTCTGCGTCTGCAGAATTCACACCACTTTTATCTCCTTGGCCCGTTTCGAAAAAGTCATACCCTGTGCCGGTGTATGTGTACAAGTTGTAGTGTCCAGTCGGTCAGTCCTAGTGAAATGGAGGAGTACACAAGAGGGGAATAAGCAGACTTGATTTTCGAAAACGGAAGAGCCAATGGGAACAGTAGACAAGCTCACAGATTGTATCGGCACAAGTACCCACGTAGGAGACATCCGGCCCCTATCATTTTTCCACGACTGTTCCAAAAGTTAAGGGAAGGAGGGCACGTGGTGCCAAATTACAATTCCACTTCCACACAACTATTTTTGCTTATAACTTTCGACTCAGTCATTTCCGGACCATGGTTCTCTTATCTCAAATTGATACATGTGCCCTTCGCCATCATCCCTGAAAGTTTGTAACACCACCTCGGAAATACTCTGTATATGCCATGCTGTACTGACAAGACAAACGTATTATTATTATTATTATTATTATTATTATTATTATTATTATTATTATCATCATCATCATCACCATCACCATCATCACCATGGGTATTTCATATTCATTTTAGATTGTTACAACTTATAATCATGCCAATCTATAATTCTACTGTATGTACGAGTATTTATATATTTTGCTTGCATGAATGTTTACATTTCATCTCTTTGTCGATACGAATAATGTTACATAAAGCACTCTTGATTGGTTGACTGACAATCGCAGTAAATATTGCATCGTTCAGCCAGAGAGCAAAACAAACTAAGCTTATCTTGTGACTGTCAAATCAAAATGTATTCGCAACTGAAAATGTCACCGCTAGAGTGAGATTTTTTTTACTATGCTTGCACAATACATCTCGTCCTATTATATCAACTAGCGGTGGAATTATTAAAACTAGTACATGTATGACAAAAAACAAGGACTGAAATAGGACTTCCGACTAGTGAATGGATATCTGGCCTGAAAATAACAGCAAATTTAGCAGCTGTTCATTCCGTTCCCGGCAGATCTCTCGACGGTACCCGGTGCAGACATGGCTGCCCGGAGATTGAAACTTTAGCACACGTCTTGGGATTCTGTGAACAGGGATTGCTCTTGAAGAACTCTAGACATCATCTTGTACGATCCAAAATTGCTGCCGCATTAAGAAATAAGGGCTGGATAGTAGAAGAAGAAATCTCCTGTCTAGCTGAAAATGGGTCAACGAGACGAGTAGATATTTTAGCGTACAATGCTGACACTATACAGAGCATCATTGTGGACCCCACGATACGTTTTGAAGTAGAATGTCATCAGTCAGCCGAGGTCCACCTTGAGAAGGAGTCGATCTATGAGCCTACAGTCAACTATTTCAAGCTGAAATATGCCTTAATTCACGTTGAGGTATTCGGCTTGCTCATAGGTGCTCGAGGGACTATACTAGCTTTTTTCTAAGAATTTCGACGGCAGTTTGCTCTGCTAACATCTCTGAGGGATGACATTGTGATAATTGTGTTAAAAAAATCCTGCCAAATTCTAATTAATCACATGGTGCCACATTGTATGTATGTATGTATGTATGTATGTATTTATTCACACTGCAATGGGTATATACCCGGTGGCAGTGGTAACTAATTGCACTCAATAATGACAATAATAAACGTATTAATTAAAAATAGAATTAATAATAATATTAATAATTAATACTAACAATAATTAATAATAATAATAATAATAACATGGAATATACTAAATTAAATGAAACGATAACATTTGAAATAAATCTAATTTGTATCTTAAAACTAAGATCGAACTAAAACCCACGAGCATGATATGTTCATATCTGCACAAGTACCTTTCAAATTACACTCATTTCGCTGTCAACTCACTCACTGCAATTGAACTACGACACATTTCACTGATTCTATCCTGATTTCACTAACACTTCAAAAATATTTCACTGTTCAAATACTATGCACTGCCACTATAAACTATAAAGCTTCACTGACAGGAACACGTTTCACTTACACAGCACACTTCACTGACACGACATACTTCTTCACTGATACAACACACTTCACTGACACAACATAATTCTTCACTGATACAACACTTCAATAACAACATATCATTTACACCCTTTAAATACTGTGTATAATTACCGTCTATTAGTAAGGTCCTTAAGCCTATTTTTAAATACATTTTTGGTTGTTGGTAAAGCCTTTAGTAAGTCTGCAGGTAAAGCATTCCAGTCCCTGATAGTACGATTGAGAAAAGAAAACTTTCCAGTATCCGTCCTCTGTCTTCTTTCCCTCAATTATATGAGTGGTCGTTCCTTGAAGAGTAATTTGGCGGCTGCAACCTATTTTTTATTTCTCTCCAGGCAGGCTCACCTCTGTATGTTTTGAACATTGCTCATAATCGAATTGCAATTGTAATTTTTCACACCCTTTTCTTTGTTTCCCTTCTTTAAATTTAATATCTATGTTTAGCCTACATATGTATAATATTTTTTTTAAGGATATACTGAGTCCGTAAGGGCTACCCTCAATGGGGAGCAGTTTACTATTATTATTATTATTATTATTATTATTATTATTATTATTATTATTATTATTATTATTATTATTATTGAACCAAAAATAAATACAAGTATATATATATATATATATATATATATATATATATATACACACTTTAAGACAAAAGTCCTCCAATGTGAAGGAAGTTGTAAATGCAAGTGTCATCTTCATATACGACTGGCAAAAATGTCTTGTTCGCACTCTGATAAAGATCAGCCGCGGCGACACCAGGCAAGGAAACGAAAATGGTGCAAGCCACGTCTTTCTGCACTTTGTTACGGATTCCAAACTTCATGTTCCTGTCACCGACTACCAGACGAAGAGTCTGGGATCACGCAATTTCCCACTATTCTTGTCTGAAGTTTTTGTTCACAAATAAAATTAAAAAGATTTAAATGAAATTAAAGTACCTAGTACTAACAGTAGTATTAGTAACTAGCCGTACCCGTGCGCTCCGCTGCACCCCTTAGAAATAAATATAAAGTAATTACATAATTAAAATAGGACATTTGATCCAGGGAACATTCGTGTTTGATAGAAGGATAAATCGTTTAATATGTTACTTAACTTAAATTGTATTTTAATAATTAAAATGCGATCATTTTGGTCCAGAGATACTCATTTGGTGCAATGACTATTCCTTTAACATGTTTCTTAATTTTTATTACATGCAACCATAGTTTAATGAAGATTGACATCATTTAGATTTAATGTCTATATTTTATTTTATTTGTTATAGGTTTCCATTGAATTATGGTAATAACTGAATTTTAACCCTCGATTTCTACGTATTCAGTAAATGGTGCTTGGCCCACTATGGTTCTAAACCCTTCAAATAACTTAAATTATATTACATAATATTACATATTATATTATGTTATATTATATTATATTATGTTATATTATATTATATTATAATATGTTATGTTATGTTATGTTATGTTATGTTATGTTATGTTATGTTATGTTATGTTATGTTATGTTATGTTATGTTATGTTATGTTATGTTATATTATATTATATTATATTATATTATATTATATTATATTATATTATATTATATTATATTATATTATATTATATTATATTATATTATATTATATTATATTATATTATATTATATTATATTACATTACATTACATTACATTACATTACATTACATTACATTACATTATATTATATTATATTATATTATATTACATCAGAAGTTACTGTAATAACATTATAGCATTATGTCCATCTAGAAAAACTATACTTTCCAATGGTGAAATAATAATTAACTATACAAATCGGTTAATTTAGCTTCCGATATTACTTCATACAAATACAGAAACATTCTCTGTAGGCTATCTTTCATAGCTTTCAATTGTTGCTGTCCAATGCCCCTTATAGACGAAGTCATTTGTTTTTTAATTCACTATACGCCGTAGATGGCAGTTATTTTAATTTTAAAACTCATTTATCTCATTAAATATCAGTCCTATCAAACTTTTTCAAGGAATAAAACTTATCGCAAATTATTTTTAAAGAAACTTGTGTTATGTAACATTTTTCACAAAAATCAATAATAACCGAGATATTTCGATTTATTTAATTCAGGCCCCCTTATAACCCTCCTTTTAAATAATGTATTTTGAATGCCATATAGCCTAAAATCTAAGTTACAATGAACTTAATTTATATTCCAATTTTCATCGAAATCGGTTCAGCCATTATCGCGTGAAAAGGTAACAAACATACAGACAGAGACAGACAGACACAGACAGACAGACATACTTACTTACAAATGGCTTTTAAGGAACCCGAAGGTTCATTGCCGCCCTCACATAAGCCCGCAATCGGTTCCTATCCTGTGCAAGATTAATCTAGTCTCTATCATCACACCCACCTCCCTCAAATCCATTTTAACATTATCCTCCCATCTACGTCTCGGCCTCCCTAAAGGTCTTTTTCCCTCCGGTCTTCCAACTAACACTCTATATGCATTTCTGGATTCGCCCATACGTGCTACATGCCCTGACAGACAGACATACAAACAAAAATTTCAAAAAAGCGATTTTCGGTTTGAGGATGGTTAATTATATATGTTAGGACCAATTATGTTTTTGAAAATCGAAAATTACCAGAAAAATTTCGGCTACAGATTTATTATTAGCATAGATATACAGTATAGAACAGATATCTAGGGGCTAAAAAGGGAGATTTAGGACTTCATAAAATCTAATTAAAAATGTTTAGGAATTTATGAAAAAAAATAACAATAATTTTAATTCTACTAAATATTCCATTTTAGTGTAATTTATTTACAAAGGGGACATTTAAACTGTATACGCATTTAAACTGGAATAACCAAGTAACCCATATTACCAAAAAAGTGCTTTCCATACTACATTCCTTAAACAGCATTCGAAAATTCCTCCCGTTATCACTCAAGAAAATACTAGTGGAAACACTAGTAATGCCCCACTTCGATTATTGTGATTTTCTACTGACTGACCTCAATGTCAACCAGTCGCAAAAATTACAACGTGTTCATAATTCTTGTGTTCGCTTCGTCTGCGATATCCGTCGCGCTGACCACATTACCCCATCCTTCCAAACTCTAAACTGGCTACGGCTTAACGAACGTAGAAATTTTCATTCTCTTGTTCTCCTTTTCCAAGTCCTTCACACATCTACACCTACCCACCTTGCCTTCCGTTTCAGTTACCTGTCATCATATCATAATCTCTTCACACGCACGCAAAATAGCCTCATACTAGCCATACCAACACATAAGACATCATCGTATTCATCATCATACACAGCCTCGCTCTCGCGCTTGTGGAATACCCTACCCAGTGACATCAGAGACTGTCGGAATTTAGTAGTGTTCAAAAGCAAACTTATTAAACATTTTCTTACTGCGTAGAGTAGGTTTACTTTTTACTCAATTAATACTTTTTTTTTCTCTCTCTTCTTAACTTTTACAATAAACTGTCTAGCTATTATTAATCAGTTAATCCTTTAGTATTTTGATTTTTATTGTATTTGTAAATTTAATATTAATTGTAATTATAATTGTAATTGTATTCTTAATACAATTACAATTATAATTACAATTACTCCAGTTTCTATCTTATCCTTTTCCCATTCACTGCGGGCTAAAGCAGGGAGATGCACTATCACCTTTACTTTTTAACTTCGCTCTAGAATATGCCATTAGGAAAGTTCAGGATAACATAGAGGGTTTGGAATTGAACGGGTTACATCAGCTTCTTGTCTATGCGGATGACGTGAATATGTTAGGAGAAAATCCACAAACAATTAGGGAAAACGCGGAAATTCTTGTTGAAGCAAGTAGAGCGATAGGGTTGGAAGTAAATCCCGAAAAGACTAAGTATATGATTATGTCTCGTGACCAGAATATTCTACGAAATGGAAATATAAAAATTGGAGATTTATCCTTCGAAGAGGTGGAAAAATTCAAATATCTTGGAGCAAGAGTAACAAATCTAAATGACACTCGGGAGGAAATTAAACGCAGAATAAATATGGGAAATGCCTGTTATTATTCCGTTGAAAAGCTTTTGTCATCTAGTCTTCTGTCTAAAAGTCTGAAAGTTAGAATTTATAAAACAGTTATATTACCGATTGTTCTTTATGGCTGTGAAACTTGGACTCTCACTTTGAGAGAGGAACACAGTTTGAGGGTGTTTGAGAATAAGGTTCTTAGGAAAATATTTGGGGCTAAGAGGGATGAAGTTACAGGAGAATGGAGAAAGTTACACAACGCAGGGCTGCACGCATTGTATACTTCACCTGACATCATTAGGAACATAAAATCCAGACGATTGAGATGGGCAGGGCATGTAGGACTTATGGGCGAATCCAGAAATGCATATAGAGTGTTAGTTGGGAGGCCGGAGGGAAAAATACCTTTGGGGAGGCCGAGACGTAGATGGGAAGATAATATTAAAATGGATTTGAGGGAGGTGGGATATGATGGTAGAGACTGGATAAATCTTGCTCAGGATAGGGACCAATGGCGGGCTTATGTGAGGGCGGCAATGAACCTCCGGGTTCCTTAAAAGCCAGTAAGTAAGTACCAATATTTATATTTTAAATGTGCGCGAAATACTAAAAGGAGCTTTTTAGGTACAAACATTGTTTTTAGGCATTTATAGGGGTTTATGTTTCATTTAGGCGTTTTAAGTCCTATAGGATTTTAATAGGGAGATCTTGTGTAGGACACGAAACAGTCTATAGATATCTGAACAACATACGTCTATTTTTATTTATTTTTATTTTATTGGGTTATTTTACGACGCTGTATCAACATCTAGGTTATTTAGCGTCTGAATGATATGGTGATAATGCCGGTGAAATGAGTCCGGGGTCCAGCACCGAAAGTTACCCAGCATTTGCTCGTATTGGGTTGAGGGAAAACCCCGGAAAAAACCTCAACCAGGTAACTTGTCCCGACCGGGATTCGAACCCGGGCCACCTGGTTTCGCGGCCAGACGCGCTGACCGTTACTCCACAAGTGTGGACAACATACGTCTAGGGCGTAGCAAACAAAATGGGTATGGAAATAGAAATCCGTTCAGTAATAAAAGTACTTAGTACTAGTAGTTCACCTCTTACATCTGTATCACGAGAAGAGTGTGTTAGCGGCGATGTTGCCGAACTGTTGAAACTTCAAAGTTAATTTTATAATTTACCGTGCATTTAATCATAAAACTTAATATAGGTTTTATATTCATTAAATGTACCCTATCTTCCCTTTTAATCAGGAAGGCTATTTCACCTCCACTCTGTATAAATGAATCTTATGTTGGATAATTTGAATTTATCACCACATATTTCACTCTTTGCATTTACTTCTACCTCTTATGTGTAAAATTAATCTTCAAGTGTCTTGTGTAAAAAAGAGAGCTGTCCAACTTATCGCGAATTCCAAATTAACGGGGTTTCACTGTAATTAAAATGCATGAAGTACATTACATGTCTTTAGTTATGTATGCGTCTGGGTTTACAAGGCGTTGCTGAATGAAGTAAGGAGAGTATTATAATGCTGACGTAGGACGCGTGTCTCCGGGAGTTGATCCTCCTCGAGCATTTAAAATTAATATTTAATGCCAGGCGGGAAAAGAAGCCATAAATAGAACGTAGTAATCTGTCTGCAACATCAGTTAGGACCCGGACCAATCCCACCGCACCCTGTTTACCTCACTGTAATAGTCGTTATAGATCTCTTAAGAACAGGAAGCAGGGCTTACTTTCGCTAACTCAGACATCTCGTGCAATTTGTACCGTCATCGACATACGGCGAGCCTCACCGTTCGTTGTACAAATGTAATCGCTATTAGTGAAGTCTTTCGAATGGGGGAGACAGTGATGGAATATTGAAGAGGGATTCCAATTAAACATCTTCCATTGAAATATAAAGATCACGTTTCGAAAGTGTCCGCCAAGTTATCTTTGTGGTAGCGCGTCAGCCTCCAGACTAGCCGACTCAGGTTCGATTCCCGAAAAAATCAGAGATTTTCATACAAAATTTCGGCCTCAGGACTAGAAGAGGTGGCGTTGCACAACTTCTACAATCACTAAATTGTGCACTAATATGCCTGGGTTAAATTTCAAATCTCCCCGCAGTGCATATGAAGATAAATTAAATTATGTTTTATATAAAGACGTTCCCAACTGCCGAGGTCATATCAGCGTCGCCGGTGTGGCGGAATTTTGTCCTGCAGGACAAATAAATAAATAAGTAAATAAATAAATAAGTAAATAAGCAACTAAGTAAGTAAATAAGTAAGTAAATAAATAAGTAATTAAATAAATAAATAAATGACTAACTAATTAACTAAAAAAACTAATTAACTAACTACATCTATACTAATAATAAATCTGTAGCCGAAATTTTTCTGGTAATTTTCGATTTTCCAAAAATAATTGGTCCTAACATATATAATTAACCACCCTGAAACCGAAAATCGCTTTTTTGAAATTTTTGTTTGTATGTATGTATGTATGTATGTATGTATGTATGTATGTATGTATGTATGTATGTATGTATGTATGTATGTATGTATGTATGTATGTATGTATGTATGTATGTCTGTCTGTCTGTCTGGCTGTCTGTATGTTTGTTACCTTTTCACGCGATAATGGCTGAACGGATTTCGATGAAAATTGGAATATAAATTAAGTTCGTTGTAACTTAGATTTTAGGCTATATGGTATTCAAAATACATTATTTAAAAGGGGGTTATAAGGGGGCCTGAATTAAATAAATAGAAATATCTCTCTTATTATTGATTTTTGTGAAAAATGTTACATAACAAAAGTTTCTTTAAAACTAATTTCCGATAAGCTTTATTCCTTCAAAAATTTTCATAGGACTGATATTTAATGAGATAAATGAGTTTTAAAATTAATGTAACTGCCGTGCAATGAATTAAAAAACAAATGACTTCGTCTATAAGGGGCCTTGGACAGCAACAATCGAAAGCTATGAAAGATAGCCTACAGACAATGTTTCTGTGTTTGTAATAAGTAATATCAGAAGCTAAATTAACCGATTTGTATAATTAATTATTAATTCACCATTGGAAAGTGTAGTTTCTCTAGATAGACATAATGCTATAATGTTATCACAGTAACTTCTGAGTGAATCGAGGACAGGTAAGATTAAAATAGCTTCTTATGAACAGAAAACTTGATAGGCTATTATGTACATTCGTTTCCTGTATTTCCTAAACTAATTTTTATGACCAAATGAGTGGTCTCTAGATCAAAATGATCGCATTTTAATTTTTTAATTCAATTTAAATTAAGTAACATAATAAACGATTTCTATCAAACACGAATGTTCCCTGGATCAAATGTCCTATTTTAATTATATAATTACTTTATATTTATTTGTAAGGGGTGCAGCGGAGCGCACGGGTACGGTTAGTAGATAAATAAATAAATAAAATAAATACATAAATAAAATAAATAAATAAATAATGAATGAATAAATATATATATAAAGATTTTTGATTAATGTTTATGATATTGGTGACTAAGGTGGTGATGAATCATGGTATGTAAATTTCCCATCCGGCATTGGCCTTTGTTATTTAGGAAAACGATGAAAAACTCCAGTCAGATAGGCCGGCCACGGGGTTTGAACTCAGGACCTTCCGCATGCGAGTCTCACACGTTACCGTCTGAGCCATCTCGTTCGGTTCATGTCAAACTTAAGTCATAAGTCGCTTAACCTTTAGTGGCTATATCAATACTGATTCCAAAGCAAGCGTCATTATGTTTGTTTTGCTACAACAGTAATAGTTGTTAAGAAATTTACAAATATGCAGTAAGTTGCTAAGAACTATGTATACCTATAAGTTTAAAGTAACTGTAATTCTTTTCACGCGACTTAAGGCTGGTCCACAATAAACTGGGAACGGAAACGACAACGAGAACGAGAACGGAAATGTTGAAATAAATGTATTTAAATGTGAGCATTCACAATTAACTTTCACGTTCCCGTTCCCGGGCTTCGGCAAGCTTCTCGTTAATTGTGAATGCTCACATTTAAATACATTTATTTTAACAAATATTTCCGTTCTCGTTCTCGTTGTCGTTTCCGTTCCAGGTTTATTGTGGACCAGCCTTTAGTACATACGTCTCATCTTCTTCGTGGCTACAATATTTTCTCTGGCCGCATGTAATATTTAACTAACCGTAACTAACAGCCATTGAGTCTTAATATTACAACTAGGCAACATTCCTTAAGTGCGATTAGCTCAAGTTGTTCTGGGCGACTAAAAAACCGCGACCTCCTTCAACCAAGTCGCATGAAGACGAGTATAGTTATTACTGGCCAAGAAAAATAATATAATGTGTGGTTCGTGATTCCCCGACTTCACTATATCTGTGGACTCCCAACTACATTTTATTTTTTATAACACATTCACAGCTCAGTCTGTCACCCATACCCATAGTAAGTGTGAAGTTCTGTCACAGTCTACTATATACAGTCGCGAAGCTTGAGGTGTTTTTTTGCAAATCTCGTGATAAAGCGCTCCAAGCGGTTAGCAACTAGAAACAATAGACTGTCAATGGTCGACTTTGGACTGTGTCGTATTTCTATAGAGTGCTAGCTCGTTGCGTATTTCACATTGATGCTTGTGAAATGTTCGTTATTGGCTATAATGAAAATGTTAATGACTGAAATATAATAATTGGAATAATAATATGGGACAAGGAGGAGACGTTTGTATTGCTATAAATTGTAGCAACAGTAAGAGAAAGAGGCCAGAGTTATCCTTTTTCCGATTTCCGAAAGATTCAGAAAGGTTCCTGGGTTTCCACAAGAATGCTGTGCAGAAACAAAACGGTTAATTTGAAGTTCTTTGTGACTGTTAGAATACATTATATCCTTAAATTTCGCAATGAAATGTTTCAGTCTAACCGAAAGGACATTAGATACCGGTCAAAGTTCTGTCACTTAGACTGCTAAATTTCCAGAGAAATAAAGGTTAGATCTAATTTTTTTTTTCAGAGGATATATTTTTAATTTTAGCTATTAATTTTGTTATTATTTTTATGTGTTATTTTACTAAAGACGTAGAAAAATTAAGTTTGTTTTAATTAACTTTACTGATCACGTTTTATTTTCAATTCTGGTGGGATTATTATTGCTTAGGCCTAATTTTTTCTTCAAAGGATATGTTTTTAATTATAGCTGTTAATTTTGTTGTTATTTTTATTTGTTGCTTTAACTAGAGACGTAGAAAAAGTCTGTTACAATAAAATGTATTGATCACGTTTTATTTCAAATTCTGGTGTGATTATTATTGCTTAACCTCATCCCATTTTGTTAACTACGTAAGCCTACACTACAAGTACCGGTACACGTAAGTTACTCCATTAATTCATATTTCCATTATTATTGTTGTAAAGAGAAATGCAAATTAATATTTATTGGTTTCAATTCATAGTTAACTATCGCTATAATCTTGAAGGAGTGAAGCTATTATAGTAAATTTCAGTTAGTTTTGCACAAACAAAAATTATATTAACTTATTTCTTGCAGGTATCTTCGAGTTTATGGTGGAATTTAATATACTTCATTAAAATAATAAATTAACTTTATGCATTTAATACGAGTATTTCAATAATGGAAGGAAGGTGTTAATTTTTCCAAAAGAACACGACAACGAAAGTGTAGCATATTTTGTCGGCTGCTAGGAGAGAGATCTGCGATGATGAGGCGATAGTAGCGATGCTAGTGGTGGGCAACTACCCCTGTTTGCATTTTTACTACATATTGAGCTTCGCGACTGTATATAGTAGACTGTGGTTCTATGTTGTATTAAAAGTGGGGTACGATTGCTGAGAAAATTGTACTTAACTTCCAGGCAAAATTTATTTATAAATCGCGATCCGTTTTGTATTGTGCGTGTACAGTTTTCGTGTGACTGTATAATAGGCCTACATGGTATGCATGTGAAAATTCTGCATCGTTTAATGGTGGCCGTTTGAGCAACAATTAATTCGTCTTCCGATCAGAGTAAGAGGGTCACACTGAGAGTCATTAGCAACAGATTTTTATAAACCCACAACCTATTAATTACGAAAGAATCAAGCACACTGCCATATATTATTCTATATAGACTACAGACAGCGTCATTAGCTTCCGTCACGTGACCACAAACAGCTTATACAGAATGGCGCAATAGATTTGAACAAGCTCGCAGTGTTGGGCCATAGTGCCCCCCCTTCCGTTCAATTAAATTAAATTAAATTCAATTCAATTTAATGTGTAAAAATAAGGAAATTATTCTAAAAAAACAAGGTCCTGTATTTCTTTATATATATATATATATATATATATATATATATATACACACACACACACACACACACACACACACACACACACACACACACTGGGTGTTCATTTCAAAGTGTGTCATGACGTCTCTGTTGTTGGGTCACCGATTTGAAGCGAGTTTCAGCTTATATGTTAGAGAAGTTGCCTATTATTTAAGGCGTTATTCAATCTGAACTTGAGAACTTGTACGGTATAACTTGAACGTCGTAGCAACAGATGGCGGTCTGTACGGTCTGTGTGCTACCATAACCTCTTTCGAACTGTGTTTTGCGCCGGCAAGTCGTACGCAGGGTATTTGTTATCATCGGTTGCGTACGGCAACATTCCACAACACAAATCAAATGCCCCGTGTCCATGTTGACCGTCGAAGTTAATGTCAACAAATACGTAAGTAATCGTCTTAACCCTCTCCCCATATCCCGACAGTAAGAAAAAACTCACCTCAGTACATGTTTCGAAACAGTTCACATTCCTGCCACTACCGCCATTACCGTACGTATCGGTAAGTACTCTTCAGAATGAACGCCGTACTTGCTAGGCAACTTCTCTGGCAGATAAGTAATACACCTCTGCGGAAGTGTAGGAAGATTGAATTCTCTAGGCTCATCGACTAGCCACATGACGGCATACAGCGAGCCATGACACACTTTGAACTGAACACCCAGTATATATATATATATATATATATATATATATATATATATATATATATATATATAATAATTTGGTTTATAAAAAATTGTTGCTCATGACTTTCAGTCTATACGACTCATTATATTATAAAACTTAGCAAAATCAATATCTTATCTTTTTACTTGTAGACCATTTTTTTTTACTTAACTCTTTTGGCATTTTTCCATTTGTATTTTTTATATTTGTTTTTATAGTTGTATTTCTATATCTCATTTACATCTTCTCTCTGCATTTGTTTTTAGTATATTCCTATTTGTATTCTGGAGGTTTGATGGCTCTTAACTGCACCAGCTTAAATGAGTGAATGAATGAAAGAATTAATATATAATGACAAAATAAATATACTTATTCTCCTTTTAAATTACTGTTAATATTAATATGAAAATGTAACAAAATCATAGTGTTCAAAGTTTTTAACAACCCTTATTAGGACACTTTATATATTTAGATTTAACCCAAACGATAGATTAAGAATTAATGAACCTAATTATAAGTTTGAAAATATAACTGTAGTTTATCCTATATCTACTTAATTGAAAACTATGTAAGCATATTGAAATAAAGTTTAAATTAAGTGTGAAAAAATTAATTAATTAGTAAATAATTAAATAAGTGAATAAATGAATAAGTAAACAAATAAATAGGCCTAAATAAGTAAATAAATAAACAAGCTAAAAATTGTTTAAGAAAGAAACTTTTGAGAAAAATGTTTAATTATAGCAGTACAATAAATAAAACTTAACAAAATGAATGTAAAAATGTTCTTAATAAAATTAATATCTTCAAAAAATTAATAATTATACCAATACTATTGTTATTGGAAATTTATCTTTTGAAGAGGTGGATAAATTCAAATATCTTGGAGCAACAGTAACAAATATAAATGATACTCGGGAGGAAATTAAACTCAGAATAAATATGGGAAATGCCTGTTATTATTCGGTTGAGAAGCTTTTATCATCCAGTCTGCTGTCAAAAAATCTGAAAGTTAGAATTTATAAAAGAGTTATATTACCGGTTGTTCTTTATGGTTGTGAAACTTGGACTCTCACTTTGAGAGAGGAACATAGGTTAAGGGTGTTTGAGAATAAGGTGCTTAGGAAAATATTTGGGGCTAAGAGGGATGAAGTTACAGGAGAATGGAGAAAGTTACGCAACACAGAACTACACGCATTGTATTCTTCACCTGACACATTAGGAACATTAAATCCAGACGTTTGAGATGGGCAGGGCATGTAGCACGTATGGGCGAATCCAGAAATGCATGTAGAGTGTTAGTTGAGAGGCCGGAGGGAAAAAGACCTTTAGGGAGGCAGAGACGTAGATGGGAAGATAATATTAAAATGGATTTGAGGGAGGTGGGATATGATGATAGAGAATGTAGTAATCTTGCTGAGGATAGGGACCAATGGCGGGCTTATGTGAGGGCGGCAATGAACCTCCGGGTTCCTTAAAAACCAGTGAGTAAGTAGTAAGTAATACTATTGTTATAATACGTAGCAAAATGAAAAATCCCAACAAGTTGCTTAACAAAGGGAAAATTTAAGGCTCGCTTGATTTATAATAATTATATCAATACAAATTTGTAAAAATCAGGAAAATAAGTAAGTTAAAAACTGCTTAAAAAGGGGAAGATTTTACGATTAAAATTTTCTGGGAAATTGTTTTCTGAGAGTCTCATATTTATTAAAACATATTATGAAACATACCAAAATATCTACGGTTCACGGTTAGACTCCTCATGTAACACAATTGAAGCCGCTCGCCAGTTTGACGAAAGCACCGCTGGTAACATGGGATAAAGTAACAAAGAATAGACTTACTTGTACCGGCTAGTTCTAACGGGGGGTGGGGTGCATAATAACGCTAGATACGTCTATGTAATGGATTTAAATGACTGGGGTAGACTGTTGTCATAAACATGCTGAGACCGAACATTAAATAAATACCACCAACTTTTACAAACATAAATAAACTCCAATAATATTCCTACAATTACTATAAAAACCGTCGAGAGGAGAAGGGAAAAGTTTACTTGGAACTTCAGTAAACTGAGCCGCAGCCCCCCACACGTGCTACGGGGGGGGAGGGGAGTGGGCGAAGTCATCAAGAAGGCTCCTATACCTATCGATGGGGCAGGGCGACCCGGCCGGTGTATTGGTAATCGATTCGCTCATTACACCGAGTTAATAGGACTAATTTGTTTCAGTTTGTAACAGCCGCATCCGGAATGAGAGGACCGTAACTGCAAGTTTTATTTGTGTGTAGGACGAGGAGGCTGGGAACACGTGTGCAAGAGAGAGTGCGGTCGATACCCGACGGAACACCACAGCTACAAAAACTTGGCGAGTTTTCCTTACACTTCAACCGAAGTTTTTCTTTTTTAAAGGGACATCTCTCCTCACACTTGCGACAATGAGTGACGCATTCAATGGCATTTCAGCTAAGGAGCGGATTCCTATGTAATTAAATATTTTTCTTGCGTGTGATAAAACACAATTAAGAAAGTTAAAAATTCCGAACATGAAGTTTCAAAATTAAAACCCGAATTTAATTTCACATAAAAACACGTATTTTCACAAAAAAATTATGTAAATACATATTTTCAGGAAATCTATTATAAACATATAAATCTCGGAGTTTTTTAATCAAATAATTTTTACAAGGACTTTTAAATATTTTAAAACTAAATCAATTATATCACTCAAAAATACGTTATCTTTTTTAAGAATTCTTGGTTGCTTCGTGTTTCTAAGCGCTGTGTGGTGTATCCGTGATCCATTTTTGTAATAGTATCGCCTCAAGTTCTGAGAACTGCTAGGTAGCATATGAGTATTATTATATGAGAATAAATTAACATGGACAAGGAGAGATCTTGCAACACATAATTAGGAATGTTTATTGTTGCTGAAGATGATTTCATTCCGCGCTTTGTTTGTGAAACACAACGGATAAGAGCACGGGTATAAACATTATTTAATTTAAACAAATCTCTCGCCTCTCGTTCATGCCTATGAAGTGAGGAAATACATCTTGTTGTGATTCCCCGTTATCGGACCATAAGCAAAAGCTGCGTAGTGTAGACGTGGTGGCGTCGCTATAGGAAGCTTTACTCCGACATTGTCAGTCAGTAGCTAGAAACATTTTTTTTACGTTATGACGTTGTATATAAGCCTCTTAAGATATCTAAAATCAAATCGAGTTTAAGATTGCGTCTACAGCAATAGGTAGATGAATATAAAAACATTTTTACTACCGACGGAAAAGTGTTATTTTGCCAACCATGTGGTAAATCAGTAAGTGCAGATCAGAGCTCTCAGGTAACCCAACATTTTTCTGGAAACAAGCACATTGCCGCTGCTTCACATGTGCATTCACGGCAAAACAATGGATATAAAAAATTTGTAAAGTTGCTCAAGTATTGGGGGTGTGCCTGTAGGTGAAACTGACGGTGTAGGTGTTTGCGACATTCCTCTCTTTAAATATGCACGTCTGACGTCCTGTGATATGGAAAGATCGTTTTCACAGTATAAGTCGTCGTTCAGAGATAATGGGCATGCATTTGTGATGGAGAATTTGGAAATGACCTTTGTTGCTCACTGCAATTCTCGGACAACTACTAGCAACTGTTACTCAAGTGTGATTGGTGAGTACCTAGTAACAATTTTTTTTCAAGCTAAGTAAGGTATTTTTGTCATATTTAAAAAAATATATATATTTTTTTTTATTTTAGCAAATATTTTCGTACATTTTACCACATAAAAAATAAATATAGTTCAATTTTTTAGCACATAAAAAATCCGCTCCCTATTTATGACACACTAGTGTAGAATTTCCGGCAACAAAAGCTCTGTAAAAAGTGGAAGTTTATATTAGTTTCATTGAGACTGACTGCATGCTATTTTCTTGCGTCTGTTTTAAGCGATAACCTTGTGCCCTACTGACACGAAAGAATAAGAATAGTATGTTAATTCGTTTATAGTTTTGACCCTAAGGGCAGGTCTTTCACTGGAAATCCAGCATTCACCAATCTTTCCTATTTTTCGAATTTCTTTTAATCTCCGCATACGAGTCATGTCTTTTTTTTTTCTTTCTTCGGAGGATCCGTAGGCAAGCACCGCAGCTTTAGGCTTATTTTGCAATCTCCTTTATTGGGATGATTTTGAAGTCCATAGGACAGCTCATCAAGCACATGATTCACTGCTTGGTTCCATCTTATCGATTCAGTCACAGCAGTCAGGTTTGTCGGAGTCCGCGTGAACAGAAAAGCTCCTTCGCCTCCCTGTGATGTTCCTCAGCAACTGTTCGCAATTGACTTGCTTGAATTTGCTGCATCTTCACCAGAGAGATACGCCGCCGTCGATTCCACGACTCGCCAAGGCGCCATCTATCCGAAGGAGCTACACTTCCCTCGTCTACAGCAGTCTGTTAATTGAAGCCCCTGAAGCTCTTCTGGGATAAGTGCAGCTCCCGTAGACAGATGTCACCTGTAGGCGAATCCCAGAACCACGTCCTCCTGGTTAATCTGTAACTATTGAAGATGACAAATGAAATGATGCTAATGAAGGCGAAATGAGTCCGAGGTCCAACGCCAGAAAGTTATCCAGCAATTCTGCTTCAAACAGTTGAGAGAAAACCTCAGAAAAATCCAACCAGGTAACCTGTCTGAACCAGGATTTGAACCCGAGCCCGTTCGTTTCACGTCCAGAAAGACTGACCGTTACTCCATATCTTAATCTTTATCATCTGATATTTTCTTCTGTCCCGAACTTTTCTGCCTTTCACCATTCCTTCCAGTGCAACCTCCAGTAAGCAGTTTCTTCCTATACCTGCAGTGACTCAGACAATTATTCCTTTTTCTCTTCCTGATCAGTTTCAGTATTATTCCTTCTTCATTCAATCTTTCTAGCACAGCTTCATTTCTTATTCTGTCTGTCCATTTCACACGCTCCATTTTTCTCCATATCCACATTTCAAATGTTCTATTGGCTTCTCTTCACTTCGTCGTAATGCCAGACCTCCGGCCTGTCACATAGGCGGGCCGTGGTTCGAGTCCCGGTCAGGTCGGGGATTTTTCATTGAAAAATCCATAGTGACACTTGTGGCGGACAAGGTCGCAGTTGGGGTTTTTTCTCGGGGTTCTCCCGTTTTTCCCCATATTAGACATCATCTACGTCATTCCGTCACCATTTCTCCATTTCATCATAATTTCAAAGCATTCCCCGATCGCCGGTTGGCGACGCACGGAGGGGGCTATCCGTTTCTGCTATCTAAGTTTAATTATTGGTCTCTAATTTCCTCTTGGCAGGCAATGAGGTCAGGGATCCCACAGGGATCAGTTCTTGGCCCTTTACTATTTACAATTCATATCAACGACATATCAGAATCTCTAAAATACTGCCGACACCATCTCTATGCAGACGACCTTCAAATATACATAAAATTCCACACAGACGAAATAAATGATGCAATAATTAAAATTAATGACGATTTGGACTCAATCTGGACATGGACACGAAAATTCCGACTTAGACTAAATCCAAAAAAATCACAGTCAATCAATGTGGGCCATTCACGTTTGCTAAGCACTATTACCATACCAAATTTGTCCCCGATTAAAATATACGGCACCGAAATTCCGTTCAGTGAATCAGTCAAGAACATAGGTATTTATATGGATAAATGTTTAAATTGGAACATTCAAGTTGCAGAAACCTGCAAAAAACTATTCTCATTAATCCACTCGTTTAGGCGATTGAAGAATTTTCTACCCTTTTCCATGAAAAAATTTTAGTGAAAACACTCGTGATGCCCCACTTCGATTACTGTGATATTCTGCTTACTGACTTAAGCGTTACTTCGGCGCAGAGACTCCAACGTGTTCATAATATGTGCGTCCGTTTCGTCTGCAATATTCGCCGGGCTGATCACGTAACAGCATCCCTCGAAATGTTGTCCTGGCTCCGTCTAGAAGATCGTAGGAAAATCCACTGTCCTTCCCTTCTCTTTCACATACTGCATTTCTCCACTCCTATCTATCTTGCGTCTCATTTTCAAAATTTATCCACCCATCATAACCTAGACACACGATCACAACACTCCTCCATTTCCTCCCACCGAACATCCTCATATTCATCTTCTTTCACTGTGGCTGTTCCTCGGCTTTGGAATTCCCTACCGAGTAATGTCAGGGACTGTCAGACATCAAACCAATTTAAGAATAGGGTAACGAAATATTTTTCTAACAATTTTTGTTAACAATAATAGCTGTTTCAGGTTCCTCAATGTTTAATGGTTACATATATATCACAGATAAATATCTAAATTATCTCATTATTATTATTATTATTATTATTATTATTATTATTTACTTACTGGCTTTTAAGGAACCCGGAGGTTCATTGCCGCCCTCACATAAGCCCGCCATTGGTCCCTATCCTGAGCAATTTTAATCCAGTCTCTATCATCATATCCCACCTCCCTCAAATCCATTTTAATATTATCTTCCCATCTACGTCTCGGCCTCCCGAAAGGTCTTTTTTCCTCCGGCCTCCCAACTAACACTCTATATGCATTTCTGGATTCGCCCATACGTGCTACATGCCCTGCCCATCTCAAACGTCTGGATTTAATGTTCCTAATTATGTCAGGTAAAGAATACAATGCGTGCAGTTCTGTGTTGTGTAACTTTCTCCATTCTCCTGTAACGTCATCCCTCTTAGCCCCAATTATTATTATTATTATGATTATTATTATTATTATTATTATTATTATAACTATTTCTTACCAATGTTTATTATTGTCACACTAACATTACTTATCCAACTTTCATTGTTTACTTTCATGTTGTTTTATGGTCTAGATATTAATGTAATAACTATGTAAGCAATTGTATTTAAGTAGAATTAGAATCTGGCTGGGCGGAAGCGAAGGCCTACTGGCCTTAGCTTTGCCAGATTAAATAAATAAATAATTATTATTAAATTCAATTTTAAATTGTACGCCTTTTCTTTGTAATGTGTTGTTTGTGAAGAAATTATAAATGAATGAATGTAAGTATAGATTTTATGGTTGCTAATGTGAATAAAGCCATTGTTTAGGTTGCTAAGAACGGTGAAATAAAGAACAGTTGGGAATCAGTTAACGGATAAAAGTCCTAAATTGAATTTTATAAATTCCTAAATCTCACTTTTTAGCACATAGAAATCCGTTACCTAGTCATAACAACTCTTTAAATGGAAGTCTGAGCAGCCAGTTTCTAGAAATTGAGTAAATACAGGGTGATTCAAGAGGATTTACCATCCTTTACGGATGTAATCTTCATCTTACGATGTTGGTGACGTCCTTTACGGAGCTTAATTCCTAAGACATTCTGAGCAAAAAATGTCATATAAACATGGGTCCTATTCTCAATATTTACAGAGTTACGTTTCGTTATTGGAACGCATTGTTGTGAACGCGTGATCTTGGTCAGCGTGCAGTCAGCAGCCAGCGCGAGAGCTACGGAAATCAAAGATAGCCGTATGCAGTTACGTAGCGCGACGAGTGCCGTTCACAAGCGTGCGGCCAAGTGTACTCAAGCGTACAAGTGTGTTGTAAACTCTCCAAGACTGTAAATTAGGATACAAAATTGAACTACAAATAATTAAGTCGGTGGAAGTGGTGTGATTTGTAATAATTGTTGTGATAAGTGCGTAAGAATAATGTAATTTTCTAGTTAAAAACAGAAAAAGATGTCTGTACGAAGCAACTAAGGAGTTCACAGCACATTTTTAGCTTCATAATTCTTATATTAAAAGTATTTATTTCAGTCACTGACTTCACAGCATATGTTTAAGGTGTTAAACCTTTGCATTACATGTTTAAAAGACGTATGAACGTTTTCGTTGGACTACGCCAACATCATCAGATACGACGTACATTTCAGCAATATCAATAATCTCTACATAATATCTACAAATACAAAACATATTTAGTGGCATGCAAAATAAAACATACTAAAAACAAACATGGTTATGGTACGCATTGACATTCTTGTATGACTGCCCTTATTGTCAATTATAATACACGTGTAAGTTGCAAAATATATATGTTTGCAAGTCTTCACAAATGGAATAAATGGAATAATGAAGTAACATGATATAAAAGGAATAAAAATAATAAAATATAAAACTAAGGTAATTATGTATTATGAGTGTGAAGAGTGTTTTGTATTTGTAGAGATTATGTAGATTATTGATATTGCTGAAATGTACGTCGTATCTGATGATGTTAGCGTAGTCCAACGAAAACGTTCATACGTCTTTTAAACATGTAATGCAAAGGTTTAACACCTTAAACATTTGCTGTGAAGTCAGTGACTGAAATAAATACTTTTAATATATAATACAGACTTCTCTGAAAACTATAAAAATGAACTGAAAAATATTCATAATTCTTGCCAATTAAAGAAATGATACTTCTAAATGGTTCGTTCTCTATTTGTGTTATTCTTTTACCTTCAAACTAAAGAAAAAACGTATTTTACAAACAACTTTAAATTAGTATAACTCTGAAAATATTGAGAATAGGAACTATGTTTATATGACTTTTTTGCTCAAAATGTCTTCTTAAATAAGCTCCGTAAAGGACAGTAAATTCTCGTGAATTACCCTGTATATAATTTACGTTAACATTCAGGAAGAAAGCGAAAATATGCTTCCTTGTTTTAATTTTAAATATTCTCTAATTTAAATTATTGTTAATATGAGATAAAATTACGCATGATCCATTACAATTATTATCATAGCATCATTGCTGTTGCGTGTAGGTTTATATTCGCATGCTCAGCACTTCCGTTTGTTACTAACACAATGCTAATAGATTTTTAGTAGGTTATTTTACGACGATTTATCAACATCTTAGGTTATTAAGCGTCTGAATGAGATGAAGGTGATAATGCCGGTGAGATAAGTCCGGGGTCCAGCACTGAAAGTTACCCAGCATTTTCTCATATTGGGTTGAGGGAAAACCCCGGAAAAAACCTCAACCAGGTAACTTGTCCCGACCGGGAATCGAACCCGGGTCACCTGGTTTCGCGGCCAGACGCGCTAACCGTTACTCCACAGGTGTGGACCATGCTAATAGAAGCTTCAACCAAATTCTTAAATCGCTTTTGTAATAAAATCACCATAAACGGGTCACCTCGTACAATCCCTCAAAGATTTTACGCGTTCTCTCTTTCGTCATGTACCAATTCTGGTTAGACCCACTGTATGAATTTTTGTGCGAGATCGTGCGTATTTGCTTGTTTTCCGCACAAAACCAATACGCGGTAAGTGTGAAATACCACATTCAGTATTCCCAACGTAACACACATAACAATTTCCCTATTCTTACCGCTTAAGCGTCATATTCATTTTACTGCTTTAGGCTTTTAACATATTATTTTTAAAGACGTTCAATATAGTAATAATTATAAATTGGAAACTTACCACTGCAATTTCACCTAAATTGCACTGTTAATTATTGTTTTTAAATATTTGCAAAAATTAAGTAAACTCTAAATCATTACATAACCTTACCGTTTGTTTTAAGTTCGCATTTATAGACTGGGGAAAAAAAAGACAGACGTATATCACGGCCTGCTGGAGTATAGTAAACACAGAAAACATTTTCTAGGAACAATGTTGAAGATAGATATATTTGTTACAGTCATTGAACAGAAACCAAGATGGAGATTTCATTGCAACTAATTAGAAATTCCTCTTTCAGGTATGTAATAAACGATCTTCGCACAAAATAATGTACGATACACGAGCGGTATGTTTGTTTTCGTGTTCTCGGAAATTAAAAAAGCTCAACTAAGTTTCGCTTCTTCAATCTTTTCCTCGACCATGAAAACGTCAACATACCGCTCTTGTAACGCATATTACTTTTCTTTAATTGGTCCCCAAATAAACCCTCTAAGAGACAAAGCTGTTTTGTCAAGTGGCATTAGGAGATACAAACGAGACCACAAGACACGGATAGACAAAAACAGCTTTGAAAAACTCTCGAGAGAAGAGAATGAGTGAGTGAGGGAGCAAAGAGCGGCAGACACTGATTGAAATGTCTTCTATATACGTCTGCCATTGCCACAAAAGGCTGTTTGTCATTATTGTCTCAAAAGCTTGAGTTCGAAAGGTCACGTCACAAAACGTGATTGGATAACCTTAACTTTTCTCCCTCTTCTCCTGTCCCGGGTTAAGAACAGATTTCGGGCTCACCGACCTTACAAGTGTAATTAAACGTCAATAGACTCTATTTTACTTTCCTTTTGTGACGTTCCATTTAGGAGATGAACCAGGGCTCGTCTTTTATTTCTACCACAAAGTGAAAAACACGCACAACACAGGCAAGAATAAACTCAGCGATCCGGCGGCTGAAATTAGTGTATGAAACATTAAACGACTACCTACTAAAAGGTAAACATTGCAAAAGATTGCTCATAAAAATTTCATCTGATTTTTACATGCATTAGCGTAACTAAATAAAAGCAATGGTAAACTGATTTATATTCTAGTATTTTACAATATTTACGATGTAAAATTGGCTCTCATAGCTAGTTTAACATACGTTCTTGGTAAGACACGGAATAACATATTCTCAGAAATTATATATATATTTTTTTTCATAAATATTTCCATTCATAAACAAAGCTTTATTCATCGCTCAATACATGCAAAGGAGACACTTGTTGATTAAGATTTTAAATTACTGCACCATTCTCTTCTTCAGCCACAAACATAGGGTGATTCACGAGAAGCTACGGACTTATTTCCGATGACATTTTGAACAAAAAATGTCGTATAAACATGGGTCTTATTCTCAATAATTTGAAATAGTTTGAAAAGTTCTTTTCTTTTCCTTCAGTTTTAAGGGTAAAAGAATTTGACAGGTAGAGAATAAACTATTCATAAATATAATTTCTTTAACTGGTTAGTATTCTCAACCTAAAAATGCGTTGTGAATTCCATAGTTGCTTTCTACAGTTTTTTTCTTTCTATTTTTAACTATAAAATTACATTTTTCTTACGCACGTATCACAACTATTTATTACAAATCCCGCCACTCTTGTGAACTCTTTAAGAGGAGAGGATGGTATTTTTGATGAAAAATTACTAAATTTAAAATATATATATATATATTCTTTAAAATACTCTGTGATATGTGTGGACCGCCATTTTTAAACTTCCTGCATTATGGATTTTTAAATCACTCGCCCACTTTTATTGTTGTTACCGGTAAATTAAGTTTTCAAAAAATTTTTTTTTCTTTAAAATACCCTTTGATATATATGGAATGCATTGCATAACATTTTGTGGGTATTTGTGCCCTTATCGGATGTTGAGACGTCATTTTTAAACTTCCTGCGCTATGGATTTCTAAATCACAATCCCGCTTTTATCGGTTTCCAGTAACTTCATTTTTTTTGCTACATTGCCAGACAAAAATGGATATAATTTCTGAACTATTAAAGATACGTGCATATAATTTAAAACACACATTCTTCAGACTATTAGGAAACTTTTCTCTGTAACAGAATTTTGTTAATTGATTTCATTTTAAAAATACGTTCATTTGTTTGCAAGAAAGGTAATCAGAAAATTGTTACTAAATTTTAATTGTTTATTTTACAATTTATTTTACAAACGTACGGACTTATATCAAAATTCTGTTACAGACAGTTTGTAGAACATTCTTTTGCAAATACATTGCAAAAACTGTTTGAATCTATCTTTAAAAACGGTTTAGATATATCGATTTTAGTACAATCCTGCATTGGGTATATTTTTTTCAAATTTGTGTCCTCCCCATAATTTTTATTTTCAAAATATTTTTATTTGGTTGAATTGCCACAGCTATGAGCTCTCTACATACAAAAAATTAATATTTTACACCAAATAGGAAAAATGTTTTAAAAAATATCATCCTCTCCCCTTAAGACTGTACGTTAGGATGCAATCTTGAACTGTAAAGAATCAAGTTGCTAGAAGTTGTATAATTTGTAACATTTGTTATGATAAGTACGTAAGATTAATGTAATTAATTTTTAGTTAAAAACTGAAGGAAAATAAACCTGTACAAAGCAACTAAGCAATTAACAACACATTTCTAGCTTCAGAATACTAGCAAATTAAAAAAAAAAAGATATTTCTGAACAGTTCATTCTCTATTTGTATTATTCTTTTAACCTTAAAACTAAAGAAAAAAGGTATTTTTTATTTCTTTTTTAATATTGAAGTTGTGATTAGGTCAAAGATGTAAATCTCCGTACTTGTCATTGGAAAATAAATAAATTTTGTTGTTTGATTGCTGGTGATATGTTAATCGCTAATCATTGTTATAGGGCCTAAATAAATGAATAATTAATTAATTAATTAGAGAATAAATGAATACATACCGGATAATTAAGTAAATAAGTATAGGGTCTACCAAGTAAATTAATAAATAAATAAAATATTTTTACTTATACTGGCTTTTAAGGGACCCGGAGGTTCATTGCCGCCCTCACATAAGCCCGCCATCGGTCCCTATCCCGAACAAGATTAATCCAACCTCTATCATCATATCTCACCTCCCTCAAATCCTTTTTAATATTATCTTCCCATCTACGTCTCGGCCTCTCAAAAGGTCTTTTTCCCTCCGGCCTCCCAACTAACACTCTATATGCATTTCTGTATTCGCCCATACGTGCTACATGCCCTGCCCATTTCAAACGTCTGGATTTAATGTTCCTAATTATGTCAGATGAAGAATGCGTGCAGTTCTATGTTGTGTAACTTTCTCCATTCTCCTGTAACTTCATCCCTCTTAGCCCCAAATATTTTCCTAAGAAACTTATTCTCAAACACCCTTAACCTCTGTTGCTGTCTCAAAGTGAGAGTCAAGTTTCACAACCATTAATTAAATATGTAAATACATTATTATTGCTGTTACTATTATTATTATTATTATTATTATTATTATTATTATTATTATTATTATTATTATGAGCCGAGTACCTCAGTTGGTGGAGCAGCTGGCTACGGACTGGAAGGTCCGGGGTTCGATCCCAGGTGGTAACAGGATTTTTTTCTCGTTGCCAAACTTTCAGAACGGCCCCGAGGTTCACTCAGCCTCCTATAAAATTGGGTACCGGGTCTTTCCCGGGGGTAAAAGGCGGACAGAGCGTGGTGCCGACCACATCACCTCATTCTAGTGCCGAGGTCATGGAAAGCATGGGGCTCTACCTCCATGTCCCCCAAGTGCCTTCATGGCATGTTACGGGGATACCTTTTGCCTTTACCTTTTACCTATTATTATTATTATTATTATTATTATTATTATTATTATTATTATTATTATTATTATTATTTGGTTGTGAAGCTTTTAATTTCACTTTGAGAGAGGAACAGGGGTTAAGATTGTTCGAGATTAAGGTGTTTAGAAAAATATTTGGGGCTAATAGGAATGAAGTTACAGGAGAATGGAGAAAGTTACACAACGCAGAACTGCACGCATTGTATTCTTCACCCAACATTATAAATTAGGAACATTAAATAAAGACGTTTGAGATGGAGAAAGCACGTAGCACGTATGGCTGAATTCAGAACTGCATATAGAAATTTAGTTGGGAGACCTGAATGGAAAAGACCTTTGTGAAGGCAGACACGTAGATAGGAGGGTAATATAAAAATGAATTTTAGGGAGGTGGGAATGGATTAATCTTGCTCAGGATAGGGACCAATGGCGAGCTTATGTGAGGGCAGCAATGAACCTCCGGATCACATGGTTACTGCCACTGAAACCACAGGCTGAGAATCTTGCGCCTTGCTTGATACGTCAGCGAACTATTCCCTGTTCTTGAGACGAATACCAGGAAACGTCGGCTTCAGTTTATTTTCATTAGCGTTTCAAGTGCGACCGCTTTGAGCTATGCAAACCGAAGAGAAGAGAGCCAGGACACCAAGTGAGTAGCAAGGCACTTGACGCATCATTACAGCACACACACTGAAGTGTGCATTAGCAAGAAATCACGCTTCATTGCAAACACGTATGTAACTCGAGACCACCACAGCACCACACCAAGTGTTCTTACTATACTTCGAACGTTGCAGGCAGTTTAGCATAACGTGGAAGTAACCGAGATGTTATCAGCGGAAATAATTACCAAACACAAGATTTTATTATAAATTATATTACTTCGACAGTCGAGTCTTCTACTCAGACCAGGACTTCAATATACTTAAATGAAAAGAAAGCCCACATTAAGTTTCGTGATTAAATGCACGATTAATTAGAAAATTAAGTTCAAAGTTTCAGCACACTGGCAACCTCGCCGCTAACACAGTTCCCCTTCTTCTCGTAATACAGATGTAAGAGGTCAACGAACTCAGATCTGTCTTCCTACGTGAACTGCTTCCCAACTCGCTCTCTCTAGCTACAATGCTGCATCTTTCAGCGTTTTGAAATTAGAGGTTTTCAAATTAAATTTACACGAAAACCATCCACGCTTCTGAAATACGCTAGAGGGATAAATTATTCTTTATTAGATTTTCTATCAATATGGACAAAAATCACGATTCTACTCGTAACAGTTACCAGCTAAGAGGGTGTTAAACATTTGAAAAAAAAATTCCTTCTGAGTAAACTATGAACTTTCCACCAATATGGTATTACACTTTCTTGTTACATACAAAATAAGCTATTCGCTCTGAAAATCCGCAGGGTCATTTCAGTTCCACCCTCTATTTGTTCATGTCTTTCAAAATTGTGGAGAAGGAATAAGCAAATTAAATTAATGTGCTATTGCATCCAGACACAAGTAGCCACTGAACTTTTAAATGTGGTGGTTTTAGTGACGGTATCAACTGCTAGCAAATGCGGTATTGGTGACTGTAACAACTGTGGTGCTGGTGACTGTAGCAACTACGGTGCTGTTGATAATAGCAACTGTGATGTTGGTGATGGAGTAACTGTCGTGTTGTGATGGATCAACTGTCGTGTTGTGATGGATCAACTGTCGTGTTGTGATGGATCAACTGTCGTGTTGTGATGGATCAACTGTCGTGTTGTGATGGATCAACTGTCGTGTTATGATGGATCAACTGTCGTGTTGTGATGGATCAACTGTGGTGTTGGTGATGGGGCAACTGTGGTGTTGGTGATGGAGCAACTGTGGTGTTGGTGATGGAGCAACTGTCGTGTTGGTGATGGAGCAACTGTCGTGTTAGTGATGGAGCGACTGTCGTGTTGGTGATGGAGCGACTGTCGTGTTGGTGATGGAGCGACTGTCGTGTTGGTGATGGAGCGACTGTCGTGTTGGTGATGGAGCGACTGTCGTGTTGGTGATGGAGCGACTGTCGTGTTGGTGATGGAGCAACTGTGGTGTTGGTGATGGAGCAACTGTGGTGTTGGTGATGGAGCAACTGTGGTGTTGGTGATGGAGCAACTGTCGTGTTGGTGATGGAGCAACTGTCGTGTTGGTGATGGAGCAACTGTCGTGTTGGTGATGGAGCAACTGTCGTGTTGGTGATGGAGCAACTGTGGTGTTGGTGATGGAGCAACTGTCGTGTTGGTGATGGAGTGACTGTCGTGTTGGTGATGGAGCGACTGTCGTGTTGGTAATGGAGCGACTGTCGTGTTGGTGATGGAGCAACTGTCGTGTTGGTGATGGAGCAACTGTCGTGTTGGTGATGGAGCAACTGTCGTGTTGGTGATGGAGCAACTGTCGTGTTGTGATGGAGCGACTGTCGTGTTGGTGATGGAGCAACTGTCGTGTTGGTGATGGAGCGACTGTCGTGTTGGTGATGGAGCGACTGTCGTGTTGGTGATGGAGCAACTGTCGTGTTGGTGATGGAGCAACTGTCGTGTTGGTGATGGAGCAACTGTCGTGTTGGTGATGGAGCGACTGTCGTGTTGGTGATGGAGCGACTGTCGTGTTGGTGATGGAGCGACTGTCGTGTTGGTGATGGAGCGACTGTCGTGTTGGTGATGGAGCGACTGTCGTGTTGGTGATGGAGCAACTGTCGTGTTGGTGATGGAGCAACTGTCGTGTTGGTGATGGAGCAACTGTGGTGTTGGTGATGGAGCAACTGTCGTGTTGGTGATGGAGCAACTGTCGTGTTGGTGATGGAGCAACTGTCGTGTTGGTGATGGAGCAACTGTCGTGTTGGTGATGGAGCGACTGTCGTGTTGGTGATGGAGCGACTGTCGTGTTGGTGATGGAGCAACTGTCGTGTTGGTGATGGAGCAACTGTCGTGTTGGTGATGGAGCAACTGTCGTGTTGGTGATGGAGCAACTGTCGTGTTGGTGATGGAGCAACTGTCGTGTTGGTGATGGAGCGACTGTCGTGTTGGTGATGGAGCGACTGTCGTGTTGGTAATGGAGCGACTGTCGTGTTGGTGATGGAGCGACTGTCGTGTTGGTGATGGAGCAACTGTCGTGTTGGTGATGGAGCGACTGTCGTGTTGGTGACGGAGCGACTGTCGTGTTGGTGACGGAGCAACTGTCGTGTTGGTGACGGAGCAAATGTCGTGTTGGTGACGGAGCAACTGTCGTGTTGGTGATGGAGCGACTGTCGTGTTGGTGACGGAGCAACTGTCGTGTTGGTGATGGAGCGACTGTCGTGTTGGTGATGGAGCGACTGTCGTGTTGGTGATGGAGCGACTGTCGTGTTGGTGATGGAGCGACTGTCGTGTTGGTGATGGAGCGACTGTCGTGTTGGTGATGGAGCGACTGTCGTGTTGGTGATGGAGCGACTGTCGTGTTGGTGATGCTAGAAACTTTGATGTTTGAGGTAGAAACTCTGATGTTGGAGGTAGAAACTCTGATGTTCGTGATGGTAGCGACTATGGTGTTTATATTGGCCGCAGTTGTGTTGGTGATGGTAGCGACTATGGTGTTTATATTGGCCGCAGTTGTGTTGGTGATGGTAGCGGTAGTGGCTGTTGATATCGTGCTTTTGGTAGCGACGGTGATATTAGTTTAGTTATTGGAAGAAGCTTCATAAACTTGTCCTGAAAGAGTTTTCTTTATTGAAATATATCCTTGTCCTGTCGAAGCACGTTAGGAGACCACCTGTATTATATTTCATTATAAATATTATCGTTAAAGTGGATACCCATCTTTCCAAGAAATTACAACTGGTAGAATACTTTATGCAGTTATTCTATTTCCGAAGCTGGTATACCAATTGATACCATCCCATTGTGGGATCCTGGGAAACGAGAATGCGGATGCTTTAGCAAAGAAGGGCAGCACTGCTACTTACAGACCTGTTACTAAATCTACGTATTACTCTGTGAAAAGATTTATTAAATCTACATACTTAGACTTCAACAAACAAAATTTGATAACACAATCTCAAGGGAAAAAATGGAACTCTCTGCATCAAAATCCACAGTTAATTCCCGATTTACCACGAAAATCGTCTGTAGTTGCATTTAGATTGGCAACAGGCCATGATTGTTTGGCCAAACACTTGCATAGAATTGGAATATATCAGTCCCCTAACTGCCCATTGTGCAATTCAAACCAAGAACTGGATTCGGAACACCTCAAAATCTGTGCTTCAGTGGCTGACCATGATAATATCTTTGAAAAATATTGGAGTGCAAGAGGTCAAATGACTTTATTGTCAAACGCCTGGCATTAGAAAACAACAACAACAGATTAAAAAAATTATCGACAACGATATGAAACCTGCCTTTGCGGTCACTTCATTTAAACGGTCGCCTGGCCAAAAGGTCAATTTTCTCTGGAACCAATTGGATTTTCCATAAGATCAATACAAATTATCTCTTTATTTAGCGGCCACCTCATGCGCCGGCCAGCGGCCGGGGTCTATTTGGATTGGAACCTGACTATAACAGTCACTGTCCAACAAAAAATCTTTTCACGAATACTGTCTAACCAATTTTTTCGATGGTTAAGGACAGGAAGCAATGTCACAAGGACAATAGCTAAGTGCATACAGTACACCCTCCATATTTTGGGATTAGTTGGTTACTGTTTTATGACTCTTTTGTCACTTTCCACTCCGACCCTCCACAGCTATAAATCCTTACTCGTTTTTAAAGGATTGAAACGCGGACTTTTTCTATCGAAAAGTCATAGAATGTTTTAGATCAGTAGTTAACCATTCGAATTTTTTTTTTCTCTTCTTTCTATCTTTCTCTCTTTGGACCAGCTTTTACGAATTTTTCTTCTTTTCATTCAGTTGATTCGGAGTAACTGTCCAGTTAGTCTGAGAGAGAAATCATGTCTAACAATACGTTTAGAGTGGTGTTAAGTTTAGAGGTGAGACGAAAAATGATTGAAGAAAGTGAGAAGGGAACATCTGCGAGAAAAATTGCAGAAATATTAAAATGTGGAAGGACACAAATAAACGCTATAGGCCTAATTAAGAATAAAAATGAAATATTAAAATAATGGGAGAAAAATATGCGTGGCGGCCAAAAAAAGGAAGAGAGAATCTGTGTTTAGTAATGTGAATGATTTCGTTTACGAATGGTTCAAGTGTGCGAGGGCGAAGAAATTGTCAGTAAATGGGCCTATGATTCAAGAGAAAGCTCTTGAAATTGCCAAAGAGCACAATGTAAGCTTTGGAAAACGGCATAACATTGCATTTCGTTCTGTGTCTGGTGAAGGAGGTGACATTGCAACCAATGTTATTGAAGAATGGAAAAAATAGACTGCCTTCAACTCCTGCGGAATATGAACTGAGAGACATTTACAATGTTGACGAAACAGGTTTTTTTCAGTGCCCTCCCTAACAAAACTTTATCGCAATGTGATCCGTAAAATTGGTGTTTCTTCCCCCACATACGATATCACATCTCCAGCGCCTTGATCAAGTTATTATCCAGTCATTTAAACTGAGGTACAGCAAGCGAGATTTGAAAAGGCTAGTTGAAAGAACGGAAGAGGCTGACATTAATATGCACGATTGTTGTACGCGCACAGTACTAAAAAATTATGAAATTCAGTATTTTCATGCTGATTCATAAAAGCCCGCAACCTTAATCAAGCGGCCACCTGATAAAACGGCCATTTTACAAGGTAACTTCAGATGGCCGCTTTAGACAGGTTTTACTGTACATAAAAGTAATGAACGATGTCAAATGTGAAGCAAGCAGCCAAATAAAAATCAATTGGTGAAAGCGACGTGGAAAGATGCAGGTAAAAGTCACTCAAATGTATACTACAGATTAAAAACCTAGGCCTACATCATGAAGAAAAATGAGAACATTTGAGAGCACTGTGTGCATGACAATATGCACTCTTTTCATTATTTTCTTACGTTAGAGTTAACTTTCATAATCTTCAGGCAGAAAGCAATTTTTGTCTACATTCTGATACAATAAGTGACTGAAAAGTTTTATTACAGTAATTGCAAGAGGGGATATAAATATTAAGGTGTACCCCGTATACGGAACAAGCGTCCATGGCCCCCAGTGTTAGCACTAAGCGACCTGAACTAATTACGTTTTGAGTCAACATTTTTTTTTTACTGCGTAGACATTTCATTAAACGTGCTGAGAAAACCGGAGTAGACAAGACGGAAAAAGGAGGATGGTTTCGCAAGAACTCATCTTGGATATATTACAGATACAAGGTGCAGTACATAGCGCACATAATATATACAGCAAAAAATAAAAAGAGGCTGTTAATTTACTGGTCTGTACCTTCAGTGGTATTTTGGACCTATAAGTATGTTAAAAAAGCGTCCATGTACGTATAACACAGTGCCTACACATTACAATTTAAAAACTCATTTCCACCCTTCTAACTATCTCCATATATCAAGAAGAGAGAAGTGGCTATCAGGAAAACAAAGTTGTTAGATGTAATGTACTATACTGAGGTTCTTTGAATGTATTTCCACTTTCTCGTGCTGTATATTTCAAGACGTTATGTACCGCTAAGTTTTTTATGTTACTGGAAATTTTATTTTCAAAATTGATCCTCTTTGGGTTCCAAAACTGAAAAGGCGGTCACGTAATCATCTCCTATTGTTTATTCTTTATAGCGATTTATTTATTTATTTATTTATTTACTTATTTGCTTATTTATTTATTTACTTATTTGCTTATTTATTTATTTATTTACTTGTTTGCTTATTTATTTATTTATTTGCTTATTTACTTATTTACTTTTTACTTATTTGCTTATTTATTTATTTATTTATTTATTTATTTATTTATTTATTTATTTATTTATTTACTCATTTGCTTATTTATTTATTTATTTACTTACTTATTTGCTTATTTATTTATTTGCTTATTTATTTTTATTTATTTATTTATTTACTTCTTTACTTATTTGCTTAGTTATTTATTTATTTATTTATTTACTTGTTTACTTATTTATTTGCTTATTTACTTATATGCTTATTTATTAGTTATTTATTTATTTGTTTATTTATTTATGTATTTATTCGCTTCTTTACTTATTTGCTTATTTATTTATTTATTTATTTATTTATTTATTTATTTATTTATTTATTTATTTACTCATTTGCTTATTTATTTATTTATTTATTTATTTATTTGCTTATTTATTTATTTGCTTATTTATTTTTATTTATTTATTTATTTACTTCTTTACTCATTTGCTTAGTTATTTATTTATTTATTTATTTATTTATTTACTTGTTTACTTATTTATTTATTTGCTTATTTACTTATATGCTTATTTATTAGTTATTTATTTATTTGTTTATTTATTTATGTATGTATTCACTTCTTTACTTATTTGCTTATCTATTTATTTATTTATTTATTTGCTTATTTATTTTTTATTTATTTAGTTGTTTACTTATTTCCTTATTTATTTATTTATTTATTTATTTATTTATTTACTGATTTATTTATTTATTATATATAGGGTGATTCACGAGGAAAGTTAAAAAATTTAGGATAAGATATCTTAGCTCATTTTGAATGAAAAAAGTTCATATGAACATAGATCCGTTTTCGAACGATGGCGGAGCTAGGTGCATTTTTTTTTTTTTTTTTTGCTAAAACCTCTCGCCCTAATGTGAATCAGACGTTACCATATTGGGCTGACGTGAGACAAGGTCACCGATTGCAATGAATGACGTAACAGTGGAATCTCCATTGTGAATAATGTAGATAAGAGAAACAAACAGGGTGGTGGGGCATTACAAATGTCCAATTGTCTGCCCTTGTCTGATGTAGTTAGAAGAAACCAGCACATTATACAGGTACAGTTATCGGAAGTGTTAAGTTGTGTTTTCCAAGATGCCTTATAAATTTTCGACTACAGAATACGCCGATATTGTGTATGTTTATGGTTTGTGCGATGGAAGTTCCTTGCGTGTCGTCGCTGAATATGAACGACGATTTCCGAACAGAAGGGTACCATAAAGGATAAAGGTAAAAGTATCCCCGTAACATGCCATGAAGGCACTTGGGGGGCATAGAGGTAGAGCCCCATGCTTTCCATGACCTCGGCACTAGAATGAATTGGTGTTATATCAAAGAGTATGTACTGTCTATGGAGTTGGATGAAAGACTTGGTATACCGAAGGAAGGGGGAAACGAGAGAGGCGCTAATCGACCGTATTTTGGATGCCGCATAAAGAACAGCCACGAGCAACTCTCCCGAGCGCGATTCACGCCGGAGCGCAAGAGTGTTTTGAAGCAGAAGGAGGTACCTTTGAAAATTTGAGAAAACATCGACCCCTACTTCTAGAATATTAGGTATGTATGCATACGTGAATATAAACTTTAAATTTGTCCGTTATCTTTCTCTAAATGCGAATTAGTACAATGGAATCTCAGAAGTTTTTGTGAAATCAAAGAGCCATATCTCCGTAACCGTTCGAAAACGGACCCATTTTCATATGAACTTTTTGACTCAGAATGACTTCAGAAATGAACTGTTGTTTATTTGAACTGTTGTATCAGTGAAGCGAAGTGAGTCAGTGAAGTTATGGTTTTACAGTGCAGTGAATAGTTCCGATCAGTGATAATTTATAGCGTCAATGAAATTGTTCTATAGTGTCAGTGAAATGTGTTATAGAATGTCAGTGAAATGTGTTCTAAAGTGTCAGTGAAATGCGTCATAGTGCCACTACAGTGAGTGAGACGAGAGTAAAGTGAAATACTATTGAAACTTATGTAGGGCCTATACATATGTAGGTTGTATTGTAAAATTAGGTTATTTTATGTTTTGTTATTAATTGTAATTATTGTTTTAAATTGTATTGTGTATATAATTGTATTGTGTATTGTAATTTTATTGTGTATACCACTGCCACCGGGTGCTTTCCTACTTGCAGTGCAAATAAATACATACAATTCGCATCCTACACTTTTACCTTTCCTCGTGAATTACCCTACATATATATATATATATATATATATATATATATATATATATATATATATATATATATAAGTAAATAAGTAAATAAATAAATAAAAGATAAATAAGCAAATAAATAAATAAATAAAAAATAAATAAGCAAATGAGTAAATAAATAAATAAGCAAATAAGTAAATAAATAAATAAATAAATCACTATAAAGAATAAACAGTAGGAGATGATTACGTGACCGCCTTTTCAGTTTTGGAACCCAAAGAGGATCAATTATGAAAATAAAATTTCCAGTAACATAGAAAACTTAGCGGTACATAACGTCTTGAAATATACAAGACGAGAAAGTGGAAATACATTCAAAGAACCTGAGTATAGTACATTACATCTAACAACTTTGTTTTAATAATAGCCACTTCTCTCTTCTTGATATATGGAGATAGTTAGAAGGGTGGAAATTATATATATATATATATATTTATTTATTTATTTATTTATCTATTTATTTATTTATTTTAGTAGGTTATTTTACGACGCTTTATCAACAGCTTAGGTTATTTAGCGTCTGAATGAGGTGAAGGTGATAATGCCGGTGAAATGAGTCCGGGGTCCAGCACCGAAAGTTACCCAGCATTTGCTCTTCTTGGGTTGAGGGAAAACCCCGGAAAAAACCTCAACCAGATAACTTGCCCCGATCGGGAATCGAACCCGGGCCACCTGGTTTCGCGGCCAGACGCGCTGACCGTTACTCCACAGGTGTGGACTATATATATATATATATACATACATATATACATATACATATATACATAAATATACGCATATACTTTTTTAATATGAAGAATATCGCATTATTCTGTTATTTTAAAATCAAAATATACACTTAAAAATGACAAATATTCAAGTGTATTTTTTTCATCTCTGGTGCACATTCATCTCCAATAGCCGCTGAGTTATGTTACTGAATGACATGGCCTTATGCAATTTCTATCTTAAGTCCTAATGCAAGAAACTCCCTCGACGACTGCTATTTCCTGGAAGTACTGCAATGTTCAAGGTAGAATCTCCCCCAAGAGAAGACCAGAGCATCTGTTTTCTTCTCGTCCTTCCTCACGCGCAGTAGCTTGGCTTGACCACAGAGAAGGGTTGAAGGAGACAAGTGCAATTAGCTTGGTGGAGTTTTGGGGTGAACAGAGCAGGCTACAGCTGCCACTTTCTGGTAGTCACGATGTGGGTGGAAGGAGCCCATTACACCACCTACAAAAATGATTTATTCCCGGCTATCAATACCTCAAGGAGCCCCACACATCACTGCCTATGGCTTTAAACACTCCTCATTCTAATGAATGACTTTCTCTTACCTTCCTCCATTGTTCAACCTTCGATCTATTATTTTAGTAATTGAGCCGCTTGCCTGCACGAACGCCTGCCTGCCTTCTCCTCCACAAACTTTCATCTATCACCTAAACTAATTTCTTTTCACAGGCGGATCTCTCACTAAAGAATCGGGATTCATATGTAGAAGGTTCGAGGTTACGTCCCCGGAATCGATTACCTGTCACGTCGCTGAAACCAATTAAGAACCAATTGCCAATATTACACTTCACTTCTCCCAAAAAATTCTTTCCACTATATAACTGTAGTTATACAATATTTCGCTTTTATTATCAGGCTGATGTAAAAGATCGTAGAGCTTTTGTTCGTCACCACAACACTGTGTTGCTACGAGATTGTTTATCGTTTGTCATTTATTTGTAGAGCTCGGATTTCCATGCAAATGCATGTTTTTATATTTAGCTAGTTACACTTCTCAAACTTTGCAAATATTCATGTTAAGACTTACTTACTTACTTACTTACTTACTTACTGGCTCTTAAGGAACCCGGAGGTTCATTGCCGCCCTCACATAAGCCCGCCATTGATTCCTATCCTGAGCAAGATTAATCCAGTCTCTACCATTATATCCCACCTCCCTCAAATCCATTTTAATATTATCTTCCCATCTACGTCTCGGCCTCCCCAAAGGTCTTTTCCCCTCTGGCCTCCCAACTAACACTCTATATGCATTTCTGGATTCGCCCATACGTGCTACATACCCTGCCCATCTTAAACGTCTGGATTTAATGTTCCTAATTATGTCAGGTGAAGAATACAATGCGTGCAGTTCTGCGTTGTGTAACTTTCTCCATTCTCCTGTAACTTCATCCCTCTTAGCCCCAAAAATTTTCCTAAGAACCTTATTTTCAAACAACCTTAACCTCTGTTCCTCTCTCAAAGTGAGAGTCCAAGTTTCACAACCATAAAGAACAACCGGTAATATAACTGTTTTATAAATTCTAACTTTCAGATTTTTTGACAGCAGACTAGAGAACAAAAGCTTTTCAACCGAACAATAACACGCATTTCCCATATTTATTCGGCGTTTAATTTCCTCCCGAGTGTCATTTATATTTGTTACTGTTGCTCCAAGATATTTGAATTTTTCCACCTCTTCGAAGTATAAATCTCCAACTTTTATAGTTCCATTACCGATTCAAAATAACCGTACTTTTTTCTGTTGGACGGACGCCGATATTAATTAAATTTAGTTTTATATTAATTTACTTTGCACACTCTATAAACTCGTAATCTGAAACTGACTCATTATTATTCAGCTGCGCACCAAATTAAATTCTGCTTGTAATTGAAATTGTTTTTCGCTTCACCTTGTAGTAATAAATAATTAATATTATTTTCGATTCATTAAACACCATAAAATTAAAATACCGGTACATTTTTAATAGTAATGTTTTATTTTTAATTAAATACATTATTATTTCATAACAAAATGAAATGCCGAATTACGCAAACAATTTTTGTTGTTAATTTTTAATACACATCCACCAGTGCATTATTTTAAGCCTTCTTCATTTGATATGAGTTCTATTTTTTATTCGCTTATCTTATAATATTACATACAAAAATAACTGCCTATGTACATTGACACTAATATTTCTTTTCAATATTTCAATTAAGAGAAAGTCACACAACGGAGAGCTTCACGCATTGTATTCTTCACCTAACATAATTATTAACATAAAATCCAGACGTTTGAGATGGGCAGGATATGTAGCACGTATCGGTGAATCCAGAAATGCATATAGAGTGTTAGTTGGGAGGCCGGAGGGAAAAAGACCTTTGGGGAGGCCGAGACGTAGGTGGGAAGATAATATCAAAATGGATTTGAGGGAGGTGGGATATGATGATAGAGACTGGATTAATCTTGCTCAGGATAGGGACCAATGGCGGGCTTATGTGAGCGCGGCAATGAACCTCCGGGTTCCTTAAAAGCCAGTAAGTAAGTATTTCAATTAAGTTTAGAAAAATTAAAAGATGTTAAATTGTCTACTGTATTACATAGTCAGACAGATTGCAAAGTTGTTTCATTTTCCTCTAATAATGTATAGAGAAATTAAAATGTCGCGAAATATTTGAAAGTCTCCTTAATTTTGTTAAGTAAGTTCATACGCAGAAAAAATAATGCAATTTCATTAATAAAATGGGATTTATTCAGATGCAACAAATTTAAAATCAGAGCCATTGCATTGTTCATTTTATTCCTAGTCATACAATATTAACTACAGTATCCGTATATAAACTACTTCTCCATTATTTTCATATTTTACTACATTTTAGTTTTACAAATAAAAAAAATGCATTCACATTGACATGTATACTATAATAAAATACAAATAAATTAAATAATTAAAGGAAGAAAATTTCATCTAAATAAGAGGACTCGGGGAGAAAATATTTGGGGCTAAGAGGGATGAAGTTACAGGAGAAAGTTACACAACGCAGAGCTGCATGCATTGTATTCTTCACCTTACATAATTAGGAACATTAAATCCAGACGTTTGAGATGGGCAGGACATGTAGCACGTATGGGCGAATCCAGAAATGCATATAGAGTGTTGGTTGGGAGGCTGGAGGGCAAAAGACCTTTGGGGAGGCCGAGACGTAGATGGGAAGATAATATTAAAATGGATTTGAGAGAGGTAGGATATGATGGTAGAGACAGGATTAATCTTGCACAGGATAGGGACCAATGGCGGGCTTATGTGAGGGCGGCAATGAACCTCCGGGTTCCTTAAAAGCCAGTAAGTAAGTACATAAGTAAGTAAGTAAGTAAAAGGACTCGGGGAAGGACGCAAGAATACTTGTAGCATTACCGCGCTGAATGGTGATACACCAATGCGCTGACGTAGATATTGACTGCTTCGAGGGTCCCCAGAAAGCTGCACTAAACTTCTGCCTACGGTGGAGATGAGAGCTTTGGCTTCAGTACACCATGATCCAAACGTTTCAACCGCAAAAGGGACAAAAATATAATTATCTGCAAGATATATATCGTGTTCTATGAACTTCGGTACACTGTAACTATACATGGTGGAACATAAGGTAGTACATTAATTGTAGGATGTGATTCCTTAAAATATAACGAACAAAAAAGTCTAATATTTTGCTCGTTTTTGAGAGGTTTTTGAAGAAATAATACTTTTATGCCGACATTTCGATCGCGAATTTTACGAATACTGTTTAAAATACGCTGTACGTCCTACAGCACAGTAATGCAATGTAAACATCAAAACAGCTGATCAGTTGCGAGTACTACGCAAACCGTCTGTCGTCTCGACAGCGTTGCCAGATTTTCAGATCTTCTGTACGTGACTCGACAATCAATGTTTCCAATGTTTCTTCAATCGATTAATTTGTTATCTGTGAATTTTCTAATTAAAATACTGCTGCAACGTGAACATAACAAACGTTCTCTTCGTTTTATACAAGAAATTAAGCCTTATTTTAAACAGTATTCGTAAAATTCGCGATCGAAATGTCGGCATAAAAGTATTATTTCTTCAGAAACCTCGCAAAAAAGAGCAAAATTGTATTAGAATTTTTTGTTCGTTATATTTTAAGGAATCACCTACAATTAATGTACTAGGGTACCTTATGTTCCACCGTGTATACAGGGTGGAAGTGAAATAATCCTGCAGATTGAAAGGGACATAGTTCGAAGCTGTGACGGTAGAAGACTGCCACACCCCACCTCTAGTGTCGGTTCAATTTGTGGTAGCAATATTGTATTTAGGCAAGAGGAGCCAGAGTATACACTATTAATTACTTAACTTTCACCTTACCATTCAAAAAAATATATATATGGAAAAACAACAACCGGGTAATCAGTCCCAGCGATATTTAAGGGGTTAGGTACAGCTTACAGCAGTAACATTTTGGAAATATTAAACATTTTTTCCTCTATTATTGTATCTTGTACAATAATGAAAATTAGTATGTGTAAAACACTGTCCTTCCGCTATATGAAAAATAGTAATATGCGTTACAAGAGCGGTATGTTGAAGTTTTCATGTTCGAGGAAAGGCTTGAAAAAGCGAAACGTAGTTGAGCTTTTTTAATTTCCGAGAATTGAAAGAAAACATACCGCTCGTGTATCGTACATTATTTTGTGCGAAGATCGTTTATTACATACCTGAAAGAGGAATTTCTAATTAGTTGCAATGAAATTTCCATCTTGGTTTCTGTTCAATGACGGCAAATTTGCAAAACAAAAATATCTATCTTCAACATTGTTGCTTTAAAATGTTTTCTGTATTTACTATACTCCAGCAGGCCGTGATATACGTCTGTCTTTTCCTCCCCCCCCCCCAGTCTATGAAGAGTCTGGAATCTTGTTGATTTTTTCACGGCTTCCTTAATGTTACTTGCATCACGAATCCAGGAACTTTAGTGGAGTTGTAGAGTTTACTTAATTTTTGCAAATATTTAAAAACAATAATTAACAGTGCAATTTAGGTGAAATTGCAGTGGTAAGTTTCCAACTTATAATTATTAGTATATTGAACGTCTTTAAAAATAATATGTTAAAAGCCTAAAGCAGTAAAATCAATATGTCACTTAAGCGGTAAGAAGAGGGAAATTGTTATGTGTGTTAGGTTGGGAATACTGAATGTGGAATTTTAGACTTTCCGCGGATTGGTTTTGTGCGGAAACCAAGCAAATACGCACGATCTCGCACAAAATATTTTTAAGATAAAAAAAAATGTATATATATATATATATATACTTTTTTTTTTCCAAAATTCTGTCCACTGTGCAGTGATGATGCGTTTCCCACATAGTTCAAAAACTATCCAACACTCTGTGATGAAAAGTTTTGCGTGTAGGATGGACTGCAGCAGGTGGACGTACGCCTCGACCATGTGGGACCCACGCATTGGGAAAAGAAGCAGAAGACGTCCAAGGAGAAGGTGGTCGGACGTGTTCCGGAGAGAGACTGGAGAGCAGTGGACGAGAACAGGGAGGGACGGGCAGGCATGGAAAAGACTGGAAGGAATAACAAACACTATGCGAATTGTGTATAGTTATGTATTGTTTACATAGTTATTTCTGTGTGTGTTAGTTTGGATAGTTTTGAGTCCGTGTATAGTTGGTATAATTCATGTATTTAGTTAGTATACTTTTTGTGTTCAATTGTATGGTTTTTGTGTGTTTAGATTAGATAGTTTGTGTGTTTAGACTGTATAATTTATGTGCGCAATTTGTATAGGTTTTTGTGTGTTTAGTTTGTGTGTGAGTTAAGACTGTATATGTGTTCAGTTTGTATAATTTTTGGTGTGTTTAGTGTGGACAGTTGTGTTCAGATTATAATTTATGTGTTTAGTTTCCATAGTCTTTTTGCGGATGTTTAGTTTGTATAATTTTTGGTTTAGTCTGCATAGTTTTTCGTGTTTAGTTGGTATAGTTTGTTTATGTGTTCAGTTTGTAAGTGTACAGTGTAAGTTCTCTTGGACTGGCTCTCTAAGTGTAGCATACCTTCAGCTCACCCTATATTCCTGTAGGAGGCCGTTGCCCTTGTGTGATTTCAGGCTTTTCATATTTTGTAGTTGAAAGAGCATGATATTATAAACATGAGTTTTAGCAATAAAATAAAAGAGAGAGAACATGAAAAATTTAACAAGTTTTTGAGTTATGAGGGAAAACGCTTCATCGCTGCACAGTGAACTGTTAACATCTTGAATTTTGAAATAATATATATAAATATTTTTTTTAAATCTTATTTTTTTTCCATATAGCAGAAGGACAGTGTTTTACATGTACCAATTTTCATTATTGAGCAAGATACAGTAGTGGAGGGAAAAAAATGTTGAATATTTCCAAAAATCTTACTGCTGTAAGCTGTACCTAACCCCTTAATCCCACGCCCTAGCGCAGTATGAGACCAGGAGTCCATCTCATCACCCCCGAGCTATGTCGGTAACACTAATTAGCAGAACCTAAGTCCATGTAACAAATTCAAAACTGTGGTCTTCTTTTAGATCCCTAAACGTTACTTCACTTACAGGACCACCACGACTTACTAATTTGTTTCCAATTTTGTCGGTCTTCATACCAAATAAAAAACAAACAATTTCAGTTTCTAAAATAAATTCTAAATACGTAGTCGATCTAACTACCGTCCACAACAAGTTTTCCCCTCTTGAGGAGATGGATGATGAAATTGATAATGTGACTCCAGCATCAACACAAGAATCAACCTCTACTAGGCCTACTCCCAAATTGCTATGTATGCAGACGATACAGCTATTTATGCAACCCATCGCAACATTAACATAGCCTCAAATCACTTTCAGGAAGCCTTACACATAATAATAATAATAATAATAATAATAATAATAATAATAATAATGATTTATTTTAGCTGGCAGAGTTAAGGCCGTAAGGCCTTCTCTTCCACTCAACCAGCAAAAAGTGTATATACATATGCATGAACTTACAAAGAATTCAACAATTTGATTTAGATGAGAGTTACATTTATACAAGATTTATTTACGAATTAAACCACAAAATACTATGAACTATTAATTAAACACTGAAATAAACTGTGTAGCAGAAATAAGCTAAAATACATAGAATGTTAATATATTTCAAATGATATTAGATAATAGAAAGAGATTATTATGAGACAATTTTGAAAATACAGCATAATCAGGATGATGTCTAAAGAAAAAAGCAACAGTGTAGTCACTGATAGTTAAAATCAGTATGATTGGAGTGAAATGCTAATAAGGTTATCTTTTAAGTTGTTCTTAAAGGTGTTTGTTGTCTTGCAGCCCCTGATACTTTGTGACAAGGAATTCCATTGACGCGAGGTGGATATTGTAAAAGATGAGGAATAAGAAAATGTTCTATGAAGAGGTATATTTAGCGTGCCACAGAGAAGTGATCTGGTATTTACGTCGTGGTTAGAATATAGATAAGAGAAACGAGACGAAAGGTAATTTGGTGTTGAGGTGTGCAGAATTCGAAAGAGTAAAGACAAAGAGTGTAAAGTTCTGCGTTCTTTAAGTCGGAGCCACGAGAGACTTGCGAAGGACGGTGATATGTGATCATATCGTCGGATGTTGCACACGTATCTGACGCACATATTCTGAGCTCGCTGTAACTTGACTGACAGTTCAGAACTTAGGTCACTTAACAAAACGTCACAATAATCGAAGTGCGGCATTACTAGGGTTTGTACTAGGGCAAGTTTTAGTTGCTGGGGCAAGAAGTTTCTCAAGCGACTCAAAGAGTGAATGGAGGAATATGCCCTTGGCTTGAAAATTGGCGCATCGCATTGAACTACAATAAACGTGAAGCAATGATATTTACTTTGTGTCGTCCTGCTAATCCTCCATGCATAAATCTCAACCAACGTGATACCGTGGAAACCAAAGGATGAAGCTGTAAAAAATCTTGGAGTGCACTTAGATCGCCGTCTATCATGGAAACATCACATCAACAACAAACTTAAATTGACCCACTCAAGACTTGCTAAATTATATCCGCTCCTCAACAAGAAATCATCTCTAAAGCTACAAAATTGCATGCTACTTTACACATATCTATTACGACCTCTACTGCTTTATGCCTGTCCTGTCTGGGGAGGAGCTGCAATAAGTGAAATTAAACACATCCAGTCATTTCAAAATAAAGTCTTACTACAATCTACTATATATACAGTCGCGAAGCTCAATATATAGTAAAAATGCAAACATGGATAGTTTCCCACCAGTAGGATCGCTATTATCGCCTCATCATCGCAGATCTCTCTCCTAGCAGACGAGAAAATATGTTACACTTTCGTTGTAGTGTTCTTTTGGAAAAATTAACACCTTCCTTCCATTATTGAAATATTAAATGCATAAAGTTAATTTATTATTTTAATGAAGTATATTAAATTCCACCATAAACTCGAAGACACCTGCAAGAAATAGGTTAATATTATTTTTGTTTGTGCAAAACGAACTGAAATTTACTATAATCGCTTCACTCATTCAAGATTATAGCGATAATTAACTATGAAACCAATAAATATTAATTTGCATTTCCCTTTACAACAATAATAATGGAAATATGAATTAATGGAGTAACTTACGTGTACCGGTACTTGTAGTGTAGGCTTATGTAGTTAACAAAGTGGGATGAGGTTAAGCAATAATAATCACACCAGAATTGGAAATAAAACGTGATCAATAAATTTTATTGTAACAGAATTTTTCTATGTCTCTAGTAAAGTAACAAATAAAAATAACAACAAAATTAACAGCTATAATTAAAAACATATCCTTTGAAAAAAAAAAAAGTAGGCCTAAGCAATAATAATCCCACCAGAATTGAAAATAAAACGTGATCAATAAATTTCATTAAAACAAACTTAATTTTTCTACGTCTCTAGTAAAATAATATTATTCCAATTATTGTATTTTAGCCATTAACATTTTCATTACAACCAATAACGAACATTTCACAAGCATCAATGTGAAATACGCAACGAGCTAGCACTCAATGGAAATACGACACAGTCCAAAGTCGACCGTGGACAGTCTATTGTTTCTAGTTGCTAACCGCTTGGAGCGCTTTATCACGAGATTTGCAAAAAATCAAGTCAAGCTTCGCGACTGTATATAGTAGACTGTGGTCTTACGAATTTCACTCAATTCTCCTTGGTTTTTCCGTAACAGCCAACTACACAGAGAAACTGGTACTGACACAATCAAACAGTTTATTCATTCACAAGCTAAGAAGTTCTATAACAACCTAGAAAATTTCCAGGCCAATCCACTACTCTCTCGGAAGGAAGTCCACATTTCCCACCAGAAGCAACAGCCGACTCCCAATGGAGTCATATTATAATCAAAATTTATCATCACACCAACCTATGTAAGTAATTATTTATTAACAACTAGCTGTACCCGTGCGCTCCGCTGCACTTATTAGAAATAAATACAAAGTAATTACATAATTAAAATAGAACATTGGGTCCAGGGAACATTCGTGTTTGATAGAAGAATAAATCGTTTAATATGCTACTTAATTTAAATTGTATTTAAATAATTAAAATGCTATCATTTTGGTCCAGAGACCACTCATTTGGTGCAAATATAATTCGTTTAACATTTTTCTAAATTAGTCTTGAATGCATCCTTTAATAAATCACTCCAAATTAATAGAGTTGATTGTGTAAAAATGTAAGAATTCACGATCTCCTATGCACTACTGCCATAGAATGAATAAATGAGTTTTTCTTCCTACTAAAAAATTTAAAATTTTGCACATAGCAGTTACGGAACAACGACACTATAATCTGAGGCGGCGGTGGAAATGTATTGTATTGTTATTTTAAAACTCTTGTATATACTTAAATATCAGTCCTATCAAAATTTTGCACGGAATAAAACTTATCGGAATTCATTTTTAAAGAAACTTTTGTTATGTAACATTTTCCACACAAATCAATACTTATTTAATTTAATTCAGACCCCCTTATAACCCCCTTTTAAATAAAGTATTTTGAATGCTATATAGCCTAAAATCTAAGTTACAACGAACTTAATTTATATTACAATTTTCATCAAAATCCGTTCAGCCATTATCGCGTGAAAAGGTAACAAACATCCAGACAGACAGACAGACTTAAATATCAGTCCTATCAAAATTTTGTCTGGAATAAAACGTATCGGAAATAATTTTTAAAGAAATTTTTGTTATGTAACATTTTTCACAAAAATCAATAATAAGCGAGATATTTCGGTTTATTTAGTTCAGGCCCCCTTATAACCCCCCTTTTAAATAAAGTATTTTGAATGCCATATAGCCTAAAATCTAAGTTACAATGAACTTAATTTATGTTCCAATTTTCATCGAAATCCGTTCAGCCATTATCGCGTGAAAAGGTAACAAACATACAGACAGACATACAAACAAAAATTTCAAAAAAGCTATTTTCGGTTTCAGGATGATTAATTATACATGTTAACACCAATTATTTTTGGAAAAGCGAAAATTACCACAAAAAATTCGCTTACAGATTTATTATTAGTATAGGTTATTTTTGTTCATTGAGGAGCCCAATCTAGGCTGCCCTCAATTCAGTGTCATGTATTGTATTTATATTTTATTTAGAAATGATCTGTATAGCACTAAATGCGCTGATCGATCAATAAATTATTTAAAAAAGAAATTTTGTCTGTCAGAGGTTTCTGCGGCCTCACAAGAAGCTTTCCGCAAGGAGACATCTGCAGTCTCAGTCGAGATGTTGGCCCTTAGAGAAATCTTTTCACAAAGTGAGGGAGTTGGTGGTGTGAAGGTGGAGTCGGCTTGTAATTTTTCCTGGGCCAGTGCTCTTCTACATTGTAAATTTATGTGGCACGTCTACTTAACTCCCTGTTCGAGGAAAGCCAAACTAGAGGTTTCAACTAACCGTTAAAAATCCATCACCTTCGACCGGGTTTAAAAGCAACGACACTTGAGTCCAGGGGCGCATACGGTAACCACTATACCATGCACAACGAGAATCCTACAAGGTCCTAAGAGGTGGTTGAATACAAGATGCGTGTTCAGGAATTAAAACATTACATTTTCTATTCTCGACCTCTGCTTACCACACCTTTCTATCCCTAGATAAGAAACTACTGATAGGCCTACATAACATACAAGTTGTCAGACTAACTGAATGTATTGAGAGAAATGTCTATCCTCTCGACCCAAAACGTTTAGTCAAACCACTCCTGTCAACTGAATTGACATGTTTCTCTAAAGAAATATGTACGGATGGATGGACGCATATTTCCCTCCCTTGTTTTTATATCCATCATTTCATACCTGTCTCCATATGCGCTTTTATTACATTTTTTTTCTGCTAAATGGATCATGATTTGAGGGGAGGAGGGACGAGCTATATGAGGTTCTAAATTTGTATCACTCAGTGTAGTTTGCAATATAGGAGACCCGGTGAGCGTTTCATGGCTGCATCAGCAGGATAAAGCGACATAAAACCTGAACGCAGCGTTTAATTTTACAGCAAAACATCTCCTTAACCTACAGAAATTTTAGCACAATCGTAACAGAATGGGACAGATGGAAATTATCTGTTATCTCTAAGTTTATAAGCTCCATTTCTCACTAACTCAAGTTATGTAAAATCTCTTCCTTCTGAAGTTGTCATACTAAGATTGGATTTATACGTAAATGTATATAAAATCTATATTATATAATTTGAACTAGTAATGGAAATTACGGGAAAACGGCTGGACGGATTTTAATAAATGACCCCTCATTTTGAAGCTTGGAACTCAAAGTTTTTCGGAAAAATAATTTTCAGTGAAATGTCAATTTTTAAACATAATTTTCCTATTTTCCAAAATCCATCTGTCGTCAGTTTTGAGAACTAGCTAATAGCATTCACAGCCGACTTGATATACCCTTCGCTCTTTTGTAAAGGAGAAGCGAAGCGAGCGTCAAATCGGCCGTGTTGCATTTCAGAATAAAACAAAACACATACTACAGTAAACAATATTACACGAAGGCCATGATCTGCAAGAATGCTGACATATTTAGAGCTCAAATTAAATTGGTTATTAAAAACTTAACTTACTAAAAATAATTTACAGGTTTGATTCTGTAGTGTGTAATTTTCTGGGTAGGCCTACAGCTGTGTATTGAATATTAAAAACTACAAAACTTGAGGTGGTTTGATGACATTATTACCATTAGAAATGAAATATTATTGTAGTTGATGCCATGATGTGACTATTTTTCATTAATTATACATATTAATGCTATATTGATGATATGAAAGTGAAATGTTTTGGGGTTATATAAGTAGATGTAGAGAATAACTTAAATTAGATTTTGATTTCTATATTTTACTGAGTGGCAGCTATATAGTATATGTTACTGAAAGCTATAAAATTACGTAAGATAATATTATTAAAAATCAAATATTTTTATAATTATTATTCAAGTGGGGTTGGGTCTTTTTCATATATTTAATGGCGATGTGGTGTAGATATTTATATGCGTGGTTTTCTTCAGTATTGGCTCGAGAGAGAGTATCTTTCATTGTTAAGGAAGCAAATAACTTTCCGAATGTCTGGTATTCTTCATTGAAAATAAATCTGAAAAATGTTTATTTGAACGTCTAATGAACTTAGTTTGCAGCATTTGCTGCACAAGCCACTAGTAAAAGTAGAAGCATAATTTCATAGAATCTTTATTTATAAACTGTTCCTGAAAAACTAATGTTCGGCATAAATTGGGTACAATGAATCGTAAAGAATAAACAGAAACCCAACCCTCCATCAATCTTCACTTGCAGATTATCATCTTTTGGCGTTCATGATGGATTGAATTATTTGTGTGTGTAAATACATTGATCTGTCGATCCTGTTGCTGAATAATATTCCATTAACATGCGTAGTTGAATATGACACGAGATCCATGGTTAGCCTATTGCAGGTCCGAGCAATTAAACTGGTAACGAATCTGTTCCTTCCTATAGTTATCACTAATTATCTAAATTAATTGCAGTAATTATATCATTTCGCGTTGGTATAGATACACAATATTTTACATGTAAACTAATATTATTGAAATTAACTGTGTTATTGACTAACCTGTAATATGACAACATGTCGGTTCAGTAATTGCATGCATATAGGTCCTACCAATACAGTTACCATGCACCTTGGATGCAATTACAGGCATTTTCGTACTAATGAAACCAGAATCCCCTTTTCAGATCTATACAAGAGTGTTACACTAACCACAATATTGAGGTTTTTGTCAATTTTTCATTTTAAAAAATTCTGTATGGATGATTAGGGAAGTTTAACCATTCCAATTATTAAAAAATCCCGCAGTTTGTCGACTCAATCTTCAAGTAACATCACATCTAGTAACTAACTGCGGAATATTTTCTACGACTCTCCTGGCCCCGCTTGCAAGATCGACGTTTAGGACATTCTCTTTGCCTGCTATATCGAATTATACATGATTCCACACTCAACTACCTTGCCTCTCGGTTTACTCTCCTAGCTTCACATCATAATCGTAATACACGTTCACAGCACAATCTGTCGCTATCAATACCACGTCATCAGACATCTCTGTACTCAAGTTCTTTCTCAATAGCCATGGCCCGCTCATGGAATTCGCTGCCGTTGTAAATCAGGGATAGTCTTAGTCCTCAGTTGTTTAAAATTAGGTTGTATAGAAATATTTTAAATGCACAGAATTAGTTTTCTTAGGTATTATTATTATTATTATTATTATTATTATTATTATTATTACTATTATTAATATTATTACTATTATTACTCCATGTATTGTGGGTCCCTATCACCACGGCATGGTGCGTCCTCAGGTTGCGGATAGAGGAGACGGCCTCCAGATATGGAGGGTAGCTGCGAATATATTGAATAAGCAGTCGTGGACAGCCGATAAGGGGTGGTCCTCCAGCTTGGGGGTTGGGCGAAGGGCTAACAAACCATCACCGTAAAAAACAGCTTGTTACGAATCCCTACAATAAACGTAGATGGGAGGATAATATTAAAATGGATTTGAGGGAGGTGGGATATGATGATAGAGACTGGATTAATCTTGCTCAGGATAGGGACCGCTGGCGGGCTTATGTGAGGCTGGCAATGAACCTTCGGGTTCCTTAAAAGCCATTTGTAAGTAAAGTAAGTAAGTATTACTATTATTATTATTATTATTATTATTATTATTATTATTATCATTATTATTATTATTATTTTACACAGTCATTACTTTATTTTTCCATTAACACTAATATCTAGGTAATTGTCATTGTCTCAATGTAACACGTGCTGTGCTGATCATACTAATTCTACTATTCCTTTAGTTGTGAGATTATATTCATATATATTCATTTTTTTTTAGTTAATATTTGTATACTAGAATGTATTTTCCTGTTTGTGATTATGTATTCAGTCTCTTTTTTTATTATATATATTTTTTTATTATTGTTATTTTAAAGTTAATACTGATTGTGTATATGTATTCAATCTCTCTCTTTTACTTAATTATGTTTATTATTATTTTTAAGTTAATATTTGTATACCAGTATGTATTTTTCTTTATGTCATTTGATCCTGGTTGAGTGGAAGAGAAGGCCTGATGGCCTTAACTCTGCCAGGGAAAATGAAAACTAAACTAAACTAAATTGCTCTGAAAGCTAAAGATAAGTTAATATTTTTGCTCGAAAAGGAAGTGATAGATAAACACCTGATCTAACACATTCCGTCTACTCGTATTATGACTCTGAAAATTGAAATTTTGTGGTTCCAGTTTGTAAGAATGCAGGTGGTTGAAATTAATCATATTGAAAATACTTACAATTTTATTTCTGTAATGTTTAAGGTTTAAAATGATATACTCCACTTACAATTCAGTTTCTTTCACTAAGAATTGTGTAAAAGTTTTAATTAGTGAAAATGACGAAGTAGAGAGGTTTGACACATATGTGGTAGGGAGATTTGAACCACATGAGATTTTAAAGGAAAATAGATGAGTACTAACTTACTTACTAACTGGCTTTTACAGAACCCGGGGATTCACTGCCGCCCTCACTTAAGCCCGCCATTGGTTCCTATCCTGAGCAAGATCAATCCAGTCTCTATCATCATATCCCACCTCCCTCAAATCTATTTTAATATTATCCTCCCATCTACGTCACGGCCTCCCCAAAGGTCTTTTTCCTTCCGGCCTCCCAAATAACACTCTATATGCATTTCTGGATTCGCCCATACGTGCTACATGCCCTGCCCATCTCAAACGTCTGAATTTAATGTTCCTAATTATGCCAGGTGAAAATAGACGAGTACTTAAAATAATAATTAAATATGACTGTTATACATTTTTTAACAGGATAGCATACAAGTTGAAGCCAGGTACCAATCTTCGATCGAAAGTGGAGCCAGAAATAATTGAAGTAACTTAGAAACAAGTGATTGAAGGAGGTATAAGAGTTCGAGCAGTTTCATAGACAGAAAAACGTTAGGATGATATGTTAATAATTTTTATGCTCGACCATGCCGAAATGTAGTAATTATACACCTGGTAGCAGACCTTTAATGCATGTCATTAAAGTACACCTACTCATTAAAGGTCAGGTCTTTCAGCCAATGATGACTCAGGATACAGCTGTTCAGCCAATGACAGGTCAGCTTTCTACCGTTATAAAACCGCAAGTATCGATTATTCTCGGATATGCAATCGAAAGAGAATTAGCGAAAAGTCACGGAGGCTGGAAATCCAATATTGTCGCAGAAGGTTATGTTCTGTTACTATAATAATTAGCGTTAATTGTAAATAATATTCAAATAAATTCAATTTTTCATCTCGTTTTTCAATGTCGAATTCAATAATCAAGGTTATAATATTATAATATTATCAAGTTTAACAGGATTACATAAAGGTCAATGACATTATTGTTCCTTGTAAAAAATCAATACTTTCGCGTCTGCGTACATCTCACAATTCACGACCTAGAACAAGGTCACTTCCGATCTTGTGAGATACAAATAAAATGTATACATCTGAATACCGGTAATTTCAAGTTAGAAATATGGTCGAGCATAAAAAGTCGTATGAAACTCGCTTATAATGGTAATTAAGAAGCTCGTATGAAAATTATGGAACTCGCTTGCGCTCGTTTCATAAACATCCATACTCGATTCTTAATTACTATCATTATAGGCTCGTTGCATAATGTACTATTAAAATTGTTTATTTAACGATGCTGTATCAACTACTAGCTTATTTATCATCGATGGCATTGGTGATAGCGGAATGGTATTGGGCGAGATAAGGCTGAGGATTCGCCATAGATTACCTGAGATTTGCCTTATGGCAGGGGAAATCTCGAAAAAAAAAAAAAAACAAACAAGCAGGTAACCAGCCCAAGCGGGAATCGAACCCGCACTCGAGCACAACTCCGGATCAGAAGGCAAGCGCTTTAGCCGACTGAGTTAGCCCGGTGGCTGGTGTGTTAATGAAGTACAATAAGAAGAGAAGACAACGTTTAAGGCAAATCACAATAGCTGCCAAATATTCTCCACGGCTAATGAAGAGGAACCGAGCTCGAAAATAATTTGTTACATCCGAACTGTATTATGAACTAACACCAAAAGAATTTCTAACATTTTTCTATCAATATGCAATAACTAGAAGTAAAAAGGACCCAGGCAACTGGGTGGGGGGGGGGGGAGAGACAGGCTAGCACACAGCATTTAATCAGAAAATTTTAAGTGAATTTTTTCAGACTCAATAAAATAACATTTTTTAAATCATAATTCACTTATGTATTACCGTACTTTTATACTGGCTAACTCATTTTAAGTTTATCTATGAGTTATATGGGTGGGTTTGACATCTTTGCATTAGTTTACAAAAATAAACATTTACTTACTTACAAATGGCTTTTAAGGAATCCGAAGGTTCATTACCGCCCTCACATAAGCCCGCCATCGGTCCCTATCCTGAGCAAGATTAATCCAGTCTCTATCATCATATCCCACCTCCCTCAAATCCATTTTAATATTATCCTCCCATCTACGTCTCGGCCTCCCTAAAGGCCTATTCCCCTCCGGCCTCCCAACTGATACTCTATATACATTTCTGGATTCACCCATACGTGCTACATGCCCTGCCTATCTCAAACATCTGGATTTAATGTTCCTAATTATGTCAGGTGAAGAATACAATGCGTGCAGTTCTGCGTTGTGTAACTTTGTTCACTCTCCTGTAACTTCATCCCACTAAGCCCCAAATATTTTCCTAAGAACCTTATTCTCAAACACCCTTAAACTAGGCCTATACAGAACAACGGTAATGTAGCTGTTTTATAAATTCTAACGTTCAGATATTTTTACAGCAGACTAGATGACAAAAGTTTCTCAATCGAATAACAACAAACATTTACAGAAAAGAATTCACAGAAGGCAGATACTAAAATTACTCAATGCTTTTTCCTATTCCATGTCAGAATTAATTTGATTTTAAAGTATATCTCTGACAAAATAAAAAATAGAATTCTTAAAATGGGTCAAACCTTCCTGGTTTCCCCTACTCGCATGAAAAAATTCGAAGGAAATATAAGCAGTAGAGAATACGTCAATGAAATTTATAAAACAGCTGGGCACTACTGTCTTTTGTGTCATCGTCATCATTAAGAAATCTCTTAAGATTCAATCACAGTCTAGTATATACAGTCGCGAAGCTCAATACGTAGTAAATATGCAAACATTATATAGTTGCTCACCACTAGGAGCGCTAATATCGCCGCATTACAAGCAATGCAAAATAGAACCGTCACAGTCTATTGTTTCTAGCACCCTCAAAACTCAAGCTTCGTGACTGTATATAGTAGACTGTGATTCAATGAGAAAATTTCTGCTCACAGTTTTTACTGCAGTTTGTAATAATGTGAAAGGATGGACGCATAGCAGTAGCATTCTTTCTAAGTTCGTATTTTTTGCTTAATATTCCTCCACATTGGACTCCTTCCCCTTCTCAGGTGAGAAGAGAAGAAGCTGCTTGATATCAATCCATCTTGGCTTCCTTCCTGCCCCCTCGTCCCCGCATTATTCCCATAGTGCCTACCTCAAAATATGAAGAGAAAATGAAGTCAATATAAGACCACGTCTCTTCACTTCATATTGCCCGACTCTCTATTTTTTCATCTTCTTTGTCCCTTGTATGCATCATTCATCCTGGTTAACTTTTTGTTCTTCGATCGATGCAGAGACAACGAAGGGTTTCTTGGAAAATCTCTTTATGTCCCATGGTTTACAAACGCGCGACATTTTAATCCAAAGAAACGTACATGGAACTTTCACGCTACTTACTATTGTCTCATATTCTTAATATGACAGACAACAGGTAGAAAATTGTGTACATTAGAAATCGAGATGTGACCATGTTTCGATATCGTGTTAGTTATTTATTTAGCATTATACTATTTATGAGATTGACTTATCATTATGGCTGGGATTTTGCTGAAATTGCATCTTTTTTCTAGTAAGCCAGAAACATAGCTGCTTTAGTATTTATATGTTATGTGATAAACTGAGTGTTTTAAGACATATTTGTTAGGGCATTTTTTTTGCATTTTTTGCCTGTTTCAACTCACAAGAGCATCTTTTGTTTTATTCGGACATTTTTTAGGCATTTTCATTTAATTTTGGCCATAAATCCCCATTATTAATATAAAATAATATTTATTTACTTTGATATTTGTCTACATATTTTGTCCATTAATACTCATTTTTTTACTTGGTTATTTAACGACGCGACTCCTAATCGGCAGGCAAGCGCCTTAACCGCCCAAGCTACACCGGTGGCTAATACCCATTATTTTGTATAATATTTTATTCGTTTTTCTACACAAATATTACCATTTTAACGTAGTACACTCCAGCCAACCCATTCAACATAGACTCCTCTATACCTGATAATTCCGGATAAGAGTGGCCTTGTAGTGAGCTACATGAAAATTACATCAGGTAAAATAATTAATTAAAGTGTACCACTTAGAAAAAAATATGTAAAATTAAATAAACTTAAATGTTGGTACTACTAGTAGAATTTAATTTAATTACTAGTTTTTTTAATCTAGATTAAAATTGTAAGTTTCTTGTTTATGTTAGTTAATTAGTTAGGATATAATGAATTAATCATTTAAAGTTTGTGTGATGCAACCTGTGTACATTTTTGTGTGGCTTTACTTTGTTTATAGTGTTTTTCTCTCTCTATCTTTCTTTCTTGTGTAACTTTACTTTGTATATACTGCATTTTTTTTCTGTTTATTTCTATTATTGTATTTGTATTCCTGGTGTTGTGGAAGAGAAGGCCTGATGGCCTTAACTACACCAGAATAAATAAATAAATAAATAAATAAATAAATAAATAAATAAATAAATAAATAAATAAATAAATATTAAGTAGTACAAAACCTGAATAATTTCAAGGGAAAAATTGTTCCGGGGCCGCGTATCGATCCCGGGACCTCTGGTTGAACGTACCGGGATCGATACCCGGCCCCGGAACAATTTTTTCCCTTGAAATTATTCAAATCTGCTTTACAGGGAGCTTTACCTGAAAGATTAGATTTGCTTAGTACAAAACCTATTTTCCTACTAAGCCAATTATGTAAGAACAATTTTTAGGGCATTTTAAGGGCATTTTTGAAAGATTTTTAGGTCATAAATGCATTGTTTTTAGGACATTTTTTCCTAGCCCTGCTTATCATTAAATCCTGACGATAACCTTGTTGTAATTAAGGGGAATGGGAATGACAAAAAGTAAAAATAATTAATTTTTTTTTTACTGGTTATATTCAAAGTGTCAGCTTTAAAATGGCACATAATTTAAAAAAACCATTACACAGATACAACTCAAAAGAATATAATATCCATGTGTCTATTTGAGTATTAAGATTTCATGAATATGACATAAAAATTTCAATAAGCTGAAATCACTAAATAATGAGAAAATGAGATATTAATAGACTAATTTCAACATTGCTAAGACAGGACATTCCCTGAGTGTAAGATATAGCCTACATACAGACCAATATGATTCTGTAGTCAGGGAAGGATCCTATAACTTAATATCGCTGCAGAATGGCAACATCTCACATTAGGCGGAGAGAAATATAGTCTCAGGTTAAAACACAAATGAAATGCTCTTCAAATTGCACTCATCCCTCTTCTTCCAGCCTTTATCGGGCAACTCTAACCTTTTATCTGGCAACATACAAGTATTTACCAGTATATCAACCTTTTCTTCACTTCCAGCACACCCACCCTCTTGAGCTACGGTAGGTGACCCAACACCCCCAGTTTCCCCTATATATTTTTCCTCAACCCCTCTTCTCTCTCTGTCTGCTGACTCTTCACCACACCTCAATTTCCATCTTCCTCTTGATGCTGTTTGGCCTCCGAACCCCTTCACGACCCCCCAGGGACTAGCAAGAAGATTTGCTCTCCCCCTGGAACTAGACTGCAACCCATCGATCCTCATAACCCCCCCTCCTTCAAACCACCCCGCTGCCACCATCGCCAATTTCAACCCCACCGAGCCTACACATACTTCCTGCACCACCACCACCACCTTCCTTTGCTTCCACTTTACCACCGACACTCTTCCAATCCGCCCCCCCTCTTCTCCTATTCGTACGTCACTTACCACTTGTTCTGACCTAAGTACAACAGACTTCCCACTTTTGCTAAAGTCGTCCTAGAGTTACTTCTTTAAACTACGAGGTACAGACGCCATTAAAAACAGATTCTTACAAGGGTGTAGCGAATAGGCCAACTAACAAGGAGAGGACACGCTCTGTATATCACCGAATGGAATAAGATTGTGTGAGATGAAAGTACAAGACGTACTGGTTAAAGTCATACCAGGTATGACCCCTCGTTTTGAAAATATTGGCTATTGTTTGTGACATACTTCCGTTAGGTGCTTAATAAGGAAGCATTAGACTGTGTAACAGCGTAGCCCATATGGTTGGATGCTGAGTTGTTATCCAGGCAACCTAAGTTCGAATATTAACTGGTCCTATTTTTTTTCTTTTAATAATGATTAATGTTGTGATCACAGTAATCTATTTACATATATCATATTTCTCAATGTATTGAACGCTTCATCATGTTTTGAACAAATTATAATTAGCTAACATTGTATTGTAAAGGATAAACAATGAAATATTGCTCATGTAGGCAGGTAAGATGTGTCACTGGTGTCTGTTCTTTTTCTGTAGCAGCTATTCCACTTCATTGTGTCCCGATTCATTATGATAAATGTCATAAAAACATACAAAACATACATATTTCCTGCACCATGCACAGCAAATGAAAGAAGGTTGTCCACAGTCACACACATTTTTCCGCACTTCTACTGCGAAACAGATATCATTCACATTCACAAACACTTCTCATTCGTTTATTAATTTTGATGCATACCACGCATATTTCAACATGGCTTTGAATATAGGAGCTGACAACTGGAAGTGAATAAAAAAATTAGAAAAATTAATAATAATAATAATAATAATAATAATAATAATAATAATAATAATAACAGCAAGCTTTAAAAAATGACAAGGCATTAGGATTCGAACTCAAGTTGCCTGGATGACAACTCAGCACCCAACTATATGAGCTACGCCGTTACACAGTCTAATGTTTTCCTATTAGACACCTAACGGAAGTATGTCACAAACAATAGCCAATATTTTCAAAACGAGGGGTCATTGGCCACCCATACCAGGTATGACTTTAAACAGTACGTCTTATACTTTCATGTCACAAAATATTATTTAATTCTGTGATATACAGAGCGTGTCCTCTCCTTGTAAGACATTCTTGCAAACAATCCGTTTATCCATATGTCTACATGTATGTATGCGCAAAGGCTGGTTCACAATAAATCGACAACGGAAATATTGTTGAAATAAATGTATTTAAATGCGAGCATTCACAATTAACTTTCACGTTCCCGTTCTCGGGCTCCGGAAAGTTTCTCGTTAATTATGATTGTTCACATTTAAATACATTTCAACAATATTTTCGTTCTCGTTGTCGTTTCCATTTCCTGTTTATTCTGAACCAGCCTTAAGGCCTGTTCCACATTAAACCGGAAACGAGAAGAGAACGGAAATATTGTTAAAATACATGTATTTTAATGTGCGCATTTACAATTAACGACAAGCTTGCCGGAGCCCGGGAATGGGAAAGTGAAAGTTGGCGAAGTTACAACTTACTGCAACATTGCTGATCTTTTGTGCTAACCCCTCCAACTATGATCATTTACAGCTCATACTAGCTGACTTTATAATATAATAAAGTTTGAATAGGCCGTCAATGCTTATCTGTTTTTATATAAAGTATTGGTATATTAATTTATTACATGAATGTTTTCGGCACTTGTGTGTGCCATCTTCAGGTGTTAGAAAAGATACTGCATGTTAACACTGCCGAAATGGATACACGTAATGTTGACATAACCATTATATGTGTGCATAAAAAGCTTATAGCCAGGGAACGGATTTATATGGACTAAAAATATATGAAATATGTAAATATATATGTAGTTATTTTTACCAAAATATGGAATTAAATATGGATTTTTACCAAAATATGGAATTAAATATGGACTTAAAATTATAAAAAAATGACTATGTACGTTAAATATTGGTACATTTTAATCAAACTAAACAAAAAATATAATGGACGTACCTTATCTTCCAATGTAGTTTCAACAAAACACAATTTTTATTGTCTGTTACCATAACAATAGGTTACAAACATTTCTTTCAAGTGCTGAAAAGTGAATCTTCTTCTATTGTCTCTGAGGATAGATTTATACTGACTAAAAGAGCGTTCGACGTCACAAGAAGTAACTGGTACATAATTCAATTTCACAATGTCTGCTGGGGATAAGTCCAAGTTAATCTTCACTGTTGATTCACCACTCATCACAGCAACAACCTTTTGTAGTTCTTCATATCCAGGGTTTTTTGAAAGTACAGTGTCCACCTTAGCTCTTACTGCATCTGCAACTTTACCTCTACCACGATTCAGTTGTTCCACAGTACTATTTATAATTTCAAAACTTTCAGATAGTGAAAGGTGCCTATTTTGGAGACTTTTGAGCGTTTTTATGATGCATGAAAATGTATGCTGAATGTGAGCTAAGTCATTCTTCACACTTATGTCACAGGTAACTGTTTTCGCAGTATCAATTGAGACTGCATCTTCAGAGTCCAATGCAAGGAGAACATTGTTAATAGAGTCTATATGTTCGGCATAATATTCAACTGCTTCTAGCCATGTACCCCATCTAGTTAAAATTGGCTTTGGTGGCAATGGAATTTCAGGGTACATTTCTTTCAACACGTTAACTCTACTGGGAGCTTTGAGAAATACTTTTTTCACTGATGAAATCAACAAATCTACTTTAGGGAAATTGTCTCTGACCACTTCTGCCACACGATGAAATGCATGCGCCACACAAGTAAAATGAGTCAATTTAGGATATACAACAGATAATGCTTGTCCAGCTTTGACCATATAAGGGGCAGCATCGCTAATAAAGAATAACACATTATCGTACATAATACCCTTTGGCCACAGGATACCCATAGCTTCGTTGAACAGTTTAACTATAGTTTTGTTATTGCACTTTTCTAGAACATCACAATGTAAAAGAATTCGTTCAGAATATTGTTCACTTAACAAACCGATAACTACATTACCAACAAGTCTACCTTCTTTGTCGGGAGTCTCATCAATGGAAACCCAAATTGAACTATCTTTAATTTCATCTCTTATCTTCTGTATTGTCTCATCGTAGATGGATGGAGCATACGTCTTCCTAAGTGTTGACTCATCCGGGATTGTATGTTGAGTATATTTTTCAAGGAATTCCCTGAAGACCTTATTCTTTAGTTTGTAGAGAGGAATATCAGCAGAGATGAGAGAACGGCACAGGTCGATGTTAAACTCAGATCTTACATTCGATGTTGTTGGTTGTGTTAAAAACAATTGTCTCTGCTTGGAATTTAGTTGTTTGTTGGCCTGATGTTTACTAGTTGTAATGTGTTGTTGCACCAGGAACTTTTGTGTAGATGATACTGCACACTGACACAAATTACAAAATAATATTTTATTGTCAGTTGATAAACCATCTTCTTTAAATTCTGAAATGTAACTTGTTAGTTTTGATTTTAAATTGACTGAATGACGTACTTTTGGCATATTTACCGTCTTTATAGTATGATTTACAAAACTGAACCTATGTGTACTCTGACTGGCATTTAACTGTTGAGCTGCACAACTGAAGTCTGTTAAAAATTTTAAATTAAATTAATACAGTTTTGTAACTTACTTTCCCATTGTTGATAGGACTGCTAATTTTCAAATAACTCTGATGTTAAAGGGATTACTGAACATGTGTTTAAATCTCTATTGTTGAAATGTATTTTTAAAAGTTAATGGAATTTTGTTTTGTTTTATTGTTAAACCTAATATAATATGGACTGTTTTATATGAAATATGGAAAATATATGGAAATTAACGAAAATATGTACTAAACTCTAAAATATGGAAAAATATGGAAAATAAAAGTAGGATTTTTCAACCCTACACATTGTGAAACATAAAGATAATGCAAAATATAAATTATATTAGCTTTATAAGTAAATATGTATTTACATATAAATCCTTTCCCTGCTTATAGCTATATACCCATTATCGGTTAAAATGATTGTGACATAAAATACTAAGTAAAAACACTTGAAAACAGTTAATTAAAGCATTATCCCTTAATGATATAATATACACATTCTACATGTTTTAGTAAAGGACCTGTATCATAGTGCAACCAAGTAATTACTTGATACTTAAAAACCTTGTTTATTCTATTTGACATAGTCACAACAGAAAGCTGTAACTTATTCACAATGTTTAATATAATCTACTATGTATACTATATCATTAAGGGATAATGCTTTAATTAAATGTTTTCAAGTGTTTTTACTTAGTATTTTATGTCACAATCATTTTAACCGATAATGGGTATATAGCTATAAGCTTTTTTATGCACACATATAATCGTTATGTCAACATTACGTGTATCCATTTCGGCAGTGTTAACATGCAGTATCTTTTCTAACACCTGAAGATGGCACACACAAGTGCCGAAAACGTTCATGTAATAAATTAATATATTATAATACTTTATATAAAAACAGATAAGCCTATTCACACTTTATTATATTGTAACTTGCTTATCGGAAAAACTCGTAACAAAATGAAACTATATTATTTCAATGTACCGAAGTACATATGATATTTCCATGCAGATATTCTGCGTCATCATACGATGAAAGAGTAATGGAACGGAGAAAAATTCCCTCCGGCGCCGGGATTTGAACCCGGGTTTTCAGCTCTACGTGCTGATGCTTTATCCACTAAGCCACACCGGATACAACCCCGACGTCGGACAGAATTGTCTCTGATTGAGTTCCAACTCTTGGGTTCCCTCTAGTGGCCGCCCTCTGCACTACGTCATAGATGTCTATGAACATAGGACCGAAGTCCACACATGTGCTGAGGTGCACTCGTTATGAGTGACTAATTGGCCGGGATCCGACGGAATAAGCGCTGTCTTAAATCACTTTGTGATTTACGCATATCATATATTATTTCAATGTACCGAAGTACATATGATATTTCCATGCAGATATTCTGCGTCATCATACGATAAATGAGTAATGGAACGGAGAAAAATTCCCTCCGCAGTCGGATCCCGACCAATTAGTCACTCATAACGAGTGCACCTCAGCACATGTGTGGACTTCGGTCCTATGTTCATAGACATCTATGACGTAGTGCAGAGGGCTGCCACTAGAGGGAACCCAAGAGTTGGAACTCAATCAGAGACAATTCTGTCCGACGTCGGGGTTGTATCCGGTGTGGCTTAGTGGATAAAGTATCAGCACGTAGAGCTGAAAACCCGGGTTCAAATCCCGGCGCCGGAGGGAATTTTTCTCCGTTCCATTACTCTTTCATCGTAAAATGAAACTAGCTGACTTTGCTGAAGTTCGGTTCGTATCTAGTTTTCGAAGTAGGTAACGCTGTTCGTCCCTTGATCAACCGCCATCCACTTGTCGCCAACAGACGATTGGGTATTGGGAGAACCGTAAGAACCCCAATGCAACCTTGACCATTATAGGCGTCATTATGGATTTTTCAGTGAAAACTACGGGCAAATCGCAATATAGCAAACGTAGAAGCTCCGCCCACGACCCCTTCCACTTTTCCTCTACTAGCTCATCAGACAATCTATGTGATAGGCGAGTGTTGTGTTGAATGCACACTTTATGTGGGTGGGGATAACTTCCCCTACTGGCGTTCGCTATATTGCGATTTATCCAAAACTCCAAGGCATAACTGGGATTCTTACCCGGTCCGCCTGTGTGACAGGCTGATGGTCTGTAATTTGTTCCATAATGTCTGACAGGCGACATAAACATTGCCGGTGGACGAAGGGAGAAGGATGATTGCTATTCAACGAATGGCAGAGGTCAAATTTCAAGCTTATCTTGAAGTTACAGACAGCCCAATTTCAAGACACTGACTGAAACACTTGGATATGTGTTGGCGTTCTGCCGAAAGACTTAATTACTGAGGAACAACCATCATCATAGGGTAAGGACAAAGCTTGCTGATAACCTAAGGCAACAAGATTTAGAAGTTCATGAAGAAGTGCATTGTATCTCGGAAGATGATTCACAAGACTAGCAGATATTGTCATTAATATAAAAAATAACACAGGAATAATACTAGACTCAACTATCAGGTTTGAAAGAGATGCAAAACAGCCAAAACTTACTGATGTTGAAAAGAGACCGATCTATGAACCTTGCATTCCTTATTTTAGCAAGCAGTAAAACATCATGCCTAATCGTTGGTCAGTATTCTGACTTCTTTTTGGAGTTAGTAGTACAGCTCGCGCAAGAAATGATTACCGAAAACCAATGGTGGCGTTGCAGTCTGTTTTGACGTGTGTATGTAGGCACGCCGAGAGGGGAGAGGTGCGAGCCGATGGAAGTACTGTCTCTTCCAAGAAGATGAACAAATGAGGACATCGCTGTGGAAATAAAGAACGTAGGAAGAGAAAAATTCGAAGATCATTAAACGCGCAACATATGTTTACGAATGAAATAATAATACCGTGCTATACAAGACACGTATTCACATGCAATGGAACAAACTAATGTGGTAATGTAACTATCACAACGCAAGACTGATTCTATCGATGTCATTTCCCTTCCGACTGTACTCTTGAATATCATTCAAGTTATCTCGTGACCTTTTCTGTCGCCCGCTCTTCCTTATCGCAGTGTTTGATTCGCATTCCTTCCGTCGGTAATCCGTACTTGCGAGACCTATACCATAACCAAACCTTTAACCTCGTAACAACAATGGGATTCACATTTTACAACATCGAGAAAATTCTAAGAGAAATTCTGCAGGACTGAATTCAATTTCGCAATTTTATCTTCGTTTCAAGTAGGCTTAATATAATTTCACCTTCACTTTAATTTCCTTATAAAATTAATTGTATGTATTTTCATTGTTTCGTTGTGAACTTTTATTTATGTATTTATATTCTGGATCCTTGTGGTCGCGCTTATTGAAGGGCAGATGGTTCTGTTTTATTTTATTTCATAAATCCGATATAGGCTATAATGAGATTTACAGAACCTAACAAGCACTTTTAATAATCATTACTGTGGATTGCAAGTCACGTTTTATTAGAAAACAATAATATTACGAAAACTAATAACTGTTTTAAATGCACTCTTTGTGCTCTATTTAAATAGTTATAACCACCCTTAGAACAGGAATACGTCGCACATCGCATTGTGAATCGGATTTCTATCATTATTATTTCAGGGGATTAGAAATGTATGAATTCTGACACTTCCTTCCGGGCTTTGTTTACACATGGAAAGCTGGTTCTGTATAAATGTGCGTACTTTCTATGCTGAATACCAGAGTCACAGTTAAACAAAGACCGCATCTATATCTACAGTGCTAGAGCGCTGGCCTTCCGTCCAGGCGGCTCGGGTTCGATCCCGGTCCAGGTCGAGACGTAGACCTAATTTTTGGTGGTCGAGGCAGACATTGCAGAGAGTTCTTGTCGGGGTGCTCCCGTTTCTCTCTATCACCCCGCCAACACTCTCCACTTTCTTCTTCATTTCATCTATCACCCGCAATAGTAAAAATAGACGGGGTGAAGTCTTCGGGATAATACGGGTTTCCGAAGCTGATATAGGAAGGGCTTGGGTCTCCAGACCCCTGAGGCTTATCAGGCTACTCGCATGTGGAAGGGAACTGGCTGTATCAGGGCTGAGGCAGGATGACCCACCTGTGGGTGTCGGATTCACAAATGCCATCCAGGCCAACTATAGGACTAGGACAACCATCGAATGTAGGCTATAGAGCGTACAATACGCTAAATCGTGCCTAAGTGTACCAACCCGTCCAGAGTCTAGCCCACGTCAAAGTCAATCCAAGTCAACAGTTAAACACGTACCAATGACTAGGGACCGGAGTTCTATGTAATATCAAGGTGTGAAATATGTACATATTTATGTAAGAAAAATAAGCTGAATATGTCTACCAAAATATGTAAAATCATGAAAATATTTAATATCAATAACTGGCAGGTATAGGAAAGGTAAGACTCTCCAGTTGTGATTTCATAGAGCACCCGACTTTCTTACCGCACACTTGACACATTACTATTTTTCCATCTGTAGTGAAAGTTAGAAATTAAATCACAGCTGAGGTGCTGAGGCGAATGTCACACCGAACCTGGCGACGCTTTGTTTTGTGTGAAGAGAATTATGGGGGACACACCTACTAATCCTTTAGACACTTAGGACACAAGTTAGTGTAAAGTGGATGTATGTCTGAATTATGAATTACTTAAATAATGTGTATATTTGAGGTATTTATAGGGGATAGCTTTGTGCCCACCCTGTAGATACTATAAAAGCCCCTAACCATGCGGCTCATGTCAGACTTGACACAGGTTTTCCATGGAAGGATTAGGAAGAGGGTAGGTAAGGTTGCAAATTGCATGGGAACGGCTTGTTAAGACGTGCGCAGAACAATTACAGTATAACTTAGAAAGCATGATGAAATTTGTTCAGATTGTCAATTAATAGACTATAGATAAATACAATATAATATTTGTTACTCAGTCAAATGACAAATCAATGTAAAATAATGACTTATATTATATGGTCATTAAATTTTAAACATATAAATTACATATTGCAAACGTTTTCGCCCATACAGGCATCTTCAGGCATAACATTTTCAAACATTTCCAAATTCTTCAAAAAATTGATTTATTATTTCATTACAGATAACTACTTCAAACATAGGATGTTTCATAGTGACCTATACAGTTGCCACGTTCAAACGACGTGAGCACTTTCATTATCCATTCCAATCGTACTTTTAAATTTGATAATTTGCCGCTTCTATTTCATATTTATATATTTCAGATATAACCCATCAATCATTGGACTCTACTGAACAAGAGTTTCACAGAATATTATGAAGTTTAAATCATAACACTACGTTGTTTCTAATTTTAATATTATTTTAATTTTATGACCTGTAACATTACATTTTAATCATGGAGATGTTGTACATAATTAATTTTAAACAGTTTATCTACCACCAATGTAATGACTATACAGTTTGATATTGAGATATTGTATAATTATGCCTGAAGATGCCTGAATGTGCGAAAACGTTTGCAATATGTAATTTATGTGTATAAAACTTAATGACCATATAATATAAGTCATTATTTTACATTGATTTGTCATTTGACTGAGTAACAAATATTATATTGTATTTATCTATAATTACAGTATAGTTCGAGACAAATCATGTCGTCCTCGTCCCACTCCACCGCATGAAGACAACGCTACTTTCTGAGTGATTTTTACAATACTAGGTAGTTGTATGAGAAGGTTGCCTTTTGTTCATTCACATTTACAGTGGGCGGTATGGGGTGAGTGCCTCTATTACTTCCTGGAACTAAGGACGTTATGTTTCGTCCCGAAATACATCTTTTCTTGGGTAGGTAAAAAGGCTTTTTAAATCTGTGTATTTCAAATTGTAAATTTCCCCAGCAGATTTTTTTTTCTTTTAGAGAAGTAAAAATGAATAAACTCCCTAAATATGTAGATTTATGTAATACCAAACCATATTATGTAATGTGGGGTAAATATGTAAAAATGTGTAGTATCAAATTTTAATATATTGATGGTCATTACAAGATTCGCAAAGATTTGTTATTTATATACGGTTAGGTTGAAAGGAATATAATATGTAATTGCATAAAAATCCGGTCCCTACCAATGACTTGTGAAGCATTTAACCCATTTCTTTGATGACAAATAAAATAACACTGGCGTTAAGTTACAGCTAGCAAGTTTCCAAAGAATATTCTGGGTTGCCAGAGTATTAAACACCGTGAAATATGGACGGAAAAACGATCGATGAGATGCCGTATGTGCGAATTGCGCTACGCATCCAACATTTATACACGGTATTTATTTTACTGTACAGCTACAGAAGCAGAGCTGTGATATCGCCCCCGAAAAGCAAACAGATAACTGACACACTTGTGCGTATTTAAATTAATCTACGTATAAGAGTCCTTAAGCGCTTGTAAATTTTACTCCCGTGATTCAGTAGCTGAGTTATGATCTGCTCATCCTATCCCACGATATTATGGCTGTGTTGATTGTGCATACAGATTAAGAGTCGTGTGCAAGATTATATGCGAAATCAACCAAAGGAATACAGTTACAAAGTGGAAGCGGCTATTGTGGCTTTTATACTAGAAGGAACTGAAATAACATTTAAAGTTTTTAAAACTCCGCAATTGAAGAAAAAACGTAAATGAAACATTATTCCATATACTAATGTCTCGTTCATTGTTCGATGGCTTTCGTTGTCTTCTATTTCGTAGTTTCAAAACTAGCTGTTCCTTTATTATACGTAGGCTTACACTTACGATTGTCTTACAATGCGTTACATACTAAGCTATGAATCGTATTTTAAAGAGTCACATTCTATCATAAACAAACCATGGCGTCCAGTTTATAACAGCATCTCGTATTGTCGTAATTCGTAACTTTGCACTGTGATTGTATTAACTTCATCTTTTCGAATTTTACCTATAATATCTCACCGGTCGGTACAATAATTACTATATCTCATCGCAAATTATTGTAGATTAATTAAACCATCCACGGCACAGCATTGAAAATAAAGCGTCCAAGGAACAGCACTGAAAATACAAAGTCCAAGAACCAGCATTGAAATTACAACGTCCAAGATACAGCACTGAAAACAAAGCGTACAAGATACAGCATTGAAAATAAAGCGTCCAAGGTACAGCATTGAAAATAAAGAGTCCAAGGCACAGCATTGAAAATAAAGCGTCCAAAGCACAGCATTGAAAATAAAGCTTCCAAGGTACAGCATTGAAAATAAAGCGTCCAAGGTACAGCTTTGAAAATAAAGCGTTTAAGGTACAGCATTGAAAATAAAGCGTCCAAGGCACAGCATTGGAAATAAAGAGTGCAAGACACAGCACTGAGAATACAACGTCCAAGCACAGCGTTGAAAATAAATCGTCCAAGGCACAGCATTGAAAATACAACGTCTAAGACACAGCATTGAAAATAAAGCGTCCAAGGTACAGCATTGAAAATAAAGAGTGCAAGACACAGCACTGAGAATACAACGTCCAAGCACAGCGTTGAAAATAAATCGTCCAAGGCACAGCATTGAAAATACAACGTCTAAGACACAGCATTGAAAATAAAGCGTCCAAGGTACAGCATTGAAAATAAAGAGTGCAAGACACAGCACTGAGAATACAACGTCCAAGCACAGCGTTGAAAATAAATCGTCCAAGGCACAGCATTGAAAATACAACGTCTAAGACACAGCATTGAAAATAAAGCGTCCAAGGCACAGCATTGAAAATAAAGAGTCCAAGGCACAGCATTGAAAATAAAGCGTCCAAGGCACAGCATTGAAAATAAAGCGTCCAAGGTACAGCACTGAAAATAAAGCGTCCAAGGTACATCATTGAAAATAAAGCGTCCAAGGTACAGCATTGAAAATAAAGCGTTTAAGGTACAGCATTGAAAATAAAGCGTCCAAGGCACAGCATTGAAAATAAAGCGTCCAAGGCACAGCATTGAAAATAAAGCGTCCAAGGCACAGCATTGAAAATACGTCTAAGACACAGCATTGAAAATAAAGCGTCCAAGGCACAGCATTGAAAATACGTCTAAGACACAGCATTGAAAATAAAGCGTCCAAGGCACTGCATTGAAAATACAACGTCTAAGACACAGCATTGAAAATAGAGTGTCCAAGGCACAGCATTGAAAATAAAGCGTCCAAGGCACAACATTGAAAATAAAGCGTCCAAGGCACTGCATTGAAAATAAAGCGTCCAAGGTACAGCTTTGAAAATAAAGCGTTTAAGGTACAGCATTGAAAATAAAGCGTCCAAGGCACAGCATTGGAAATAAAGCGTCCAAGGTACAGCTTTGAAAATAAAGCGTTTAAGGTACAGCATTGAAAATAAAGCGTCCAAGGCACAGCATTGGAAATAAAGCGTCCAAGGTACAGCTTTGAAAATAAAGCGTCCAAGGTACAGCATTGAAAATAAAGCGTCCAAGGTACAGCTTTGAAAATAAAGCGTTTAAGGTACAGCATTGAAAATAAAGCGTCCAAGGCACAGCATTGGAAATAAAGCGTCCAAGGCACAGCATTGAAAATAAAGCGTCCAAGGCACAGCATTGGAAATAAAGCGTTCAAGGCACAGCATTGAAAATAAAGCGTCCAAGGCACTGCATTGAAAATACAACGTCTAAGACACGGCATTGAAAATAAAGCGTCCAAGGCACAGCATTGAAAATACAGCGTTCAAGGCACAGCATTGAAAATACAACGTCCAAGACACAGCATTGAAAATAAAGCGTCCAAGGCATTGCATTGAAAATACAACGTCTAAGACACAGCATTGAAAATAAAGCGTCCAAGGCACAGCATTGAAAATACAACGTCCAATACACAGCATTGAAAATAAAGCGTCCAAGGCACAGAATTCAAAATACAACGTCTAAGACACAGCATTGAAAATAAAGCGTCCAAGGCACAGCATTGAAAATACAACGTCTAAGACACAGCATTGAAAATAAAGCGTCCAAGGTACAGCATTAAAAATAAAGCGTCTAAGACACAGCATTGAAAATAAAGCGTCCAAGGCACAGCATTGAAAATAAAGCGTCCACGACACATCACTGAAAATACAATGTCCACGAAAAAGAATTGCAATTGTAATGTCCATAATACAATACAGAAATTACACAGTTTCACTATGTTTGCCACAGTGTTTCTGCAATTACAGTGTCGCAACACAGCATTGCAATTAGAGTGAACACTGTTTTGCAGTTACGGTGCTCTCCGTACTGTATTACATTTGCAGTGCCCACAGCACTGTTTTGCACTTGCAGTGCTCACTGCACTATTTTTTTATTCACAGTGATCGCCGTAGTACTAATTTATCGCAACTCAGTAGTGAAGCTATAGTTGTATCATTAGTATTAATAAAGGGTATTAACATATTTTTTACGTTCGTAAGATTAAGTACTGTTCCTCTTTCTTCGATCTTTTAAGTGCTAAAACGTCAAAGGATTACGTCCACACCTGCGGAGTAACGGTTAGCACGCATGGCCGTGAAACAAGCAGACCCAGGTTCAAATCCTGGTTGAGACAAGTTACCTGGTTGAGGTTTTTTCCGGTTATTTCCCTCAATCCTTTAAGAGGAAATGCTGGGTGACTTTCGGCGCTGGAATCTGAACTCATTTCAGTCATAATTATCTTTATCCTATTCAGACGCTAGATAACTTTAGCAGTTGATAAACTAATAAAAAAAACATTAGCCTACAATAGAAATGAAGAATTTCCGTAACTTAATGTAACCAGATCTCGAGAAAGAAGCTAACTAGGCAAAAGAGACACAAATCCCTGTGCTCTGAGAGATTCAAACGCGTAGACTTAATTTCCACACTAATTCAAATACAGTAGCTTTCGTCCTATGTATGTATTCCGTGGCCAAAATAACTTGAACTTTTTTACAATATAGACCAGCATAACATATTCATAGATTTCAAAAAGGCATATGACTCGGTTAAGAGAGAAGCATTATACGATATTCTTATTGAATTTGGTATTCCCAAGAAACTAGTTCGATTAATTAAAATGTGTCTCAGTGAAACGTACAGCAGAGTCCGTATAGGTCAGTTTCTATCTGATGCTTTTCCAATTCACTGCGGGCTAAAGCAAGGAGATGCACTATCACCTTTACTTTTTAACTTCACTTTAGAATATGCCATTAGGAAAGTTCAGGATAACAGACAGGGTTTGGAATTGAACGGGTTACATCAGCTTCTTGTCTATGCGGATGACGTGAATATGTTGGGAGAAAAATCACAAACGATTAGGGAAAACACGGGAATTTTACTTGAAGCAAGTAAAGCGATCGGTTTGGAAGTAAATCCCGACAAGACAAAGTATATGATTAAGTCTCGTGACCAAAATATTGTACGAAACGGAAATATAAAAATTGGAGATTTATCCTTCGAAGAGGTGGAAAAATTCAAATACCTGGGAGCAACAGTAACAAATATAAATGACACTCGAGAGGAAATTAAACGCAGAATAAATATGGGAAATGCCTGTTATTATTCGGTTGAGAAGCTTTTGTCATCTAGTTTGCTGTCAAAAAATCTGAAAGTTAGAATTTATAAAACAGTTATATTACCGGTTGTTCTTTATGGTTGTGAAACTTGGACTCTCACTTTGGGAGAGGAACAGAGATTAAGGGTGTTTGAGAATAAGGTTCTTAGGAAAATATTTGGGCCTAAGAGGGATGAAGTTACAGGAGAATGGAGAAAGTTACACAACGCACAACTGCACGCATTGTATTCTTCACCTGACATAATTAGGACCATTAAATCCAGACGTTTGACATGGATTGGGATGTAGCACGTATGGGCGAATCCAGAAATGTATATAGAGTGTTAGTTGGGAGATCGGAGGTAGAAAGACCTTTGGGAAGGACGAGACGTAGATGGGAGGATAATATTAAAATGCATTTGAGGGAGGTGGGATATGATGGTAGGGACTGAATTAATCTTGCTCAGGATAGGGACCGATGGCGGGCTTATGTGAGGGGGGCAATGAACCTCCGGGTTCCTTAAAAGCCATTTGTAAGTAAGTAAGTAAGGCCTGCAATACACTCAGTTGAGACATATAAGTTGTTATCATCATCATCCTCCTCTTTTGATTCATTCCAGCTTCATTACTTCCAAGATTCCGGACTGACATTAGGTAGTAACAAGTGTCAGGATTACCTGATCTTCTGGCCAGCAAAGCACAGAGCAAACGCTTAAGACAACAGAAGAAAAAACAAAATACAAGAGATCAGTGTATGGAGAGAGAGAGAGAGAGAGAGAGAGAGAGAGAGAAATCTTCACTTACAACCGTGAATCGAATCAAGATTCATTTTATTTGTAACCGGATAGACTACCACCGAAGTGGAAGTTAACGTTCACTTATAATAATGTATTTTTTCTACGACGACGGGAGAGAAATAATTGCGACGTCACGTTTGTTCAAATTCAGACAAGAAACAACATCGTTATGCTGTGAGGTGGCATTGACAACTTCTCTAAATAAAAAATCCCCCTGTACGCAAAGAAAAACTTTGAAGGAGAAGCTTCTTTGTAAATAACCGTTAACAATGCTACAAAGCACTGCTTTTTCTCACTATTCGGTTACTTGAAAACAAGGACATTAATGGTTATTCTTATACCAAGTGTAAGCAAGCCTACGGGGCTCTGTCATAAATGACGTGGTAGACAAAAACGTTGGCTCGTAAGTACGAATTAGAAAAATGAAGGTTTCAAGGTTGTAATACATTGTTATGTTATTATTCGTCTCCTGAGGCCCATACAATGAATTCCTTAGTTCCGTTTTCTGGGTGGTGGACTGCTTGCAAATAATATTAAGTGAGTAAAGAATAAATTGCCTCTGAAGAAAATAAAATCTGAAATTGTTAATTTTACAACATTTGATCATCAGTTTAAATTGCATAAAATTTCCTACCACGTAATCAGGGACTTATGATCAGGTACATTATCTGCAAAAACTGCTTATCTTTGAAAATATTTCAGGCACCATGAAATTTGTCCACAATTTTTTTATTTTAGTAGGTTATTTTACGACGCTTTATCAACATCTTAGATTATTTAGCGTCTGAATCAATATTTTTGTTAAATTGTTAAAACTAATGAAAATTATCTTTTTTTCTATTATATTTTTTGTGGTATTTGGGTTTTTATTCTAATCGTAAGCACTTGCTTGTTACTTTATTGAGTTTAGAATTTATTGTTTTGGTTTTATTTTTAATATTATATATTTATTTGAATGGTTTTAATTATGAATTGTTTTTTAGAATAGTTTTTGTTTACATTTTCTGTTTGTGCAAGATGAAGGTGATGATACCGGTGAAATGAGTCCGGGGTCCAACACCGAAAATTACCCAGCACTTGCTCATTTTGGGTTGAGGGAAAACCCTGGAAAAAACCCTAACCAGGTAACTTGCCCCGACCGGGAATCGAACCCGGGCCACCTGGTTGCGCGGCTAAACGCGCTAACCGTTACTCCACAGGTGTGGACATTTGTCCATAATCTTTTATCGAAGCTTAGTTAATAATGAAAAATAATACAGTTTTAACTTTGTCCGATATTCTTTTCAGAAGATTAACTCCAAATGTAGTTGAAATTATTGGGAATCATCATTGTGGTTTTAGGTGCAATAAATCGACTATTGAACAGGTTTTTCGTATTCGACAGATATTTGAGAAAGAATGAGAATACAAGGGTACAGTGCATCAGTTATTAATAGATCTCAAAAAGGGCATATAACGCGGTTAAGAGAGAAGTTTTATATGATATTCTTATTGAATTTGGTATTCTCAGCAAACTAATTCGATTAATTAAAATGTGTCTCAGTGAAACGTACAGCAGAGTCCGTATACGTGAGTTTCTGTCGAATACTTTTCCAATTCACTGCGAGCTAAAGCAAGGAGAAGCACTATCATCTTTACTTTTTAACTTTGCTCTAGAGTATGCCATTAGGAAAGTCCAGGAAAATAGAGAGTGTTTGGAATTGAACGGGTTACATCAGCTGCTTGTCTATGAGGATGACGTGAATATGTTAGGAGAAAATCCACAAACTATTATGGAAAACACGAGAATTTTACTTGAAGCAAGTAAAGAGATGAGTTTGAAGTAAATCCTCTCTAACCTGACACGTATGGTTCAATAAAAATTGTGCAACCTAACAGGGTATCCAAGATGGAAGTAGAAATTGTTTAGCACGCTATGAAAGGGAAATTACTGTACATAATGTTTTAAGGAACTATAGTATTCAAACACTTCGTCATTTAGTTCGTCATTAATAGTTTTGAAAACTCTTTTTTCTTTTCCCATTGCAATTTTGTTTTCATGCATTTAATATTGAGGTTCGATTATTGCTAATGTTTGAAAGTGTTTATTTAGAAATTCCAATATCTACTCCTATTTTCCTACAACTAACACCATAACGCAAACAATCAATAACTTCTCCCTTCCTTTCAATGGTTAATTTCACCAACTTGCACTTACTTACATTGAGGCACTATACAAACTGCACAAAATGACTCTCACAGGTAAATCCTCAACAGAGAAAGATTTCTATACTGCAGATCTAACCTAAAATAAATTCGCATCATAAAGTTTACTGTTATGAAAAATAATACCCCTTCACTCCATTCTCAAATTTAGCCAAGTACAGTTATAAAAAGGAAAAAGTGGGTCATTCCAGGAATGTAGAAAGAGGTTCACAGATCCTGTACTGCACAAGGAAAACCCACTCTCGTTCAACGGTGCTAATTAGCGTATTCCGAATCTCACCGCACCGGTGGACAACAATGACGTCACGCTGCAGCGAAATAAGAACAAAACTGCTGGAAGGTTCGATGGCTGTCATGGCGGCTGTATAAGTTGTTGTCTATGCTACGCTAGCAAGATTTTGCGAAATTTCCGTACTGCCATCTCGTTCAAAGAAAAAAGAGCATAAACAATTTATTTCTTGAACCGGTAGTAATAACTGGTCCGTTGACATGTTCGCTCATAAGCCATTAACATATTGTTTTTACGTTGTGCTCATTACAAACAATACAGCAGAACACACCGCCATGACACAACAGTGCACGATGTCATTCGTCTGCTAATTCCCGCCCTATACAAGAACCAATCAGATTCACTGATGGCGACTGATGGAGACTGCCACCACCTCTGCAAGCTGATGGCACCGGTGCGACGCCTGTGGAGCATCAGTGACGTCATCGTTGAAATTCGGAACACCGTGATGCCATCAGATCGCTCAGCGCTGAGATTCGGAATACGCTCAATGGTATTTGCAAAACACAGGGTTCAATGAAACTTAACGCTAAACAGGTAGCAGAAATATACAATACAACAAGAGAATCATCCTAGATAGAAGTATAAGGAATGTCCAACCTAGAGAATATATTGGACATAAAAAAGCGTAGAAATTTATCTGGTTCCAAGAAAATATGTTCAATATAATGAGGTGTCTAACGTACAGGTGTGTCCAAATACCGACGTTTCATGTATAAACAGTCTGGGTTCTGGTATGAAATCTGGGAAGAACTCAACTACATAAAGTGACCCAATATTTGTGACATTCACGAGTGAATAGGGAGAACAAATTTTGTGAAGTTTGAAGAATTTTTCTGTCATAACTTACTGACATAGGCTACACTGGTATTATCAGACTGAATTTATTTCCTGAAAGAAAGATACCGAAATAATATTATGCCTACTTATGTAATTGATCCTACCATAAGGATTGAAACGGGGAGTAGCCACCCGGAGGATGTAAATCAAGAAAAGATCAACATTTATCTGCAAACAGTTGATTACTTCAAAGCAAAATACCAGCTTGAAAACATTGAGGTGATTGGTCTTCTTATTGGAGCTCGTGGTATGATTCTCAAGTTCTTTGAAAGCTTCAGGAAGACTTTTGAACTACCACTGACTCTTACTACTGATATAACTTCAGTTTTGAAACGTTCTTGCCAAATTCTGAGTCATTATATTCACTCTGTTTAATTTCTCTTTCTTCACTTTATAATTCATATATGTTTATTTTAATTTTCTGTCAACAAATTTATGTAAACATTTAATATTTTAAAATTCATGTAGGAGAGTATACTGAGTACTTCTGGGCTACCTCCAATGGGAGGCAGTTAACAATTTATTATTTATTTAAGAAAATCTGTGTTGATGAACGACATTTCCGGAAGTTGTAGTAAATAATAACCATGAGATTAGCTAACCGAAACTTCGCAAAGCTAGGGCTGGAAAAGGTAAAACAATGCTAAGTTGGGAAAGGTACAACGAGTACTTGCAGACGCAACGAAGTGCGAAATCAAGACGAGGCGAGGGGGCGAAGCGAAACTTTGCAAAGCTGGCGCTAGAGGTCCACAGGAAACTTTGAAAGGCTGAGAAGGTGCAACTACTAATCTAGGGAGGGGGAAACAACGAGGAGTTAAGCTGAAAGTGGTGGGGAGGAAACTAAACTCCGTAAAGCTGGGAGGGGATGGATGGGCACAACAAAAACATTGCCAGAATAGGAGGGAGCAGGGTTCTGCTATTGTCAGAGCTTACAATCCACTGCATTACACAGATCATTATGTTTACCATTACGAACGCACTTCTCTTCACATTCGTCACCTGCTCTGAATGTTCAGTGCTTGCTTGTACTATAGATTTGTAACGCAAATATGCAGTCTCTATTGCAGAGTCCGAATTTAGCATCAGTACACTTCACATTGAGAATAATTGAATGAATACAACCTCCTGTTTTAAACACAAAAATACAACTTCGTTAAGGGAAGAGGATGGTATTTTTTGGTGAAAAATGAGTAAATTAAAAAAAAATCTTTAAAATACTCTGTGATATGTGTGCAATGCATAGCATAATATTATGTGGGCATTTGTGCCCTTATCAGATGTTGAGACGCCTTTTTAAACTTCCTGCGTTATGGATTTTTAAATTACTCACCCCCCTTTTATTGTTGTTTCCGGTAAATTGAATTTTAAAAAAATGTTTTCTTTAAAATACTCTTTGATATATGTGGAATGCATTCCATAACATTTCGTGTGTATTTGTGCCCTTATCGGATGTTGAGACACTATTTTTAAACTTCCTGCGCTATGGATTTTTAAATCACTCGCCCCCTTTTATCGGTTTACGGTAACTTCATTTTTTTGCTACACTGCGAGACAAAAATTGATGTAACTTCTGAACTATTAAAGATACATTCATGAAATTTAGAACACACATTCTTTAGACTATTAGGAAACTTTTCTCTGTAACAGAATTTTGTTAATTGATTTCATTATAAACTACGTCCGTTTGTTTGCAAGAAAGGAAATCAGAAAAGTGTTATTAAATTTTTATTTTTATTTTACAAACAAATATCAAAATTCTGTTACAGACAGTTTGTAGATCATGCTTTTGCGAGTATATTGCAAAAAACTCTATGAATCTACTTTTAAAAATGGTTTAGATATATCTGTTTTCGTAAAATCCTGCATTAGGTATATTTTTTTTCAATTCTGGGCCCCAAATAATTTTTTTTTTCAAAATATTTATTTTTGGTTAAGTTACTACATCTATGAGCTCTCTACATATAAAAAAAAATAATATTTTACACCAAATAGGAAAAACGTTTTAAAAATACCATTCTCTACCCTTAACTACGTCAGAAATAAGACGAACAATTCTTTCCATGTTATTTTTTAATCATCAGTTAAAAACATGAAGACAAAAAGTCATTAAACATATTATGAAGAAAGAAGTTTTGTTTTTTCTCTTATTTACAACTTAGAAATGGAGAACCCGGAGATTCATTGCCGCCCTCACATAGCCCGCCATTGGTCCCTATCCTGAGCAAGATTAATCCAGTCTCTATCATCATATCCCACCTCCCTCAAATCCATTTTAATAGTATCCTCCCATCTGCGTCTCGGTCTCCCCAAAGGTCTTTTTTCCCTCCGGGCTACCAACTAATACTTACTCTATATGCAGTTCTGGATTAGCCCATACGTGCTACATGACCTGCCCATCTCAAACGTATGGATTATGTTCCTAATTATGTCAGGCGAAGAATACAATGCGTGCAATTATGCGTTTTCTAACTTCTCCTGTACCTTCATCTCATTTAGCCCCAAATATTTTCCTAAGAATATTATTCTCAAACACCCTTTATCTCTGTTCCTCTCTAAAAGTGAGAGTCTAAGTTTCACAACCATGCAGAAAAACCGGTAATATAACTGTTTTATAAATTCTAACTTTCAGATTTTTTGACAGCAGACTAGATGACAAAAGCATCTCAACCGAATAGTAACAGGCATTTCGCATATTTATTCTGCGTTTAATTTCCTCTCGAGTGATATTTATGTTTGTTACTGTTAGTCCAAGATATTTGAATTTTTCCACCTCTTGGAAGGAAAATTTTCCAGTTTTCATATTTGAATTTCGTACAATATTCTGGTCACGAGACAATTATTATTATTATTATTATTATTATTATTATTATTATTATTATTATTAGTTGTAGAATATTCTTTGATCATTTATTACACGGCATGTTAATTATCTTGGATGCAGAACTCAGCGTTGGAATTTGCGTCTTTATCTTGGTGAACATTAGAAGCATTGTCTAGTTTCCTAAGTAAGGCAGATATTAATTTTGTTCAAGAGTGTAATTGACCTTCATTCATCACTGACAAGTGCTTCGTATCTGTCCTTTGCCTACACACTTGAAGCCAAGTATTAAACATGCAACGAACTCTCCAAAGATCGGTTCAGCAATTGGCGCCGTATATACCTCTGCTGGTAACTTGCCAAGTTATGGAAATGAAACTACCTGTAGAGGTTCTCAAGAAAACAAATCGTCTTTGCATTCAGTTGTGACAGTAATAAACCCACCATGATTATAACTCTAAACTCCTGACAGTGACATCCCGACTGTCTGGATAGATTCGGCTTTAGACTGACAACCAGTGTGACTGTTCAAATCTACGAATTTATTATAGGACTCATGACGACAGTTCATTTTTGTTGTGCAATACAGCGGTGAAGAAAGTTGCTACAAGGTGATGTAGTGGAATACAACAGCGAACAGGAACGTATTTTCAAGAGAAGTTGTACATAATTAGGGACCGGATTTTTAGGTTTTTAAAAAGACCATTTTAGATTTTTGGAATAGATGAAATAGGTTTTTTAGGTCTTATGTCCAATCTGTGAAAGGGATCGCAAAAACTGACCGATCGTTAAAAATGTAGCCTTTTACAGTTATTCTTAAAAAATAAAATTCATTTTGTTTTCAGATAAATCTAGTTCAATATAATAAAAGTTTCAAGTTCAATCTATAAGATTTATCTATTTTGCAAATGTTTATTTGCTATAAAGTTGTATATGGAATATTAACGTTTTCGCCTTTTCGGCATCATCAGATATTGTTAAGAAACACGAAATCTAAACTTTTTTTGTTTTTCTTTTTTCGTTGTTGGTAACGACCACGACGAAGACGACGACGACCTTCTTCGTTTGTAGTATTATTATTGTTCCAGTTTCATGTAAGCCTTGACAATTCTTCTTTTTCCAGAATATATAGTCAATTCATCATGAACAGCAACTCAAATATAAGTTACTGCTATACTATTTTACATTAAAATATGTTTTGGAGTCCTGTGTTTGTGATACATTGCAGCATTATAATTTCCAAGATTTGAAATATATTTGTTTTCATTTTCCTTAGCAGTATGGTAAAAAGTTTTTGTGACTATTTTGATATATTCAGGTATAGTTGATATTTCAAGGTCATCGTGCATTTGAACTTGAGTTGTATAAAAATCATATTGTTGGTAACTCTATAGCATCTATTAGGTTCTTTATGGTTGTGCTAACAGATGGAGTTACTTGTCAACAATGTGACGCTGAAACGTATGTTCAGGTTACTGCCCAGCGACAGTCCTGATGTATTGTTATATTTGTGATGATTGGTTAATATTAACCCGGCACACTCACAATCACATTCATACAAATTTCCAGATTCTAGACACCCAAGGAATTCTTCTTCTTCAAGAAAAATTCACCGAGAGCCGAGCCCGGGAATCGAACCCGGGACCTCCTGATCTGTAAGCCAGCATGCAGTCAAATCTAAACCTTGAACAAATTAAAATGTATAGCCTACATAGTAATATGCATGACTAAAAATTTACTTTCATGAGTTTTATGTAGTTATGTCTTATTAATAAAAAGGTTTATTTTGAAAAAGATTACCAGGAAAATGTAAATTTAGAAAATATCGGTATGATTTCTAGTACATATAACTCATGTTACAAAAACACATATAAAATAATTAAAATTGACAAAGGTGTTACATATTATATCCTGCATTAAGTCATTAACAGAAATACGAATATCAGCAAATTAATGATATATTGGTGGAAAAGACTCAATTGTTGAATTTATAATTAATTACCGGGGAATTATGAGTGGAATGGTGAAATAATATCAATCCATTTTATATTTAAATAATATTTGTTATAAAATCAACAATAGATAATTGATAAAATTTTATAAAATCTTGTGTGTCGTAGTAAGTTGCCATGCTGTTACAATTAATCGTTAATAGTTAAATTCAATTCAATTCAATTTATTTGGCCATTAGACATACAGTTTTAGGCTTCGTCAGAATACATTGAAAAACATATAAATACATTTTTAAAAAACACTAATAAAAGAAACAGTAAAATTTAAATAATACAATGAAAACATGAAATAATTTTAAACTTTTAAATTAAAGAAAACTAACTAAATTGCAATTAAACTCATTTTTTAAAATACAATTTCATACAAATTTGTGCTGAAAAACTCAGCAACAGAATAAAAAGGATTATTTAATAACCAATTGTAGAATCTAGTTTTGGAGCTATTGATCGGTAATTTATAATATTGACTTGGGAACTTATTATATACTTTCATCCCCATAATTAAAAAGTTTGTGTTGCTCTTGTGTAATCTACAATATGGAGTATTAATTTGTTCACTATTTCTAATTTCATGATCATGTATATTGGCCACGAATGAGTAATTGTTGATATTTTGTCGAGTGTGAAGTACTAGATCATATAAATACAAATTTATGATTGTTAAAATCCGTGCCATACATTTGGCTGTTCTTCATTCAACAAATCTTGAATCTGTAAAATATAATTATATGTTTCAATGATTTTATCTAAGAAATATTAAGTAGCTAATAAATTTTCAAAAATGTGAATAATTGTATTCTGTCGAAATCTTACTTGTTGATTGCGTGTATATCTGATTATGCCGAAAAGGCGAAAACGTTAATATTCAATATAAAATGTTATAGCAAATAAACATTTGCAAAATAGATAAATCTTATAGATTGAACTTGAAACTTTTATTATATAGCCGATTTCTTAAGGCAACATGGACCACGAAACTTGTAAAAGACGAAGAATACGCGGAAGTTCTGTGGAGAGGGACTGACAATAGAGTGTTGTGTTGTGACCGGGTGCAAAATCTGATAGAGAAGAGAAAGGCAATGCAAACTGAGTCTGTCAGCCAGCAGGAGCCAAGGCAATTCATTGAAAGACGGTGAGATATGGTCATAGAGACGGATATTACATATAAACCGAACACAGGCATTATGGGCCGCTGTAATTTTTGGGCCAGGCCATAGCTCAGATACGGTATGTATCGTAGCTAATTTTTTCATGAATTTAATGCACTGCAATGAATCAAATTTCTTTTGTCAAGTGATGTCGATCAGCAATCAATTTTCTTTATAAATCCTTTGGTTTTATCCCAAACTGTTATTAGGCTTATGTTAACATCTTAGCCTTGCAAACTACTATTCAAAGTGTTAAAGTGTTTGAAAATATTAGCAAAGTATGACAGTTTAAGAAGACGAAGAGAATTGTAAAATGGGCTTCCATATTCAGATTTCTCGCCTTGTAAGTACCTATATATTAGTTTCGTAGTATCCTCTGATTCTGAGTAAAATTATAGTTGTTTTCGATTGTACAGGGATTTGTATATTTCGAATTTTGAGTTGAGTACCGGTATGGTAATGGGGGGGGGGACGCAAAGAGATGTCTCACCCAAAAGTGAGTTGCGGCTTCAAAAAGTTGTTCACCATATGAAGACTTCAAATCAAGTAAAAATGAACATCAGATATTTTAAAAGCAATTGATGGAGAATCAGTTTGGTTATATGTGCTTCATTTTTCCTTTCTTGTTTTATTAAAGATATATTTTTTTATTAATTTGTCCTACAGAATAATATCTGTAATATTGACAATTCATATTTGAGGAGAAAAATTCGTTCCGGCCCCGGGGATCGAACCCGGGTAGTTGGTTCTACGTACCGAGCGCTCTGACCACTGAGCTACGCCGAATTCAATCCACAGCACCGGACCGAACCTTCCTCCTTGAATGTTTCCCTTTTGGCCTCACTCCAAGTTAGGCATATATGTTGACGTATATGTTCAATGTCAACTGCTATTATACAAGGAGCGCACTCAGTTGAGTGACTTGTTGGCCGGGATTCCGCAGTTAAGTGCACAGTAATCTGTACAGAAATATGCACTGCTAGCTATGAGAATATTAAAGATTTTTTTTTCATTAATTTGTCCTACAAAATGTTATCTATAATATTGACAATTAATATTTGAGGAGAAAAATTCGCTCCGACGCCGGGGATCGAAACCGGGTCCTTGGTTCTACGTACCAAGCGCTCTGACCACTGAGTGCACTCCTAATATAATGGCAGTTGACATTGGACATATACGTCAACATATGACTAACTTGGAATCAGGTCAAAAGGGAAACATTCAAGGAGGAAGGTTCGGTCCGGTGCTGTCGATTGAATTCGGCATAGCTCAGTGGTCAGAGCGTAGAACCAAGGACCCGGGTTCGATCCCCGGCGCCGGAGCGAACTTTTCTCCTCAAATATTTCTTGTTTTAGTTCTCATAAACCAAATGTTGCATTGCTAAATTCTAAAAAGTATTGAGTGTACAAGTTTTAAATTTAATCCTAATTTATCATCTTTCATTGGACGAACACTTAAAATAGTATATTACGATACCAGGCTGAGAAATGCTTTTTACAAAATCGAGGAAAAGTTTGAAAAACGAGTATAGCGAAGTTTTCAGTATCTGAGATTTTGTAATGTACTTCACAAACGTGTATTTTATAACTTTTTTTTTTTGCAGGATTATATTTTAAAAATTGTAAATACAATATATTTTGTATTGAAAATTTAGAGCAATATTATTCCAAAGCCTTCGCAAAACTATATTGTAATGGTAACTAAGTAGCAATAACTGCACTGTAATGGGTCTATTTCAGTATAGTTTTATGTTATGAAGAATGGTTTCCCTAGCAACAAGTTTCTGTGTGGGAATTCTAATTTTCAAGGCCTAACAACAATAGCTGTAAATACAAAAAAAGAACACAGTCGTGCGAAAGATTACTTACTACACATTTACAGTTTAAAACATTTCACTTGTGCCACGTGTAAAGACAACACACTCATTTTTTTGTTAGAAAAGGGATCCTCTGAATGTATTAGCCAAAGTGTAGTACAAGGAACAAGTTTCACTTTTTCATACGATGGTAGCTACACATTTGTTTCGTCTAGAAATCTGTCACTTTCGGCAGGGATTAAACCCACGTACTTCAGATCCAGAAGTACGCACAGCTACTACCACATTAACGAGGCTGACGTATAGCCCATCAAGGCATACGATTCTTACAGGAATGCTTGAGCATCGTTGTCGATATCGGGCCCACGCGTTGCTAGTGTTTCTCCTGAGTGAGGCAAGACTTGGTCTTGCTTCTGCATCCGCTAACTTGCAATCAATACGAAGCGACGCCTGCTTTTTCCCCATACCTCGTAACTCCCATTCTTTTCTCACCTTCTACGCATAGGCAGAACTGAGAACAAGTATGCCACACTAAGAGGCCTATATTGCACAATATAACTCATACACAAAGCTATATTTTTCACTCTTCCGTAATTCTCTGGAGGGACAAAAAAAAAAAGCCACGAGAATTCAAGCTGTCCGCTTATCGCTCACAAAAAAAAATCGTTCACGATTCGCATCGTTACTATTAACTCACGCACTTGCACGTCTTAATGTCGGTCTTCGAAGGAAACAGCTCACTGTGTTATTTTATTATTAATTACATGAAGATGTTAAGCGGATGACGCGAATATGTTAGGAGAAAATCCACAATCAATTAGGGGAAAACACGGGAATTTTACTTGAAGCAAGTAAAGCGACAGGCTTGGAAGTAAATCCCGAAAACACAAAGTAGGCCTATATGATTATGTCTCGTAACCAGAATATTGTACGAAATGGAAATATACAAATTTGAAACTTATCCTTTGAAAAGGTGGAAAAATTCAAATATCTTGGAGCAACAGTAACAAATATAAACGACAGTCAAGAGCAAATTAAACGCAAAATAAATATGGGAAATGCCTGTTATTATGATGTTGAAAAGCTTTTGTCATCTAGTCTGCTCTCAAAAAATCTGAAAGATAGAATTTATAAAACAGTTATATTACCGGTTGTTTTGTATAGTTGTGAAACTTTGAATGTCACTTTGAGAGAGGAACAAAGGTTAAGGGTGTTTGAGAATAAGGTGCTTAGGGAAATATTTCGGGGCTAAGAGGGATGAAGTTACAGGAGAATGGACAAAGTTACACAACGCAGAACTGCACGCATTGTATTATCATATGTACTTCGGTACATTGAAATAATATATGATATGCGTAAATCACGAAGTGATTTAAGACGGCGCTTATTCCGTCGGATCCCGGCCAACTAGTCACTCATAACGAGTGCACCTCAGCACATGTGTGGACTTCGGTCCTATGTTCATAGACATCTATGACGTAGTGCAGAGGGCGGCCACTAGAGGGAACCCAAGAGTTGGAACACAATCAGAGACGATTCTGTTCGGCGCCGGGGTTGTATACGGTGTGGCTTAGTGGATAAAGCATCAGCACGTAGAGCTGAAAACCCGGGTTCAAGTCCCGGCGCCGGAGAGAGTTTTTCTCCGTTCCATTACTCTTTCATCATATAAATAGGAACTTAAATCCAGCCGTTTGAGATGGGCAAGGCATGCAACACGTATGGGCGAATCCAGAAATGCATATAGAGTGTTAGTTGGGAGACCGGAGGGAAAAAGACCTTTGGGAAGGCCGAGACGTGGAAGGTAGGATAATATTAAAATAGATTTGAGGGAGGTGAGATATGATGGAGACTGGGTTACTCTTGCACAGGGTAGGGACCGATGGCGGCCTTATGTGAGGGCGGCAATGAACCTTCAGGTTCCTTAAAAGCCGTAAGTAAGTAAGTAAGTAAGTAAGTAAGTAAGTAAGGCTTTAAGACAAGATTACTAACTGGAATTAAACATTTCCACAATGGAAAAGTGCATAAACTGAATAAATTTTGCTGCGAAGTTTTACGGTCTGTGCACTGTTTTATATATTTAAATATAGGTATCCAATTTTTTACCAGGTAATCTAGGATATCAGTAACAGAACATCCTATTGACATGTAGGCCTATTCACTTTGATTTGTAATTTAAAATTTGTTCAAAGGCCGATGTTTGTCTGTTGTGGAGATACAACAATAAGGTATCCGTTGGAAGATCACCTGTTGAGTTCTTTTCTTCCCGGTTTTCTCCAACTGTGAGGCGAATGTCAGGTAATCATAAGAAATCCCCTTCTCGCTATCGTCTGTTTCATCGACGCCAAATAACCTTGTAGTTAATACAAGGTTATTAAATAACAGATTCAAAACAATATTCCCAGTTTAAGGGGAGATTCCGATTGTTTCAAGCCAGACAGATGACCTAAGTGGCATTCGTGAATTCAATGCTGATAGAAGGACCATCCTCCCTCAGATCTAACAGAGCCAGGTTCATCAGACGAGTACCTGATAAGCAAAGCTCGGAACTTGCGGACTTGTGTCTTTACACGTGGGTAAGCGACCGGACTCCAATATCAACAAACTCCCGCTTCCAGCACGGAGGTACTGTCAGGTCTGATGGAAGAACATATTGATAGTATTACGGTAGGTTGAAACACGTAATTTTTAGCATATAATATATAATAAAAATAAACATGAGAAATATATCAACTTTACTGTTCTCCTCTGTACATTTTATTACAATGTATTCGAATATTTCCGAACCCGTAACTTCTTCATATGATATGAAACGAGAAAAATTTATTTCCACATCATATGAAGTGACGAGAGCAAACTTAAAACACTGAATGTTTTCACTGTCACAGTTTTCTGGTCGATTTTCAGCACTTGCTAGCTGATCTCGTATCTGAGAAAGATAAGTATATCCTAAATTTTTCTCGAAAATAGTTTTCAATTTGTGTGTCACTACTAGGGCAGGTTCCTCTACGACTTGATCCATGGCTATGGACAGATTTTCCACTAATTTAAGGGACTGCAATGTCTTTCAATGAATGCCTTTAATTTATGTGTGGCACAACTTACAAAATATAAACTCTCCATTCGAAAACAAATAAGGTATCTCCTCCGAATTCCTCGACGAATTCTGTACCTAAAGTTTAAAAAATGTATTTTTAAACTTCTATAATATCCATTCGAATAACACGTATTTTCTAATTCTTCAAACAGACTGTTTTCCCGTAATTCTCTGAATGTCATTGGCTTCGAAATGACACAGTTTCCCCATCCGTCTTCCTGTTATTCGATGTGACCACTTTCTTAGCACACGACTGTCCCTGAGCACTTGCAGCGTGAGCTTTGTATACATCGTACCTTAACCTTACTCATGCACACGACACACAAGTCCCCAAGTTCCGAGCTTTGCTGATAAGCCCCCGGGTCCGGAAATCTGTATTACCTCTAAGGTTTCAACTCAATATATTTTTAACTACTGCATGTCATAGATGAAAGGGGTGGAAATGAAGTATGTTTGTGAAATGAAAGATAAATGGGAATATCCAGAGAAAAATCCTCTACAACATCTTTTTCCATCAGATAATTCCAATACAAGAACGGGTATCGAACACAGGCCGCGTGGATGGAGGACAGCCATAGAAACTGCCAGAAAGAGCTGAGAAGATCTAAAGAGATGTAACAAGTTTCAGAGAGCTCATACGTCATTTTGTTGCAGAATGCTAATTTCAATATTTTATCTTTCACACATTAATAATTTACAGTTCAGATACATCGACTTTCAACTCTGCGATTGTTAAAGATAAAAGTTTCACACTAATTTGATTACTTTCATTTTGAGATTTTCCATATTTCATACAATCCTAACGTTGCAGATCGGCAGAAAGAATGTCTTTAAAGGTAAAATAGTGACTGATTAACAGAAATGTTGTTGCACGCTTCCTCTCTTTTACTCTACTGAGAAAAACCACAAGTTTTAACAGAGTTAACCAACCAATACACTCCACGAAACAACTGGGAAAACCTAACTTCGCAGAGTAAATTATTATTGAATTTACTCAGACATGTTGTGTTATTTGTAGTTTTTTTTTTCGTGGCCCAAAACTCATTTAAAACTTTTTATTAATTCGTGAAACCTACGAATGTTAAATAAAACTAATTATAGCTCGCAGTGAGATTGTGGAAATTGTGTACCGAGGTACGGTGTATGAGGAAATGCAATTAGCTCCCGTGGTCACGATACTGCACTATACTTTTTTGGTAAATTATTTTCAAACAAAATATAATATGAAACAATGTCTTTCTATTCTATTCTTCACATGCGACTGACCTCATACGGTAACCATGTTGATTGCAGTTTATAATCCAGGTCCACAGCCTTGTAAATGAATGATTCTTACACATACCTGAAAGAAATTAAAATAAACATAAATCAACGTTAAATCATAATTGAATATCTCCCTGGAATAAGGATGTAACCAACAAAACTGTAATTCATGTTTCGGGAGGAAGGAAAATAATTTCAGGGGCATATTTTAATAGGTACATATTTATTAACAAAGACATTTGACTAAGTAAGGATGCAAGTTTTTTCAGCTATTGAATGCAATAAATTATTGTTATAAATAAATGATTGAAAATTACTTTTCCCACCTAAGTCACATATTTTAATAATTTTATGTTGCATCCTTTTTCCGGGCGAGTCTTCAATTATTATTGGCTATTAGTTCTAAATTATCTACATTAATAACATTAAAACCATATTTATGAATACCATATGCCTATAATTGTGTATTACTTCCACTGGCAAACTTCTCCCTAAATGGTCCACTATGTCCCTGAGAGAAATATGAGGTACACATCCAGGAAATAAAATTTCTATCGTTCCATTTACAAGTCATTGGCTAGTATATTCACAAGGACTTTCACACATAAACCATAAGGGTATTTTAAACGTAAAATGAATATGCTTAACAAAAGAAAACTACAAATTACAAAAAATAATGAAATGCTCTAATAACAGAAAACAGTAAAAAAAAATGTAAGTGCCCAATAATAAGACCTATACGTGTCCACCGCTGTGGCTGAGGAGTTAGCGAGTCTAACTCCAAACCCAGCGGGCCCGGATTCGATTCCCGGTCGGGACGAGTTGCCTAGGTGAGGTTTTTTCGGGGTTTTTCCCTCACCCCTATGGATGAATATCAGGTAGTTTTATCAGACGATTGGAATCCACTCATCCTCGCCACTTCCTTCCCTCCCCTATCATCCTTTCATTCATCATCTGCTTTTCAGATCGCTCTACAGGCGGCCCTCCGAAGCTGCTGGCTCTCTCGACCGGCCTCCGTGGATGATGGATAGCTTTGCAACGGAACCCGGGGGAGGACTTCCGCCTCGGACCGTTAAGGGAGCCTTGGGGGAGGGGTTTCCGAAGCAGGAGTGGTACATGGACTCTGTTGGGTGTAGGGACCGGTCGTTAAGGGGGTCAAGTGGTTAGATCGGTGGGCACGCAACTCATCCCATATAGTGGGGTGTACAATAGACCTCAAGGTCTTAGTGCGTGGAATGCACCCTCTCTGCTAACAAGAAAAAAAAGACCTATACGTACAACCAGTGTCGATAACATAGAGATCTGAATATATAATTTTAAAGTAAGAAACCAAGAAAGCCCCGACACTTTCTGCATGGACGGAAATTATTGGTTACGAAGAGCACACGGAATAAAGTATAGTGCCTCTACTTCACACTTCACAAATCGGTGGAGATTGAGAATTCTGTAAGGCCAGCTGCATGCAACATCGGATATTTTGTGTCAGAGATTCTGCTTCGGACGAATGTTCGTAAAGGTTGTCTTTTTTGGTTTTGCCTCGTTTCATAAACACACGAAGGCTAAAAATTAACTTCATGAATGTGCATCATACAATGTTTTTTTCTACGACAGCAAAAATTTACATTAAATATGCATTTCAAGTTGGATAGGTTATAAGAACACAATGTCATGGCCGTCTAAACTCAGAACCATTAAAGAATAAATATCCATGTAATGACAGCCTATTTTATTCATGATGACTATTTCGTGGCCGTCTAAACTGTCTATAACATAGCCACTTTTAGATGGCTGTGGCCATACTCAACAAAGCTGTTAGAAAAATTTGAAGGCTACTTTTTGTTGCAATGGGTATTACAGAGTAAGTTCAAAATAATAAGGGCTAAAATGTAGATACTATGAATGTTAAATTTATTATATTATATTTGTGTTACATGTAGGCCTAATATTGAAGTAATGAAAGGGGTAATGCATTAATTTCTTACTGAATGAAGTTTGTACATTGAATATTATATTTTCTTTGACAGTGCTTGAAATGAATAGCAGTGTGTAAAGTGATTACATGGTAGGTACTTACTTTTCTACGCACTATTATATTATAAGGCTCACGTTACGCTCTCATAACAGTGAGTAAAATGCAACTTTACGCACTATCGTAGAAAAAAATATATTTACAATTTATAAGCGTATCAACTGTTCCCATACCTCTCCAGCATTTTATCATACGACATTCCGATCTCTTTATAGACAAACGCATGTTCAGCACGATGCTGAGTTTTCACCCAATTACTTCTGAGTGCAGTTCTAGCTGATATGTACATCATTATTATCAGGCAGTACGAGTATATCTCACTTGACGATGTGTGTCAGGTGAAGAACAATTTTTTTGTATGCACATCTTAAGTCTGATTAGCATAATATGTTAATAGTCAGCAATGGAGAGGGAAAGGAACTGGCCACCCTACCACATTATCTTCTGGCTTAGTTGCCTGAGTGACGCCTTATTGATGTCACTTACGAGGTTGAAATCTGTTTTTGAACTGAATATGATTGGATCGATTTCGTGTAGAGTTCCCGGGTAGATCAGTTGGTAGTGGGTTGGTACGTTTAACCAAAGGTCCCGGGTTCGATACCCGGCCCCGGACTGATTTTTCCCTCGAAATTATTCAAATCAACTTCACAGGGAGTTATACCTGAAAAGCTTGATTTGCATAATATACGTCACTGTTCGTTAACAGAAAACCACAATTTAAGTCACACAGAGTTAGTGTGCACTCAATGTTGGTTTCTTGACGGTTGTCAGCCCACTTTGAGGTTTGTGGATATAGAGGGAAAAATTGGATCGGTTTCGTGTAGAGTTCCCGGGTAGCTCAGTTGGTAGAGCGTTGGTACGTTTAACCAAAGGTCCCGGATTCGATACCTGGCCCCGGAACAATTTTTCCCTCGAAATTATTCAAATCAACTTCACAGGGAGTTACACTTGAAAAGATTGATTTGCATAATATACGTCTCTGTTCGTTAACAGTAAACCACAATTTAAGTCATACAGAGTTAGTGTGCACTCAATGTTGGTTGCTTGACGGTTGTCAGCCCACTTTGAGGTCTGTGGATATAGAGGGAAAAATTGGATCGGTTTCGGGTAGAGTTCCCGGGTAGCTCAGTTGGTAGAGCGTTGGTACGTTTAACCAAAGGTCCCGGGTTCGATACCCGGCCCCGGAACAATTTTTCCCTCGAAATTATTCAAATCAACTTCACAGGGAGTTATACCTGAAAAGCCTGATTTGTTTTTGAACTGTTCACTAAACAACAACAATACAAAACAGAATAATATTGACAACGAGCAACCAACGATAGGCAGGATTCAATCCCACTATATTGGCTTCCACACAGCATTAAATATGCGTGCCACAGGTATTGCGTAGACCATGGCTAGTTAAATCTGTACTTTTACAAAAGCCATATAAATGAAGATTTATCTTGCGTAGTAAAATTAGTTCTTCCATTAGTTACAAGTAGACTACAAATTCTTGTGTAACGAGATACGTGAAAATATCCGTAAATTATTTCTCTCGTTGTTCCTAACACGTGCCTCGTTTTATTTACAAAAAATATGACCACTCTGTATATAGTTAGGGCTATATGTTCAGTTATATGTTCAGTCCTTGCGCTAGAGGTCCCCGTATGTTATGAGAGAACTGCAGTTTCACCTCAATTTAGATTCTGCGGGCCCGAGTTAACTTCCGCGCATATGTGCAATGAATGTCTGCAATACGAGGCGACCGTAGTGTACCAAGCACCTCTTTATGACGCAGGGCACCAAATTTATGAAAAGTAGCCAAGGAAATGTACAAATTCCATTATTCACCGCCATATACTGCACTACTGGCCAGAGTTACAGGCGTTTTATTTGTTAACATGAAATCCACACCTCTTGCAATAATCATTTTGCTGTGATGAAACTGTAACATGCACATTTGGACATGTAATTTGGCAGAATCCATAGCTGTGTCATCTTCCTTCTGTAATTATTATAACCTCAGGGATTATTTTAGCCTCTGATTATATTAATGTCATATTTACTTAATTTAGGGGAGTAAATACACATTTAATTCATTCCAGCATTAAATGTCGTACTGTTAGTAATAATACAAGTTTAATTTAAACTATACATTTTATATACAGCACTCCATACACAGGGTGTACAATAAGTATGGAATATTACAAATTAATAAATCTATAATATTCTCATAGCTGCAGTGCATATATTTGTACAGATTACTGTGCACTTAACTGCGGAATCCCGGCCAAACAAGTTACTCAGCTGAGTGCGCTCCAAGTTTAATGGCAGTTGACATTGGACATATATGTCAACATATACTTCTATAGTCGCGTCGCTGTTATTTCCGGTGTGACTCCTCCCCTTTGCTTACGTCTTAGGAAGTGAAGGCTCTATAAAGTCTAGGTAGGTAGTATCGTTCGCCATTTTTGTTCTTTCGTTGCCGAGCTATCAGATGAGGAATCTATTTGCTTCACCGTTAAACATTATCATGTCGTAGCTCCTATGATAATAAATCAAACGCATTGTAATTGAGCGGCAAATAACGTCCTCGTGTGATTTCTGCGAACGCCAACAAAAGAGCCAAAACGGCGGGCGATTATATTATTTATCGAGCCATAGGAAATTCATTACATCATCAATAGTGAATGACAAGACGCACACGTTTAAATGTAGCCGACATGCAACGTGATTGGCTGCCGGAAATAAGAGCGACGGGACTATAACTTGGAGTCAGGCCACAAAGGGAAAACATTGAAGGAGGAGGGTTCGGTCCGGTGCTGTGGATTGAATTCGGCGTAGCTCAGTGGTCAGAGCGCTTGGTACGTAGAACCAAGGACCCGGGTTCGATCCCCGGCGCCGGAGCGAATTTTTTCTCCTCAAATATTAACTGTTAATTAATCAAGCATTAGGCCGTAAATGTTAGCAAAGTGTGAAAGCCTACTGTAATTAGAATCGGTGGTACTGCCGCTGAAATTATTAGTGGTACACTTAAACGAGCTACTAAATAAGTAAATTTATAATTGTAAAACGTATGAATATGTGGTATGTAAATCTGTTATTAAAAGAGGTGTACATTGTACTGGCTTGTCTATTACTCACAATAATGAAAAAGGAAATCAGAGTATTTCGAAGATACAATCTATCTTCGTCTTTAGATGAGCAAAATGTTATTCTACGAATCACTTTCATTACAAATATTGTAGCCCTGAGCATACAGAGTGTCTGACTTAAGCCGTTCATTTTTTCTTAGATAGCCCAAATAACAGTCGAGACATGTGGGAGGTATTTATAGTTTCGTAAGCGGAATCAGGGGTGGGTGTAACGTTCACTGACATCATCACGTGAATGTAACGAATTTTAGTCTTGGTATGATAATTGTACGTTAAAAATGTCCTACCTCTTACGTTAATTATTTATCTTCTGTGTTTTCTCCAACGTGTATTCCAGTCTTGGATGGATTGTTTTTATAGAGTCATTTGCACTTTTTATAGTTACTATAACATCGTTTTCTTAATACGCAAATTAGGCTATATTCAGTCCTTCAAATTAATTTATTTATTTTGTTTCATTCGGAATAATTAGCATATCTTAAAAGAACTGACAGCATAGAATTTAAGACAATTTTTTTTTATTTATTTCAATATATTTTGAATATGTGACGCTTACTGACAATACCATGAGAATATCAAAGCTTGGGTAGCTCTATAATATCAGCTATACTATAACGCTCACAGCACAGGTGACGTCCAGAGAGTGACAAGTTCACAAGATTGTTTCTTTCCTCGGTTCTCCGAGGGGGATGGATTTAGAAGGGTGGGCGGGGATTGAAATAGATTGCTCAATCTGCAGGAGGTGTGACTATGGACGATTTCGACATAGTTTGCTTGCTGCAACATCTTAGGGCCTATATATATTTAATTATTTTTTCACTCACTTTCACTTTCGCTGTTACGAGCTTCAGAGATTCGAACAATAAATGAATTCGAGCTTTTATAGCTACTGCTGTGGAACATTATGGTTCATATGATGTTGCGATGGATTGTGTATTTCCATTTTAAAGTAGTATTTCTTTATTTATTTTATTTAGCTAATAAGCAAAGTGAGTACAATTCAAAAGTATACAACAAAAATGTTTGTCACCACTACCGTAAGAGCCAGGCTCTTGTACTGTGTGGTCTTAGCCAATATTTTTTATTAGGTTATTTTACGACGCTGTATCAACATCTAGGTTATTTAGCGTCTGAATGAAATGAAGGTGATAATGCCGGTGAAATGAGTCCGGGGTCCAGCACCGAATGTTACCCAGCATTTGCTCGTATTGGGTTGAGGGAAAACCCCGGAAAAAACTTCAACCCGGTAACTTGCCCCGACTGGGATCCGAACCCGTTAGCCAATATTGGTATTAATTAGAACTTTATAGATTCGCCTGGAATCGAAGTTCTAAATTATGAGCGCAGGAATGCCATTTCATGACACTTTTTAAAATAACTCAGCTCCAGTGAGCTCAACGGTAAAATACTCATTTTCACTCCATATGTGCTGTATTTTTGGTCCAGTAAAAATATTCATCTTTACGACAAAACTCTTAAAAATAATATGTTCTGAGGACAAAGGAAACTGAAGTGTATAAAATTAGAGTATTTTATGTGGACCAAATAAAGTTTAAATAATCAAGTTATACAATATGTCGACAGAATATCAAGTTTTCTGTTCGCACAGATTTCTTTTCATCTTACCTCAGTCCTTATATGTAGCATTATGTCCATCTAGAGGAACAATTTCAAATAGTGACAAAAATATCTAAATCGGTTAAGTAGCTTCTAAGATTACTTCATATAAACACACATTCTCTCTATATTAATAATGATAAACTTTTATACAGTATATTCCCATCACAGAATATAAATATAACCGTATAAAAATAGTCCATTTGTTGACCGACTTAAATTGACTAAGTCATTTGTTTTCATTTCATTATAGCCTATTAGTCTGAGGCGGGGGTGATAAAACTATTGTTATTGTAAAACTCGTGTATCTCTTTAAATATGAGGTCTATAGAAATTTTGCATAGAATAAAACTAATCGGAAATCGTTTTTAAAGAAACATTCGTTATGTAACATGAAAATCGATATAAGCGAGATATTTCCATTTAATTCAGGCCCCCCCCTCTTTAAATAACGTATTTTGAATGCCGTATAGCCTAAAATCTAAGTTAGACAAACTTAATTTATATTTCAATTTCCATAGAAATCGGTTCAGCCATTATCGCTTGAAAATGGTGACAGAGACATACAAAAATTTATATAAAAAAAGCGATTTTCGGTCTCGGGATGGTTAATTATATATGTTAACATCAATTATTTTTGGAAAAATGAAAATAACCACAAAAATTTTGGTTATAGATTTATTATTGTATTATTAGGCTATAGATGTACGAATGGTAGCCTAACTACAGGAACGCCTTTCATAAGCCATAGGGCCCCTACCTCTCAATATAATGTTTCTCGATCGATGTTTATATACAATGGGAAATTATTGAGTGCATCGCCACATAACTACAGAAGCGAGATATGGGAAGTCCGCCAATAACGTTAAAGCGAGTTTGTGCGCCTTAAAGATGGAGAATTTTGAACGAAACAACTCGTCTCCAACCTTAAGAAATGAAACCATTTGTGAAAGGATGAACATGAGCAGATCCATCATCGTCACCATCGAAACAAAGAAACTTGCATGGTATGGCCACTTGTAACGCAATGCAGGAAATCGATGGCCCAAAAAGAAGACGTGGAATTGTCAGCCACGAAGCAACGAAAGCAAGAGGTCTTCAGAGGGATGACTAGATGTGCCTGGCAACTCGTACCTGAAAGAGATTATTCGTAATTCAATTCAACCCTCCTCCTTCAATGTTTTCCCTTTGCGGCCTGACTCTAAGTTAGGAGTATATGTTGACGTATATGTCCAATGTCAACTGCTACTGGACATATACATTCGGGTTCGGTCCGGTGCTTTGGATTGAATTCGGCGCAGCTCAGTGGTCACAGCGCTTGTTACATAGAACCAAGGACCGGGTTCGATCCCCGGCGCCGGAGCGAATTTTTCTCCTCAAATATTAATTGTAAATATCACAGATATTATTCTGTAGGACAAATTAATAAATCTATAATATTGGTTAATTAATATGGTACGCAAATGGGGAAAAAGCCATTTAATTTAACTGAATAAAATTATACAAAAATAAGACGAACGACAAAAACCACTCCATAATACAGCTGAAAGGACTACATGTAGCTGCTGATCTCTAATTCTACACCAGACGCAAGGCATTCTTCTTACTGTAGCAACTTTACATTTTATATTCTGTCGCAGCAATGTTTCATACAACACCTCGAGGTGCAAACTGAGTAGAACAGGTTTCCGCGCACGTATGAGAGAATCATAAGCGGTCACCGCTTCCCTCCACGACAACAGCGTGAATTACGAGGCAATATACCTACGTACCTGTAAACAGAGGAGTGTGCAGCTGATGACGAAGTTAAGACGAGAGGGGCAGATAATGAGACAAGACAAATGAGAGCACTTAATATGGAAGCTACGAGCTACATCAAGGGAAACCCGATAAATAACAGGGACAGGTGAGGTAGAAGAATGAGGACAACTATAAAAATTATGGATGGGATATTTATAAGGGACTAAGAAGTCAGATGAGCGTCAGGTGGCAAGAAACTGATATTCAGGGAGGGACATGCAGGGCTTCTGGTATAATACAGAGAGGATTAACTGCAGTCAAAATAAAATACTTCAAAACACTAATAAAACAAACCTTAATACAAGAAAGTAAGACGAGTAGGCACGATTGACAAAAAAAGACAAAATTACATTTAAGTGCATAAATGGTAAAGGTAGACATAACATGAAGATACTTGGCGGGGGCATAGAAAAAAAATGTTATGTTTTATTTAACGACGCTCGCAACTGCAGAGGTTATATCAGCGTCGCCGGATGTGCCGGAATTTTGTCCCGCAGGAGTTCTTTTACATGCCAGTAAATCTACTGACATGAGCCTGTCGCATTTAAGCACACTTAAATGCCATCGACCTGGCCCTGGATCGAACCCGCAACCTTGGGCATACAAGGCCAGCGCTATACCAACTCGCCAACCAGGTCGACGGGGGGCATAGAGACAGAGTCTCGTGCTTTCTTCATCTCGGCACTAGAATTAAGTGGTGTGGTTAAAATAATATAAAATATAATATATACTATATACTATATACAATATAAAATATAATATACAATATATAATATAATATAAAATATAATATAATATCTACAATGCTTGGGAAAAGTGGCATAAGTCAGTTTCTACAAACTTTTTTATTAATTTTTTGACAACTTACGGAACACCTGCTCGCTTGTGAAAAGAGACATAAGTATATCTCCCATTACAATAATTCATACAGAAGAAAATCAAATCGAAATAAACCAGTGTGAAGACAGTTTTAATATAATATACAATATAATATAATACAATATACAATGTAATATGATATAATGTGATATATTATATGATATGATATGATATATGATATGATATGATATGATATGATATATATGATATGATATGATATATGATATATGATATATGATAAGATATATGATATATGATAAGATATATGTTATGTTATGATATATGATATGATATATGATATGATACAATACAATACAATATTATATGTTTTGTCATCTAGTCTGCTGTTGAAAAATCTGAAAGTTAGAATTTATATAACAGTTATATTACCGGTTGTTGTGTATGGCTATGAAACTTGGACTCTCACTTTGAGAGAGGGACGGAGATTAAGGGTGTATAAGATTAAGGTTCTTAGGAAAATATTTGGGCCTAAGAGGGATGAAGTTACAGGAGAATGGAGAAAGTTACACAACGCAGAGCTGCACGCATTGTATCCTTCACGTGACATAATTAGGAACATTAAATCCAGACGTTTGAGATGGGAAGGGCATGTAGCACGTATGGGCGAATCCAGAAATGCACATGGTGTGTTAGGTGGGAGGCCGGAGGGAAAAAGACCTTTGGGGAGGCCGAGACGTAGATGGGAAGATAATATTAAAATGGATTTGAGGGACGTGGGATATGATGGTAAGACTGGATTAATCTTGCTCAGGATAGGGACCAATGGCGGGCTTATGTGAAGGCGGCAATGAACCTCCGGGTTCCTTAAAAGCTAGTAAGTATAGTATGTATAATATAATATAGCAAACATAATGTAACATAACATAATATAATATGTGTCTCTTATTGACTTTTTAACTACATCCAATCAAAAGTACGGAATCCGGTGTCAGTTTATTTTGAGGATACGAATCCAACCACATAAACAGTTCAAGCGGGATTCGAATCAAGTTCCTCTAGCTACCCTTAGACCACGCCTATGACTTTCCTCTCCCAATCACGTGTTCAACTAATGTCAGTCGGGAAGCTAACCATAAGTGAAAAGCAAAGCCTGAAGGAGTACGAAAATCCTTGTTAAATAAATTAAATCGCATCGTTGTTCTCCTCGTATAACAAGAAGTAGCGGTACGTTATCAAACTTCGCAATACCTTTGTATCGACCTGTCTAACACAATTTCTCTGTAGACAGATGAAATAAAGCGAAACTTCCACTTCAAGAACCATAATAATTCGCCCCCGGAGCAACATAAAACTTCAGAATCAATGTAGCGAAATTTGTTAGAGTTGGACTGGGGAGAGAACATGGTAGAAAAATTCACCGCTCAATTCCAGAAATTTGCACAAGTTGTATTCGTCCTTTCGATTTCTTCTCAGAGTTTCCAAGTAATTCCAAAACTTGAGGGCGAGAGCAGGAATTTGTAATTGACTGATTCTCTAAATTACTTTTGTATCCTCGGGGTTTCTGTACAATGGAGAGGCCGCTCTAGGAAATCTGCATTTCATTACAAGTAATGAAACGTGCATCTTCTAGAGTAACACTTCAAGGAACTTTCCATTATTTTGTACATAACTTTCTTCCTTCAGACATATAGTGTCATCACGGTTTTCGTAAGTCTGAAATTCTGTAGTAACTTTGGTGGTATAACTTAATTCTGAAATATTTTAATAACTTCGGCAGTCCAACTTTAGAAACGTGAAGTACTACTTCATTTAGAGAAGAATTGGCATTATCAAACTGTTGTTTCTATTACGACTTCACGAAAAATCCAAGGTTAGACAATCAATCAAGGAGCCAACAATAGTAATATGCGTTACAAGAGCGGTATGTTGACGTTTTCATGGTCGAGGAAAAGATTGAAAAAGCGAAACGTAGTTGAGCTTTTTTTAATTTCCGAGAACATGAAAACAAACATACCGCTCGTGTATCGTACATTATTTTGTGCGAAGATCGTTTATTACATACCTGAAAGACAAATTTCTAATTAGTTGCAATGAAATCTCCATGTTGGTATCTGTTTAATGACGCCAACTTCTGAAAACCAAAATATCTTTCTTCAACATTGTTGCTGTAAAATGTTTTTTGTGTTTACTATACTCCAGCAGGCCGTGATATACGTCTGTCTTTTTTCCCCCCCAGTCTATAAATGCGAACTTAAAACAAACGGTAAGGTTATGTAATGATTTATTTTTCATTTTAATATTTTAACAATATTATTTACATAACATATTGCAGTAATAACATCCGCATCTGGAATCTTGTTGATTTTTTCACGGCTTCTTAATGTTACTTGTATCAGGAATGCAATAAGTTTCGTGGAGTAGTAGCCTTTACTTAATTTTTTGCAAATATTTAAAAATAATAATTAACATTGGAATTTAGGTGAAATTGCAGTGGTAAGTTTCCAATTTATAATTATTACTATGTTAAACGTCTCTAAAATAATATGTTGTAAGCCTAAAGCAGTAAAATTAATGTCGCGCTTAAGCGGTAAGAAGAGGGAACTTATGTGTGTTACGTTGGGAATACTGAATGTGGTATTTCACACTTACCGCGTATTGGTTCTGTGCGGAAAACAAGCAAATACGCACGATCTCGCACAAAATTATCTTTCATTATAACCACCATCACTCTCTGTATCATTATCACAACCAAATTTCTTGGCTTACAAATCGGTAATATTATTAAATTGGAAAAATCTTATTAATGAAACTACATTCAGCATATTTTCCTATTACATCTATGCAAGAGACAATAAGTATCTATACCTTAAGAACAATATAGCCTACTATACATACTTCCACTAGTTAACGAGTTTTGGAATAATATTCTGGGGAAATTTTACAGATACTAACAGTATATTCCTACCAAAAAAAGACAGTAATTAGAATAATAGTAGGTGCCAAATATAGGAAATCGTGTAGGACCATTTAAAAAAAACTACAAATAATCCCCATGGCTTGTCAGTGTATTTTTTCATTAATAAACATCCTTGTATGTAATCGTGAAAACTTTGTAACTAATTCAACAGTTTATAGCATAAACACTCGTCAAAAAAATTACTTTCTTACTCCATCGGCAAATCTATCGTGTTATCAAAAAAGAGTGCGTTACATGGCAGTAAAAATTTTTAATCGTCTCCCTATGGATGTAAAAAATCAAACTCAAAACATAAGATTATTTAGGCTAAATTAAAGACGTACTTAATCTCTTACGCCTTCTAAACTGTAGGTGAATTTATGACATTCAACAACGCTGCATGAATATTTGTGTGTTGTATTTACTTACAAATGGTTTTTAAGGAACCCGCAGGCTCATTGCCGCCCTCATATAAGCCTATCATCGGTCCCTACCCTGTGCAAGATTAAGCCACTCTCTATCATCATATCCCACCTTCCTCAAATCCATTTTAATATTATCCTACCATCTACGTCTCAGTCTCCACAAAGGTCTTCTTCCCTCCGGCCTCCCAATTAACACTGTATATGCATTTCTGGATTCGCCCATACGTGCTACATGCCCTGCCCATCTCAAACGCCTGATTTAATGTTCCTAATTATGTCAGGTGAAGAATACAATGCGTGCAGTTCTGCGCTGTGTAACTTTCTCCATTCTCCTGTAATTTCATCCCTCTTAGCCCCAAAATATTTTCCTAAGCACCTTATTCTCGAACACCCTTAACCTCTGTTCCTTTCTCAAAGTTAGAGTCCAAGTTTCACAACTATACAGAACGAACGGTAATATAACTTTTTTTTTTATAAATTATAACTTGCAGATTTTTTTAGAGCAGACTGAATGATAATAGTTTCTCAAACGAGTAATAACATGCATTTCCCATATTTATTCTGCGTTTAATTTCCTCTCGAATGTAATTTATATTTGTTACTACAGTAGGAAGTTAAGAGGAACGATAGAGATATTGCCGAAAACTGACGCTCTGAATCACTACAAAGCGGACTGTTACTTGCCCATGTCACTTTTCGAATGACGCTTTATTAACGAATTAGAATTGTATGATATTCGAGGGAATACACTAAATATTTTTAGAACCTATCTTCATGGCAGAAGGCAATTAGCCTCAATAGGTGAAAATTGGTCAAGTCTCTCCAGTATACATTATGGTGTTCCACAAGGCTCAATAATTGGTCCACTGCTATTTTTAGTAGCAATAAATGACCTTCCTAAATTCATTAAAGCTATAACAATTATGTATGCTGATGACACTACATTCTTATGTTCTAGCTCTACTCTGAATGAATTGCATGCTCTAACCAATGATATTCTATCACAGATGGCTTTATGGTTTGAATCGAATGGTTTTTTGCTTAATCAAGAAAACTTTTACCCTAAAGCATGTAATAAAAAAGGACAACATACAAAACTCTACCAAATTTCTAGGCCTTTTTATGGACTCCAGTTTAACATGGGAAAAACATATAGAACATATATGCACAAAATTATCAGGAGTTATATATTTATTAAAGAAATTAGTGACTTGTCTTTCTCAAAATTATTTAAGATGTGCCTACTTTTCGTTCTTTCAGTCTATAATTAGGTATGCCTTAATTTTCTGGGGAAATGGTACCAAAATTGAGAGCGTCTTGATTTTGCAAAAGAAAGCCATTAGAATTCTATGTCAATCAAACTATCTTGAATATTGTCGACCTATTTTCAAACAATCACAGATATTAACTGTCATAAATTTATATATATACGACCTAGTCCTTTACACTCGAGTCCACACCTATGGAGTAACGGTCAGTGCGTCTGGCTGCGAAACCAGGTGGCCCGGGTTCGAATCCCGGTCGGGACAAGTTACCTGGTTGAGGTTTTTTCCGGGGTTTTCCCTCAACCTGCTCAATACGAGCAAATGCTGGGTAACTTTCGGTGCTGGACCCCGGATTCATTTCACCGGCATTATCACCTTCATTTCATTCAGACGCTAAATAACCTAGATGTTGATACAGCGTCGTAAAATAACCCAATAAAAATTTACACTCGACAAAATATAGACAATTACACATTAATAGCCAATATACGTGATCATGAAATTAGAAATAGTGAACAAATTAATATCCCATACTGTAGATTACATAAAACTAGTACAAATTTTTCTGTCATGGGGATGAAATTATATAATAAGCTTCCCAGTCAATATTATAAGTTACCAACCAATAGTTTCAAAGCTAGATTTCATAATTGGCTTTTAATTAATCCTCTCTACTCTGTAGATGAGTTTCTTAACATAAATTCATACGAAATTGTTTTTAATAAATAAAGTTATTTAGATTATTTACAATTATTACATAAGAGTGAAGTGTTTTCATTAATTTTAGAGTTTCAAAATGTTTTGTGTTTTCATTCTAATTACCGTTTTCAATTATATTGTGTTTTTTAAAATGTATGTTTTTTGTGACGAAGCCTATCACTGTATGTTTAATGGCTTAATAAATTGAATTGAATTGAAACCTGTTTTCAGGCGTACACCTGTTACTTTTACCGCCTGAGAACATCGCCCTCCACCTCGGCTGGAATTGAACAAGAGTAGGCTACGTTACATGCTAAAGAATGCATGGTGAACTCAAATGGTCATATTTTGTTGTAGTTTCACAAATGCATATTTAAAAAGAAAATCTTTCGTTGTATAATATAGAGTAAAGGCTCCTAATATGGGGTAGCTTTTGATTTTGTCACATACAGCAGACACAATTCAGAAATAGTCATTAATTTTACACATAGAAGATAATATGGGATTGCAGGATTAGGTTTGTTTGATTTTTAGGTTGTTAAATGTAGACATTTTTGTTATTGATGAATTTTTTTGAAAATCCGAAAAATGGATCCCAATATGGGGTGGCTCCTATTATGGGGTACCACCTTTACTTACAGTTTACGGTTAATAAAATAGCAAGAAACACAATATTATTAGACACTGGTTAACATAGTTTGCAAAAGTATTTCAATTCTTCAATCACCAACACTTCTTACACTAAAATTCAGTTTTCACTACGAATTAAATGAACAAATAAAAACAGAAAAAAATTAAGATATAAAATAATGTTAGACAGATCAGTTATTTGCACTTCAAGCACACGAATTTCTTTTTTGGATTACCTGCACAGTGTATATGAGCCCATTTGAGACATTTTTGGCACCGGATCCACTGCTCACCTGACTGATCATCTGAAAACAACCCTGAGCAATACACACACTCTGCGTCATTTTCGTCTTCACTTTCTCTTCCCCAATCGTCATCCTCTGACAGAGAAGGGAAGTCTGAATCGTCTGAAGAAGATGAAGTTGGAGGGTCTTGACGTTTCCTTCCTCTTTTCCCCATTTGTTTAGAAGTTGATCCTTTCTGTGCATAGGAACCCCTCCTGGTAACCTCCTGGTGCCTTTTGGCTTGTGTAGCAGCTTTCTTATTCACAACTCCGGCGTTCTTCTTCATTTGACTAAGAGCCAGTTGTTCTTTATGTGGCGACGAAGTTATGATCTTTGCTGAACCAGCTCTGGAACTTCTTTCAGCAGCAGCTTAGAAATGGATGGTAGAGGGCTTACGTCTGAAGCACGCACAAACCTCCTTGACGAATGCATTTGTGAACTAGAAGGGGAAGGGCTTTGTTCAGAACAACCTGTTGAAGCTGTAACATCTGTCGTGTCAGGTCCATTTTGTTGTCTGAGTTCATTGACAGAAGACTGTTGATCACGACTCTCGGTATGTTCTTCATTTCCAGAGTGAATGGCAAAATCATGACTTCTGAACACATTTCGGTTTAAGGGATAGATTCCACTTTTCCGAAAACCATTAACTGCCGTTTCAACAGTTGCTGCGCGAAGATATGCATTGCCAAATAATTTCCCTACCTGGCGTATTGTAACAGTGCGAGGGAAATTATTTTTTAACCAAGACTCTATTTCCTGGCAGTATTTCTTTAGAGGTTTCATAAATGCCAAGTCTAGGGGGTTGCATTTTATGAGAGCTGTGGGGCGGAAGACATACAATTGAAACACCATTTTCCCTTCCCAGTTCAATTACTTCCATATTTCTGGTGTGGGAGTAATGTCCGTCCAGTATGACAAGCGACGACAGTAATGTGGGATCCACGCTCTGCTATGTTAACGACGCCACTGATCGTTTGCCTTTTAAGGCAATCACTTTAGTGTTTTTGTGTTGCACTATACTAATCCCTGTTTCATCGCAATTATATATTCTATTAGGGTTGAAGTTAATTTTCTGCAGTTCAGGTTCTAAGATATTGAAAAAAATATTCACGTTCTCTACAGAAAAAGATTTCACGCGAGCCATTGAAATTCCCTGTGGCACTCTAACAGACAGAGTTGATGCATGGCGTTTCAGAAATGCTTGCAACCACTTTTTACCAGCAGATTCGGTTTTCTTATTGAATTTATTTGGAATATTATTTGCCAAAGCTAAGCGGTAAGCCAGTCGTTTTAAATCAGTTCTGGTTACCCCAAAGAATCGCTCTTCAGTAGGCAATGGCTTACCAAATCTGATTCAAGATCCGGTGGAAAGACTGGCTTTCTTCCTAACTTCGTTGAAATGTCTTCATTCTGAGATTCTCGCCTTTGTTTCACATACCTTTCTAATGTAGTTTGTGGTACACAAAAATGCCTTGCAGCTTTCAAGTACCCCATTTCCTTCCTTACAACTGCTTCGACAGCCCTGTTCATGTGGTCTTTATCCCAAGCCTTTCTTTTCTTCGGTGGCGTCATCTGATGAGAAGAAATAATAGTTAAAATTGATGATAATGATGATGATTATGATGATGATAATATTAATAATAATAAAACATTATCTTAATTTTGAAAATATGTATTAAGAAGCACTTACACGTTTATAAAATTAAATTAATAAATAAGTTTCTCCTAATATGGGGTACCCCATATTATGATTCGCTAAGTACCCCATATTAAGCTCCTCGCCATCTTGATTTTCCTTCGTAAGCACATGATGCACTGATGCATGAAATAGAATAACTACAGAAAGAACATGTACTTACCATTAACACGAAATAAATAAAGCACTTAGAAGATTAATTCCTGAAGTTCCAACAACGATGCAGCCTGATTACCGTAGCACTGTAAAACTTTTTCACACAGCAGATGCAAACAAACACGTGTAACAGCTACAAATACAGCTCAACAACGGTTTCCGGTCATAAGATGTCGCTGGATTGCGTATACATCGAGTTCCAATATTCGCCAATAGATGTCGAGTGCATACTGAGAAAATACATAGGTACCCCATATTAGGAGCTACCGTCATATTAGGAGCCTTTACTCTATAAGGTGTGAGTAGAAGTTCGAAGTAAAGATAGAAACTATATATTTCACAGGAAGGCTAACATCCATGAACACATTATCGAAACAAAGTCCACAGAATTAGCCCGCGTTCTCTTTGCACATAGCACCTCTGTTGAATGTTCCTCGAAGGACAAATTCCGGTTGTCTAAATGCTCGAATAAGCATTCCCTCTTACATTTCACAATGGCGTCGTTTGTGGAGGTTTTCTTGTGTTTCTCTCTGGCACGTACGGCTGTCTTGTAGAGATACGTTGTATTTCTTTTTCCTCTCATTAGCAGAGACTCCAGAGAATGGAGGAGCGCTTTTTAGTTCATGCAATCGTTTGTTTTGAAGCGTGCTTCCTTCCGGAAAATCAACAGAAAACTGCTCACACGATGCTTCACAAGGTTATCCTCCTTGTTGCTGCGACAAATCAAGCAAGAGATTTTTCCTCTGTCTATGGAGTAAACAAGCGTCACTCCTGGATGAAAGAGATCTCCGTTGTTTTCTCCTGTGTGACACGGGTAATTGTCTTCCTTCATGTACAGTCCCATCGACACATTACATGTGTGAAGAAGTTTCCTATGTGATCAACCAGTTAACATTGTCATTAATTCAAGAACTTACTGTCATATTTACAGAAACATTGCTACTGAATACGGCTTATTTTCAAAGCAACGATTCTGATTACCTTGTTACTCAAACAAATCTATGGAGTTCATACTCATTTCCTTACTTAGTTACCGGCTTTTAAGGAACCAGGAGGTTCATTGCCACCCTCACATAAGCCCGCCATAGGTCCCTATCCTGAGCAGGATTAATCCAATCTCTATCATCATATCCCACCTCCCTCAAATCCATTTTAATATTATCTTCCCATCAACTTCTCGGCCTCCCCAAAGGTATTTTTCTCTCCGGCCTTCCAACTAACACTCTATATGCATTTCTGAATTCCCCCATACGTGCTACAAGCCCTGCCCATCTCAAACGTCTGGATTTAATGTTAGTATTTATGTCAGGTGAAGAATACAATGCGTGCAGTTCTGTGTTGTGTAACTTTCTCCATTCTCCTGTAACTTCATCCCTCTTAGCCCCAAATATTTTCCTGAGCACCTTATTCTCAAACATCCTTAACCTATGTTCCTCTCTCAAAGTGAGAGTCCAAGTTTCACAACCATAAAGAACAACCGGTAATAGAACTGTTTTATAAATTCTAACTTTCAGATTTTTTGACAACACACTGGATGATAAAAGCTTCTCAACCGAATAATAACGGGCATTTCCTATATTTATTCTGTGTTTAATTTCCTCCCGAGTGTCATTTATATTTGCTACTGTTGCTCCCAGGTATTTGAATTTATCCACCTCTTCTAAGGATAAATTTCCAATTTTTCCTATTTCCATTTCGTACAATATTCTGGTCACGAGACATAATCATATACTTTCTATATAATACATACTAACACTCACTCAATCACAGTGTTCTTCCCAAGGGCAGGTCTTTCACTGCAAACCCAGCATTGTCCAGTCTTTTCTATTTTTACCTTCCTCTTACTCTCCGCATATGATCCATAATCTTAATGTCGTCCATCATCTGATATCTTTTTTTCACCGAACTCTTCTCCACTTCACCATTCCTTCCGGTGAATCCTTCAGCAGACAGTTTCTTTTCAGACAGTGACCCAACCAATTCTTCCTGATGAGTTTCAGCATCATTCTTTCTACACCTGTCCTTTCTAACACAGCATCGTTTCTTATTGTCTGTTCAAATGTTTCTAATCGCTTCTCTTCATTTCGTCGTAATGTCTATGTTTCCGTCCCCATACAATGTCACGCTCCATACAAAGCACTTCACTTGTCAATCTATATTAATACAGAATTAATCTTGTGTTTTATTACGTTGCAAAATTATATTTCCACAAACATTTTCGACTTATTTAAAAAGTCATCTTCAGGTGGAGAACACAATAAATGGCATTTTTATTTCTATGACCTTGGTCTTCGTCTTGTTTGCATTTATCTTCATCCTATACTGCTCACAGATGTCATTTAGCTCCAGTAGCATATCCCTTAATGCCATCTCCTCTTCTCTTAACAACACCATATCATATACAAAGACATCATTTTATTTTTACTTCAATTTTAATTGTACCTGAGTTTTTTAATGTACTTCACATCCACCCCCTCTACTAGTAAACATCCAACCGTACTCCACACTGAACCAAGGCCGCGTATGCAATCAAAGTAAGCAGTACTGAGTTAGTGAGTATAGTACGTTCCAGAAATATGTTCGCGTTTTCCAGTGACGAAAGAGCTTTCAATATTGAATCATATTTTCGCATAGGTATTGTCGTCCGTTTGCCTACGTCGCATCCCGGTTTCCCTCACCCACTTCTGCTCGCCACTCTGTAAAGGCTAGTAACTGGGCAGTCTTTGTTCTTTTCTGAAAACATTAATTTCTGTTAGGAATTGGATATCTACGTAATATTATATAACTGTTTAAAATAACTTAAATAAAAGGACCTCGGTTAAGTAATTAACTGTCACGTGATTTCCCCCCTTCTACGACCCTGCGACAAAACCATTTGGACGGACAGTAAATAGCATGTCTGAGTAATTTTATCTTTTCGGATCGGGCAGAAGTGAAGATTGAATTTACAGTACGTAAAGTAGTCTTTTGTAGAGTAGGTACAGAATTATTTCAACATGAGTTACTAGTACGAAGGATGAAACTGGTAATTGGAATTAGGTACAATAGTCTATAATGCGATAATATGCACAAAAGAACTTAAGTATTTATCGAAATGAACGGCTGCCATTTTCAAAAATGTGCTTAAACATCCATATTATGATTATTTTTCAATTTAACTTCATTCTCTATATTGTACCCTAATGTGCTGTAGACAGTATAATATGCTATGCATAATGAATACGTTCGCATGGATAGCTTATTTCGTGAATAAAAACAATTATTGTTAATACTGTACTGTATTTTGATTAAAGAAAAACCTAATGAAAGTTATCAAACTCAAAATCGCGATATTTTCTAGTTTACGCAGTTCTTCCTTCCTATACCTAGTGAAGTGATTTGTTTGTACCATCGAACTCCAGTCGTGGAAGGGGGTAGCAAACGGTGTTTCCGGTTCTTAACCTTAATCCAAAGGTATAGCCAGGTTAATATCAGAAATATTAGTAAAAATAAAATGATGTCCCTGTATAAGTTAATGCTATGCTCCTAAAAATTGAGTGTTACACCTTGAAATATTTCTAAATTAACCATTATAATGCTGTAAAATGACATCAAGTTAAACATTTCATTAAGAGTAGTGGCTGTGAAACAGAAACATTTTAAGTTAAAAGTTTACAGCAAAGACAACGTTTATTCTTCTGTAATACACAACACAGCCCTACTCTTGAAATCATTCTTTTATGTGTGTACTGTGATTGTTGACGTTAATGCGGGAGTAATCTCTTTTGAATCGTACAGCACCAATCGCTACTACACTGTCAAGTCATTTGGCTCATTGCACAAACCCCGTACTCACTTACGTTCAAAGGGTAATGGCTAAGATTCCGGTCTCTACTGATTAACGCGGCAAGTAATAATCACGCGGTGAGCGGTGTAAGCTTGTGTATCAAAGGGATTCCGATGATCCGTTCTTGCGGTACTGTTCGTGTGCAGCGAAGAGTGTTCCCGAACAATAAGCAGTGTTGCCAACTCCAATTTGGGAAAAACCACTGCGCGCTTACAAAAACTCACTAAATAGTCATAAAATCCAATTTTCGTTCCTATAGATTTTTTTGTTCTTAATTGTTAAATAATGCGCAGATAACATTTATTGTATGAATAATTATTAAAAATTATAACTATATACAGCATTCTGTCTTAGTGCACGCCTAATTTCAAAATTTACTGAAATTCCCATCCTATTTCTAATTTTGGTTTAATGATAATACATTGAATCCACTTCTGAATTTCACCGAGCAAGACATAGACGCTAACATTGATGGCGTGAACTCCGTAATTCTTTTAACGGATTTTTGTTTGATACCTCTTTGTACTGGAAATATTTACAAGTACAGGGACATCATTTTATTTTTACTAACATTTTTAATATTAACCTAGCTATACCTTTACAGAACCGGAAACACAGATTGCTATCCCCTTCCACGACTGTAGTTCGATGATACTGGCGTAAAATACAAACAAATCACTTTAGTAGGTATAGGAGGGAAGAAAAGTACTTCATCCATTTACGCAAACTAGAAAATGTTGCGATTTTGAGTTCCATAATTTCCATTAAGTTTTTGTTTAATCTTAACACAGTACTGTATTAAGAATAAGTGTTTTTACTCACGAACTGAGTTAGCCATACGAACGTATTCATTATGCAGTGTATATTATACTGTCTACAGCACATTATCGTACAATATAGACAAAGAAGTTAAATTGAAAAATAATCATAATACGGATATTTAAACACATTTTTGAAAATGGTGTCCGTTCATTTCGATACAGCCTTCAGTTCTTTTGTGCATATTATCGCACTATAAACTATTGCATCTAATTCCAATTGCCAGTTTCGTCCTTCGTACTAGTAACTCATGTTGAAATAATTCTGTACCTACTCTATAAAAGAGTACCTTACGTACTGTAAATTCAATCTTCACTTCTGCCCGACCCGCACAGATAAAATTACTCAGACATGCTATGCCGCAGGATCGAAGAAAGGGGGGAAATCACGTGACAGTTAATTACTTAACGAGGCCCATTCATTTAAGTTATTTTAAACAGTTGTATAATATTACGTAAACGTCCAATTCCTAACAGAAATTAATGTTTTTAGAAAAGAGCTAATACAGCCCTGCTTTTACAGAGGGGCGAGCAGAAGCTGGTGGAGGAAATAGGGATGCGTTGTAGGCAAACGGACAGTACATGTGCGAAAATATGATTCAATATTGAAAGCTCTTTCGTCACTGGAAAACGCGAACATATTTCTGGAACGTACTATACTCACTAAGTCTGTGCTGTTTACTATATGCGGTCTTGGATCTGTGTGTAGAGGACAGTTGGAACTTCATTAGTAGAAGGGGGGGGGGTGAAGTACATTAAAAATCTCAGGTACAATAAAAATTGAAGTAAAAATAAAATGATGCCCCTGTAGTAGTAATGCTGAAATTGTTTAGTTTCATTAAGTTCATCATGCGCCACTATACTTCAACGTTTGCAGTAACTTTTTGGGCTGTGTTGAATTAAGAAAACCTTGATTTGTTGTACAACTTAACTGAAATTCACTCTAGCAACATTCATAAAGTCTTTTCAGCAGTTGTTTCATTGGAGGAACAACGAAAGAAACGCGCCGTCATGGAATTAATTTCTCACTTTGTGTATTAAGAGTGTTCTGTTTTCACTTCCGAGTATTTTGAAAAGATAGTGGCCATCGTCGAAAGAGTCGTGTTTTATAAGCAATCTTCCTTACAGATGTGTAATCACTAAAAAATCACTAAAAAAATTTCTATTGACATTAAAATAAACTAGATTTCCCACTGCCCACCATTTAATGAACTTTAGCCACTCACAGAGGACCAAAAAAAAACTAGATTTAGTGGGAAAACCACCGTGTTGGCAACACTGACAATGAGCACGAGCTGATCTCCACTGAATAAAAAGGACCATAGCGAAGAAGAAGAAGAAGAAGAAGAAGAAGGAGGAGGAGGAGGAGAAGGAGAAGGTGATTTACTATTATGCAAGACGAAAATAATATCGATCGTTTTCAATTCTTAAGAATACAATTATATGATATAAGGTGGGTGCTCCTGTTATGGCCATGTTCCTGATATAGCCACCCCCCTATTGTGAGTTAGTTAACCAAAAAATCCGCTAAATTGCAGCAGGATCCAGTGAAAGGCTATCCTGGTACGTCACTTGACCATTTTCCATCCAGTCAGGTTGAGCAATATGGCGTCAGTTGCCTGTTTTGCGGTTTTCATGTGACCTCTTCTTATTTTTCTCTGGTAAGTCTCCTTTGTTTTATGCATGTTTTTCAAATACTTGCTCATGAAAACCATCGTACTCCATTCAGTTTTTAATGTCCTGTTGATTGGTGTTGTCGTTGATGGCGTATCTTTTACGAGTTGTTCATAATCAAACGATTTTCGTGAAAGCTTACCTGCTCCTGATATGGCCATATTAAATGCACCATGGCCATATCAAGTTCATTTCACTTTTATTTTTTCACCTGACAAATTTACATGCCTTATAGCTGGGATTACGCAAAAATTTTGTATTTTATGAAAAACAACTTAATTTTTGATGGAAAAACCTGTTTTGACTACACTTTTGAATTATAAAAAAGATTATTATGTGTCATGTTTATTCATTTTACATCAAAATTATTTAATTTTAGCACAACCGCGCTATCAAACTGAAAACAATCACAATTTGTAGAGCATGTAACAAGGGTGGCCATATCATGTGCACGTGTTCCTGATATGGTCAGTAGGTATACTTTTGGAATTTGGGACTTTTTGGACAATTAAAGCCATTTTTATGGGAAAAGGAAATTGTTTTAAGAAAGTCCATTAGATTGAGGACGAGTAAGAAAAAAGTGGTTTATATTTTTTTTCAAAATGGCGGCTAGAAAAATTTTCAAACCTTAGCATGGCCATATCAGGGACACCTACCTTACGAATACTTACTTACTTACTTACAAATGGCTTTTAAGGAACCCGAAGGTTCATTGCCGCCCTCACATAAGCCCGCCAGCGGTCCCTATCCTGTGCAAGATTAATCCAGTCTCTATCATCATACCCCACCTCCCTCAAATCCATTTTAATATTATCCTCCCATCTACGTCTCGGCCTCCCTAAAGGTCTTTTTCCCTCCGGTCTCCCAACTAACACTCTATATGCATTTCTGGATTCGCCCATACGTGCTACATGCCCTGCCCATCTCAAACGTCCGGATTTCAAGTTCCTAATTATGTCAGGTGAAGAATACAATGCGTGCAGTTCTGTGTTGTGTAACTTTCTCCATTCTCCTGTAACTTCATCCCGCTTAGCCCCAAATATTTTCCTAAGCACCTTATTCTCAAACACCCTTAACCTACGTTCCTCTCTCAGAGTGAGAGTCCAAGTTTCACAGCCATATAGAAGAACCGGTAATATAACTGTTTTATAAATTCTAACTTTCAGATTTTTGGACAGCAGACTGGATGATAAGAGCTTCTCAACCGAATAATAACACGCATTTCCCATATTTATTCTGCGTTTAATTTCCTCCCGAGTGTCATTTATATTTGTTACTGTTGCTCCAAGATATTTGAATTTTTCCACCTCTTCGAAGGATAAATCTCCAATATTTATATTTCCATTTCGTATAATAATGAAAAAGCGGAGTTTTTCAAATCCAAGCAATACCATAATCTGAATTAGTTATTTGGCAGTGTTACGACTTGGAACATGTTGCCGTTGTCGCTATATGTGAATCTGCTCGTTATAATGAAGACGTCGTTATAGACAATGCTTTTTTTTTTATCGTGGAACGTAACGTGGGCGGTTTACTGCAGCAGATCTCATGCACTTCCAGCAAATGACTCGCCCGAAAGCTTGAAAAGTTTCGAGGTCGGGGCTGTTGTCTTACTGGGCTGGCCGTTGTGATCGATGGAAACGCGGTCGTAAAACGAGCATGCGAGCGACCGGGCCGCAGTTAGCCCCCCCCCCCCCCACAGCGGACCTGTTGATAGGTCTATCTCAGCTGCTTGATGTGACGGACAATGGTTGGCGAAACGTCCTCATTAATTTCATACTTTACTCTGAGGAAAGCCAAAGCCAGCTTTCTTCAACACGATTCCGCAGTCTCCGCTTTTATACCTTCCCATATCTTTTCCCCGCTCAATGCGCCGAATGGTCTGAAGGTTACTTTAGAAGGCTTCCAAAATAGCGACACAATTTAGGATTAAAGAGACGTACAAAGTAGCCAAATTTGCATATATTACGGGATCATTTAACTAAATATTTGGTCTCATTCATTTATTCATACAGTGTTCTGCCCAAGGGCAGGTCTTTCCCTACAAACCCAGCTTACTCCAATCCTTTCTATTTCCTGCCTTCCCGTTTGTCTCCTCAAATGATCAATCTATCTTAATGTCGTTTATCATCTGGTATCTTCTTCTGCCTCGAACTCTTCTCTCGTTCACCATTTCTTCCAGTGTTAAATTGGAAAAATCATATTAAAGAAATTACCCCCAAACTAAATTCAGCATGCTTTGCTATTAGATCTATGCAAAAGATAGTAAATATCAGTACCTTAAAAACAATATACCTACTTTGCATACTTTCACTCGGTAATGAGTTTTGGAATAATATTCTGGGGAAATTCCATAGTTAGTAACAGTATATTCCTATTACAAAAAAGAGTAATTAGAATAATAGTAGGTGCCAAATCTAGGGAATCTTGTAGGACTATTTTCAGAAAACTACAAATAATGCCCATGGTTTGTCAGTAGCCTATATCTTTTCATTAATAATCTTCTTCTTATGTAATCGTGAGGACTTTGTAACTAATTCAACAGTTCATAGCATAAATACACGTCAAAAAATGACTCTCATACTCCATCGGCAAGTCTATCGTGCTATCAAAAAGGAGTCCGTTATATGGCAGTAAAAATTTTTAATAGCCTCCCTATCGATATAAAAAATGAAACCCAAAACATAAGATTATTTAGGGCCAAATTAAAGAAATACATAATTTCTCACGTCTTCTGTTCTGTAGGTGAATTCATGACATTCAATAACGCTTCATGAAATTGATACTAAAACTTTGTGTTGTACTAGTAGACTATATTGTAAATCTCGTCTGTATATATATTTCATCTAGACTGTGACTATAAATTAAGACTTTATAATAGTATTAAGTTTTTTGACTTGTTCCATATTCTAGCTGTAAGCAATGTATGAACACCATGGAATGTTAATAAATACAATACAATACAATACAATACAATACAATACACCCTTCAGGAAGCAGTTTCTTCTCAGCTAGTGACCCAACCAATTCCTTTTCCTCTTCCTGATCAGTTTCAGCATCAAACTTTCTTCACCCACTCTTTCCAATATAGCTTCATTTCTTATTCTGTCTCTCCACTGCACACGTTCCATTCTTCTCCATAGGCCTATCCACATTTCAAATGCTTCTATTCGCTTCTCTTCACTTCATCGTAATATCCATGTTTCTGCCCACGTAATGTCACACTCCATACAAAGCACTTCACTTACCTCTTCCTTAGTTCTTTTTCCAGATGTCCGCACAAAACGCTCCAATATAGCGAACGTAGAAGCTCCGCCCACGACCCCTTCCACTTTTCCCCTACTAGCTAACCAGAAACTCTACATGATAGGCTAGTGTTGTGTCGAATGCACATTTAATGTGGGTGGGGATAACTTCCCTTACTGGCGTTCGCTATATTGCGATTTATCCCTCCTTTTTTTCTATTAAAAGCTTCCTTGGTCATTGTTATCCTCCTTTTGACTTCCTGGCAGCAGCTCATGTTACTGCTTATAATATACCCGAAGTATTTGAAGCTGTCCACTTGCTCTACTGCCTCATTTAGAATTCGCAAGTTTACCTTCCGTATTTTTTTCCTATGACCATGGCCTTCGTATTATTTTCATTTTTTTTTTATTGGGTTATTTTACGACGCTTTACCAACATCTAGGTTATTTAGCGTCTGAATGAATGCCGGTGAAATGAGCCCGGGGTCCAGCATCGAAAGTTGCCCAGCGTATTGGGTTGAGGGAAAACCCCGGAAAAAACCTCAACCAGGTAACTTGCCCCGACCGGGATTCGAACCCGGGCCACCTGGTTTCGCAGCCAGACGCGCTGACCGTTACTCCACAGGTGTGGACTTCGTATTATTTGCATTTATCTTCATTCCATACTACTCACAGTTATCATTTAGCTCCAGTAGCTTGTCCTTTAGTACAGTCTCTCCGTCTCCTTCTCCTTCTTACAACGCCATATCATTATCAAATCTTCTTCTTCTTCTTCTTCTCTTCATGGAGTAGGAGAGTCTCCTGTTCCGTCCTCAACTTTCCACCTTGTTCTTGGCCGACCAATATCTCTTCTCCCTTGTGGTTTATAATCCAACACCTGTTTCGGTATTCGTTCCTTATCCATTCTTCTTAAATGATTGGACCAACGAATTCTATATTCCTTTATTTTATCTATAATTGGGAGCAGGTTTAGTTCATTCCTTATGTCATCATTTCTATATCTATTCAATCTTGTACATCCTTTTACTCCTCTGAGAAATTTCATTTCCGCTGACTGGATTCTATTAATATCATTTTTCTTCAAGGTCCATGCTTCACATCCGTATAAGAGAGTTGGTATAGCCATTGTCTTATAAAATTTTATTTGCGTTTCTTTCCTTGTTTTCTTCTTTAAATTCTTGGCAATTGTGCCACATACAGCCTGGAAGCGTTGTGTTTTAATATTCACATCCTTATCATAATCATATGTAATATCGCAACCTAGGTATTTAAAATGGCTCACCTGTTCTATAACAGTATTATTTATTATTATTTTACTTCTAACTGGATGTTTTCCTCTGAAAGCCATTACTTTTGTCTTTTGTATTGATATTTTTAGATGATATTCTCCACATATTGTATTTAATTTGTGTATGGCCTTTTGCAAGTTATCTTCACTATCCTGAATAATTATCTGGTCGTCTGCAAATAAAAGGGTATTTAAAATGTTTTGTCGATTTAACGAAATCCCGTCATTAGTACATTTCTTCCATTCTCTAAGAATGTCGTCTATGTATATATTAAAAAGACTTGGTGATAGACTACATCCTTGTCTGACACCTTTATTAATCATAAATTCTTCCGATAATTTTCCTTTTATTGATATTCTGTTATCAAATCTTATTTCTCTTTATTAAACATATGCCTACATTGAATTGTTTAATGAAGATATAAAAGTCTATCGTTTTCACTGTCTTTACACGTGAAGACAAAGGAAATACAGCATACAACGTAATTCTTTGTATTTCTTGTAAGTTCACACAGGTAACATTTATTTAGAAGAAATACTTCTCTGCTAGATGGCAGTAGTCTCTTATGATGAGCTGTCCTCTTGCTACCACTTGTGCCAGCTATACAATCTTCATTGGACCTTATGGCCGATTACTAGTCAAGAAGGCTTTGTTGATTCAGTTTCATTTTTATTAAAACAGTTGCATTCCACTTCAATTATCGATATATATTAAACAATCTCTGATGCGTGACTATCTAAATCTCATACAGCAGAAGTTATAACATACCCTAAATAATATAAACAAGATAAATGATAGAAATGTTTTAATTAATAATGATGAAATAAACATGAATCATTTTAAAAGCTACAATTCATTTTCCCATAGTTCTCAATAATACGATTTTTTTCTGCCTTTAATGGAATGCACAAACTCCCTTTAGATTTTCTCAGGCACTAACGGATAGAATATTGAACAGTTTTGCTAGACCCAAGCAGGAGTACTGAAATGCAGGAGATAATATGCTAAGATTTCAGATCTTTACTACATGGGTAATGCAACAATTTCTAATCCACTCTTCTCCATTCCTTCTGCTCTATGCAATGTAAGAACCTATATTGTCCTTTTTGAGAACGACTTTCTCCTTGCTCGAGTATTGACATGCATTTGATGGTTCTATTCAAGGGAAGATTATTTTTTTTTAAATATAATACTAGTAAAGTTATAATTTAATTTGTAGAATAGTATAAAAATAACTAAACATAACAAAAGATAGTTCTCAACACTCACTCACATATCCAAACTTTTCAACACATTCATTAATTTTCAAACGTATTGTGTTCCCGTGATTCATAAATAATTACCATTCGGGATCATTTTTTTTTAAAGAGCAACATTTTGTTTAAGACATGAACAAGGACTGTTAGATGAGTTAGTGCAGCCAGCGGCGACAGTACTCCATCAATCTACTGCAATGTGTAGAACGTTCACTTTCATAGGGATAGTGCGAGCGCCCTAAGACCATGCTTACAAAACTAGAGCAACGTTCCTGGATCAAAATTGAAATGGCACGAGGTCATAGTGCACAAGAATGTTTTCAGGGACTGCGTGAAGCATGTGGCGATGCAGCGTTGCCATATCGCACAGTTGCACGATGGGTTAAAGCGTTCCGGGAAGGTCTTGTTGCACCGGTACCAAAGTGAAGGTGACGACTTTCTTGGACGAATCGTCACTATGGACGAAACCTGGACTCGCTCGTATGAACCAAACTTGAAACGCCAATCAAATGAATGGAAGCATCCCGGTTCTCCTCGTCCAAAGAAAATGCGCCCTACACAAAGTGCTGTGAAGGAGATGTTCATTGTGGCGTATGACATTGATGGGGTAATACTGCACCACGCTGTACCTCCAAGGCAGACGGAAAACGCGGACTACTGAAACATCCACCGTACTCACCCGATACGATCCATGCGATTACGATCTTTTCACCAAAGTGAAAGAACCACTGCGAGGGACCCGGTACAATACCAGAGATGAACTTATCCGTGCTTTAGGGCGGTCAATATGGAACATCAACAAAGATGGGCGCGTTGATGGTGTACGACACCTTCCATACATTTGGCAAAAGGTAATAAATAAGGGGGGCGACTATATAGAAGGTACGTAAATAATGTACCCCTGTCAATAAAGCCATGTCAGAAATATCGAACTGTTGCCAACACTTTTTATCCAACCCATGTAATTTAACAACACTAATCAATAATTCTGGAATATGTGTAGCAGTAAACAATATTATACATTCCGAAAGAATTAAAACCAGAAGCTTCTGCGACGCTCACTTTTGAACATTAGTGTCACCTGGACCACACACGTCTTTTATTTTTTTAATTTTATTTGACACGTGAATTTTACATTACACTGTATAAAGCCAGGATATATATGGTGATTACCTTACCAAATATAATTACAGTATGTATAATAACTTACATTGCCTTATTTAAGCACATTAACCACAGAAATTGACATATTACAATGTGTACATTACAGTAACGCAACATATTTATATAATTCACGTTACTTACAGTGAAATTAAAAGTTGGAAACATAATCTTCTTTGTTGCATTTCTACTATTATTTCAATTAACAAACTGACACTTCAATCTTTTACTACATGAAACTAATAATTAAAATTGTATTCTTAAGAAACACCCGGAGCTACGATATGATGTGCAACAAGACCTTCCCGGAACGCTTTAACCCATCGTGCAACTGTGCGATATGGCAACGCTGCATCGCCACATGCTTCACGCAGTCCCTGAAAACATTCTTGTGCACTATGACCTCGTGCCATTTCAATTTTGATCCAGGAACGTTGCTCTAGTTTTGTAAGCATGGTCTTAGGGCGCTCGCACTATCCCTATGAAAGTGAACGTTCTACACATTGCAGTAGATTGATGGAGTACTGTCGCCGCTGGCTGCACTAACTCATCTAACAGTCCTTGTTCATGTCATGAGGAAATATTACCACTGTACTGTTCTACATATAAATTAGAGCGTATTGTCTTTTGATCAAGAGCTAAGTCGTTTACTTCCAACAACAGAACTGGAGTTCTACCGCAAAGATAGTTCTTGATTTCGTAAAAGGTGGCAAAAACATGTCAATCGGTGTTATTATTTCGTGGAGCAATAGAGAAAAACATGAAGCTTCTTCCATAAATGTAAGTTCCTATATACTTTTATCTTGATCTTAATGTGACTGACTGTTGGTATGACTACAAAATACATCGTAGCAGCTTTATAATAAAAACTTCCATGGGTTGAAAAAGAATTGACAAACACAGACATATCTTCTGGTGAGAAAGAGACAGGCAGAGATAATATGTTTTTCATTATGGATGGATTTAGAATTCATTTCATGAGGAACAATTACATTTCATCTGTATAACAACATAAAAATATTTCGTAGAAGCAATACGAGCTTCGGATGTATTTGTTTTACGCAAAAGCCCTCCTATAAGAAGTAATTCATTATTTTGTTTGTTACAATCCCTTTCCTTTGGGAAATCAAACGCTACAAAAGATCCAAAATAATGAAAATGTGAGAGGAGCTGAAGAGTGGGAGGATACTGTAGCAGTCAAAGGGAACAAGTGTTCTACTTTAGGAAAAAACGGGCTCAGACTTCGCGCGAAGTAGCATAAAGCACTTAGGCCTCTACGTGTATATTTGTTTCATACCGCACCGCTGCCAGGACAAAAAATAAACTTTTTTTTATTTATATTTTCCGCTGTTTACTTCTTTTCCACTGTCAGATTAAAGAGCACGGCATGATACAATGATGTCTCTTTTAAACGCCGTATTCCCCCTTGGACTATTCATTTACTGTGTCTGGATTGAGCAATTAACAAGAGCCGTTTGTTAATTTGATGCCGTGTTTTTTAATATAAGGGGGAAATGGGAGAATAAAGGGGAGTAGAAAACAAATAAAATAATGCAATGAACTACAAGGAACTACAAAAGGAAGATGGAATATCTGCAGACTCGTTTTCTTTAAAACAGTTGTGTGCAAGAAAACGAAATTCAACCATGACTAGAAATTAATGTTACGAATACAAAAATTATAAAAAGAATACTCATTCCATTTCAATTTCGCTAGTTCGTCATCGTCATCGTCATCATCAACAATTTTACGAATACGATAAACCAGGGTTACTTTGACCCACTGAAATACATTAATTAATGTTCTTATGCTGGTTCCTTGTAAAAATTTCGAAGACAAAGCTCCAAATTTCATATGCGAATGCGGAAATATATCCTAAAAGTATTTCAACAATCATAATAATCACTGATAATAGTACATGTGATAAAACTTGGTTTAAAGCTGTGGGCCAAGGTTACCTGACACATGGGGTTACTTTGACCCACCTATGTTTTCTCAAATACAATTATAGTAAAATTAAACTGGACCAATGTAATACAACATCTGGGAAATTGAACTATAAACTGGAAATAATATTCTTAAAAATAAATTCATTTATTTTTTTTATTGCTAGTAAGTTTGGAATGAATACAAATTAATAAATACAATGAAAGATAAACTAGCCCACTCCTGAATGAGTAAGACTCGTGCTCAGGAGGGGCTTCCAATACAGACAAAAATGAAATTAAAATTGAGAGTGAATACAGATTAAAAAGTGTTGAAAATGTTTAAAACCAAACTATAAATCCAATACAATTATTTTATTAATTTGGAGAGGATTCGTGGTTTAAATATTATTGGAATAAAATTTGTTTAATGATCTGGGACCTTGACTCATGCTATGATAAAAAGCTGCATTGGTTTCACATTTTGGTTCAGACAAACACAGAGAATTCATATTTTAGTTCTATATTTATGTATATGCCTTTCAAAGTTATTAAAATTTCTATAAAAATATTTTAATAAAATAAAACAATACATTTGTTTAATGTTGAAAACTTTAAAATGTTTAAAGAACAATTCAGTTGCAGTAGTCTTTCTGCGTTTTTAAACAAATTTTTAATACTTTATTCTGTAGTAAAATTAACGGATAAAGGTTGGATTTATAAGTTCCACCCCAACCTATAACACCATACATAAATATAGGTTGAAATAAAGCTAAATAAATTACACGTAAACAGTTAAGTGACAAAATATTTCTTAGAATAACAAAGTAACATAATGTTTTACTTAATTTATTGCAAATATAATGAATATGATTATTCCATTCATCTGAAACATGAAATATCTTTATTTTGAGACAAATATTTAAACCTTTCCAATATTTTATGCTAAAAATTCTTGTTTAAAAGTAATATTTACAATACAATGTCTAAAATGATATGGCGCGAGGCACAAAAATACATTATATTGATATGGCCGGAAAACAAAATAAACAAAACAAAACTACAGATCTTTTACATTCAGTTGACGTCTTGAAGACGTGAGAAATCCCCTCTTCAATTGTCTTGAGAGGGGTTTATTTTCTTCTGTTGGGCCATATCCAATATCGAGCAGTAGAACTTACATGCATACAGTCACCATAAATTTAATTTTCTTCCATTTTCGTGATAACAGCCGGAAATAACCGGCTTTTCCAAGTTACACAAAGTTTCCAACAGCCAAGGATTGGGTACTTTAATTTCAATGGTCTGACATGGTTTGCAAACAGTTACAACGAAAGAAAATTTAGCGCTAGATATTACTTTAGCCTGGGCCAATGTAGCCCCTATCCACGTGAATAAGTGCTGTTTATTTTTAGATAGAAAAATACTGTCAAGGGGTTTTACAATAATCAAATATAGTTTACAATATCTTGTATGACAATATTTTTAGCTTACAAAAATACACTTACTTGATTTTTTCAATCACTGATATCGGCTGGGAAGGAGGAAGTTTACTCAATATTATTTTACTACTTCTACAATAACAAACGCCACAAACATCACAGGTGTCCAACAAAGGTCGTTATAGATAATCCTGATGGAGGGAGTTATTCTTAAAATATCTGACTATCGTATGGCGCATAGAAATTAATGATGTAGATGAAACTCGCAGTGCGAAAATTGTTTAAAACTTTTGATCGTGTGTGGGCCAAAGTAACACGCGCTGGGCCAATCTAACCCTGGTCTTGCAAACCAGTTATTCCCAGTTTTCAAACTTATGGCTTTCTCATTTCCCGATGACACCTGATTTAACACTTTAATTTAATAAGAAATTGAAATTCATACCAAAATATATACAAGGTGGAAGCGAAATAATGCCGGAGATTGAAAGGGACTATATGGTACACTTAAATGAATAGAAAAACGTAAAATAATACATTATTTTGTTGTATTCAGGAATTACTTTTCAATAAGTTTATTACGTACAATATATTTAACTTTATTTCAATCGGTAATTATACATGGAATTATAGGATGGGGTAGCTCATTTAAATCTAACTTTAATTCACTTTATTTATTACAGAAGCAAATAATTAAAATAGTCTTCATAAACCTATTGATTTTCCATCTCAAAAGTTGTTTTTAGACTTTAATGTACTTGACATAAGACAAATTTATTATATTGTATTAATAAAATTCATACATAAAAATCTAAATAATTTTGAATTGTATTCTCATAGTTATGAAACAAAAGGTATGAATTCTTTAAGATTATTTGAACCAAAATGCAACATTGTTACAGTATTTAATCATAGTAGTAATTTAGGCCCAAGAATATATAACAAATTTATATTTAAATATCCTAACTTGTCAATTCTAATAGTTGTAGTATTAAATTTCAAAAGTTATGTATGGATTTTATAAAAATTGAACAATTGTAAATTTAAATTTATATATTCTAATTGCATAGAAGACATAACACAAATTGTATTGTATGATATTACAATTGATATTATATATATTATATTATATTATGTTATATTATATTATATTATATTATATTATATTATATTATATTATATTATATTATATTATGTTATGTTATGTTATGTTATGTTATGTTATGTTATGTTATGTTATGTTATGTTATGTTATGTTATGTTATGTTATGTTATGTTATGTTATGTTATGTTATGTTATGTTATGTTATGTTATGTTATGTTATGTTATGTTATGTTATGTTATGTTATGTTATGTTATGTTATGTTATGTTATGTTATGTTATGTTATATTATATTATATTATATTATATTATATTATATTATATTATATTATATTATATTATATTATATTATATTATATTATATTATATGAGGTTTGGGACTAGTCAGAGCATCATGGGAAGCGTTCTTTCAACACTGCAACATCTGCATCACTTTAATATTAAATGAAAATCCTTATGTAAATAGTATGCGACCTTTGATGTCTGAACTTAATTCTTCCCTTCAACATCTAAGTCTCCCTTGTCCAGCTGAACTTCGTAAATCTGTGACTAGGAAATTAAGAGAGGAATTAAGAAATGCAGAATTCGAATCTTGGAAAGTAATGCCTGGAAGAGGCAGAGGTGTAGAATTGTACAGCCAAGTACCTAAAGCCAACGCCTGGATTTTTAATAAGTCTGGACTATCTACATCTGAATGGGTAACCTGCCTCAAAATGAATGCCAATTTAGCAGCAGTTAGAGGAGTACCCGGTCGCTCTTTGGACGGATCCCGGTGCAGACATGGCTGCCCGGAGACTGAAACCCTTGCCCACGTCCGAGGTCAGTGTAACAGAGGTTTACTCCTCCGAAATGCCAGACACCATCATGTTCGATCCTTAATTGCAACTGCTTTGAGAAAAAAGTCTTGGACAGTAGAAGAGGAACTTTTTGCCTTGCTACTAATGGCTCCTCTAGACGTATTGACATCATAGCGTATTCCCAGACTACCAAGAAAGGATATATAATTGATCCTACCATAAGGATTGAAACGGGGAGTAGCCAGCCGGAGGATGTCAATCAAGAAAAGATCAACATTTATCTGCCAACAGTTGATTACTTCAAAGCAAAATACCAGCTTGAAGACATTGAGGTGATTGGTCTTCTTATTGGAGCTCGTGGTGTGATTCCCAAGTTCTTTGAACGCTTCAGGAAGACTTTTGAACTACCACAGACACTTACTGCTGACATCATAACTTCAGTTTTGAAACGCTCTTGCCAAATTCTGAGTCATCATATTCACCCTGTTTAATTTTTTTTTTTATTTATTCACTTTCTATTCATATATGTTTATTTTAATTTTCTTTCTACAAAATTTATGTAAACATTTAATATTGCAAAATTCATGTAGGAGAGTATACTGAGTCCTTCTGGGCTACCTCCAATGGGAGGCAGTTATTATTATTATTATTATTATTATTATTATTATTATTAATTTCAATTCAGGAATCGACCCCTGAGCAAGAGTTCTACTCTTTCAGGGGCGAGCTAATGTTTTTCTGTATATATTACATTTTATGTTACAATTATTAGCAAAATAAATGAATGAATAAATAAATAAATAAATAAATAAATAAATATCACGTTGTGATTAAATGCACGGTTAATTAGAAAATTAAGCTGAAAGTTTCAGCAGCCCGGCAACATCGCCGCTAACACACTTCAATCGTGATACAGATGTAAGAGATCAACGAACTCTGTGTATGTCTCGGTAGGTAAGCTGCTCTCTGCCTTGACGTTGACACCAGTTCGAACCGTGTAGTGGTTTGAAATTAGAGGTTTTTAAAATTAAATTTACACGAAAAACGTCCATGCTATTGAAATACACCAGAGGGATAAATTATACTACTTTATTAGATTTCCAATTGATATGGACAAAAATCACGTTATTACTCGCAATAGTTACCGAATAAGAGGTTGTTGAACATTTGGAAACCAGTTTTTTCATCTGAAAAAATTATGAACTTTCCACCAATATGATATCATAGTTTTTTGTTACATACAGTATGAGCTATTCGATCTGAAAATCTGCAAGGCTATTTCATTTCCACCCTGTATAGAAACTTAGTATTAACCTCTACGGATATAACTGATACATGAGCTCATTTTCAAAACGTCTCAGCCACCGGCGTGGCTCAGTCGGTTACGGCGCTTGCCTGTCGGTCTGAAGTTGCGCTCGGGCGTGGGTTCGACCCCCGCTTAGGCTGATTATCGAGTTGGTTTTTTCCGAGGTTTTCCCAACTGTACGGTGAATGGCAGGTAATCTATGGCGAATTCTCGGCCTCATCTTCCAAATACCATTTCGCTATGACCAATCTCATCGACGCTAAAGTCGACCTGGTTGGCGAGTTGGTATAGCGCTGGCCTTCTATGCCCAAGGTTGCGGGTTCGATCCCGAGCCAGGTCGATGGCATTTAAGTGTGCTTAAATGCGACAGCCTCATGTCAGTAGATTTACTGGCATGTAAAAGAACTCCTGCGGGACAAAATTCCGGCACATCCGGCGACGCTGATATAACCTCTGCAGTTGCGAGCGTCGTTAAATAAAAAAACATAACATCTACGCTAAATAACCTAGTAGTTGATACAGCGTCGTTAAATAATCTACTTAAAAAATCTCTTGTCCATCTGATAATGAAAATGAGCTTTCTGTGTCCATGAATTCTTCAAATATAATTTGACATACAATTGTCATTGTTTGACTTCAGAACGCTCTCTAAACCACTAAAATCTTGCGTTAAAAGTGACTCCTGTAAACAGAAAAAAATTGCGACAAAATATTAGTTTCAGCTTTGGAATAAAGAAGTCTCAAGTTTTCCCCATTTGATTCTAAATGAACCCGAACTTCTCTGGTTTCATAATGTCCCTTGCAAAGCTTGTAAGAAATTTCAGACCTAAAACATTTTTCGTGATTTCCCACAAAGTTATGGGAATGGACAAGTATGGTTTTGAAAATAAACTCCTTACATACAACATTGTGTATAATAATCTTAGGACGAATAATTTGTAGCAAAGAGAGTGAAGGAGAGAATATAAAATATCTCATCTGTACGAAACATATTCCTTTCTACAAATGGAGAGGGTAAAGCTTTTCCTTTCATTTTTCATAATAAAATGTTACAACAGTCCCCTTTAAAATTACACGCTACATCTAGAATGTTTATGCTCGGTCCAAGTTAGGAGACATCTTCCACCTCATTATAAAGCACCATAAACTCCTCCCCACATATGAGGACATAAACCCACATGTGCACTTTATAGCCCCCTCGTTCCCTTAACCCCCGCCTCCTTGTTAACCGGAACATAAACTTGACATAGCAGAATTTGTCGCAAGTCTCACTGCTGTGTTTACACGTCCGTACGCGTTATTTCTCCATTCGGCTCATGCAAATTGTAAGAGAGTCAGCGTGCAACCTCGACGAATGACAATAAAAAATAAATGGGATTACAGAACGCTATACTCTGTGTACAATCTGGGTAACTGCAATGTCCTCAGCGGCAGCTTTCAACTAAGTGAACATTGGTTCAAGGAAAATTCGGATACATTTTGTTCCTAGAAGGGTGAAGCTTGTTACAGATATCTCATTTTGGTTACTTTTCGCAACGCAGACCTCATAAGGTGTAATACAGCTAGTTCTTAGTCTATTATTTAAAAACGCTGTATCAATATTACTACGCTATTTAGCGTCGATAGAATTTATTTACTTATTTATTTATTTATTTATTTATTTATTTACTTATTTATTTATTTACTTATTTATTTATTTACTTATTTATTTATTTACTTATTTATTTATTTACTTATTTATTTATTTACTTATTTATTTATTTACTTATTTATTTATTTACTTATTTATTTATTTACTTATTTATTTATTTACTTATTTATTTATTTACTTATTTATTTATTTACTTATTTATTTATTTACTTACTTATTTATTTACTTATTTATTTATTTACTTATTTATTTATTTACTTATTTATTTATTTACTTATTTATTTATTTACTTATTTATTTATTTATTTAATTATTTACCTATTTATTTACTTATTTACTTATTTATTTACTTATTTACTTATTTATTTATTTCTTTATTTATTTACTTTTTTATTTATTTATTTACTTATTTATTTATTTACTTACTTATTTATTTCTTTACTTATTTATTTATTTATTTATTTACTTACTTACTTATTTATTTATTTACTTATTTATTTATTTACTTATTTATTTATTTACTTATTTATTTATTTACTTATTTATTTATTTATTTATTTCTTTACTTATTTATTTATTTATTTACTTATTTATTTATTTACTTATTTATTTATTTACTTATTTATTTATTTATTTACTTATTTATTTATTTATTTACTTATTTATTTATTTCTTTACTTATTTATTTATTTATTATTTATTTATTTACTTATTTATTTACTTATTTATTTACTTACTTATTTATTTATTAACTTATTTATTTATTTACTTATTTATTTACTTATTTATTTATTTACTTATTTACTTATTTATTATTTATTTATTTACTCATTTATTGATTTATTTACTTATTTATTTATTTACTTATTTATCTATTTCTTTACTTATTTATTTATTTCTTTACTTATTTATTTATTTCTTTACTTATTTATTTATTTCTTTACTTATTTATTTCTTTACTTATTTATTTACTGATTTACTTACTTATTTACTTACTTATTTATTTATTTAACAATTGTAACATAAAATATAATATATACAGAAAAACTTTAGCTCGCCCCTGAAAGAGTAGAACTCGTGCTCAGGGGCTGAAATTAGACTGTGTTTTGCGAGGTGAGACCGAGAATTTGTCACGTATTACCCGACATTCGTCTTACAATTGTTGAAAACCCTCGGAAAAACTCAAGCAGGTTGTCAGCTCAAGTGTGAATTAATGTAAGTTGCTTTGAAATTATACGCTATAATTTCAAGGCAAAATTGTTCCGGGGCCGGGTATCGATCACGGGACCCTTCGCTTAGCGCACAAATGCTCTACCGACTGAGCTACCCCAAGAACCATTTTTCCTTGAAATTATTCAAACCTGCTTTACAGGGAGCTACTACCTGAAAGTCATTATACGCCATATTATTTTGATTTAAAATTTTACGAGACGATGGCAACACCATATCATCGTTGTTCCTGTAATAACTCCTATGTGACATATCGATTTTCAGCAAATAGTAAAATCTCCTATATGTAATTATATTTCTTTGTTTCGGAAATGTAAGAATTCACAGTCTCCTATGTAGGGCTGCCATAGGATGAATAATTGTGTTTTTTCTTCCTACTGGAAAATTTTATATTTTGCACATACTATAGGAGTTATTGCAGGAACAACGACGATATACAACATGTGATTGCTATAGAGTGCATTTTACGTGCAGTATTTCCAGAACAAAAGACTCGTAGATACTGGATAAGGACAAACTCATTCAAATAGTTCAGAAATTGCCATTTAGAGAGAGAAAATAACCACTTTATCGATATAATGAATGATGAATAACATTTATCTTGAATAACATTTACAACTGGGCGTTAAAGCATAGGATGAAAATAAATGGTTCTAAAAGTAAATCTATAACATTTTGTAAAACCCGAGAGGAAACTAGTCTTAATTACGAATTCAGTGGTGTTGTAATTCCGCAAGAACAATGTTGTAAATACCTAGGAGTGTATTTAAACTCCAAACTTTCTTGGGGAGAGCATGTTGATAATGTTACAGGCAAAGCATGGAGGGCACTTCACTTTATTATGAGAATCTTGAGAAAGGCTAGCCCCAAATCGAGGGAAATAGCATATCTAACGTTAGTGCGACCGTTAATGGAATACGGAACTACGTGTTGGGATCCCTATAGAATATATCAGATAAATTCCTTAGAAAGAATCCAGTATAGGGCAGCTAAATTTGTTAAAGGTAAAAGAGAAGATGGGAACGATACGATAAAAGAACTTAAATGGGAAACTTTGGAAAACAGACGTAGGAAAACTAGAATAACATCATTGTATAGAGCACATCTAGGTCAGAAAGCATGGGTAGACATAACGGCTCGGTTAGAAAAGCCAACGTACTATGGTAGGAACGATCATGATTTTAAAATCAAATGTAGGAAACAGAAAACGGATGTAGGTAAATTCTCATTTTTAAATAGAACTATAAATGATTGGAATGACCTACCTGCAGCGGTCTTTGAGGGCTGTCCTTCCTTAAGGAGATTCAAGAATAATTTAAAGAGTTGTGTATAAAGTGAAAATTAAAATTAAGGTGCATTCAACATTTAATTTTTTAAGGTGACATGTATTTATCTAGCCTGACGAGTTTACTTCCTTGGTTTGAATTGTAAATTATTTAAAAATAGCGTGTAAGAGGGCCTTAGACTAGAAATGTTTAGTTTAAATGTAGTTCTGTTTATAAGTATGCATAAGAATGCAATTATTTGACTTATTTGAACTGTTGTATCAGTGAAGCGAGGTGAGTCAGTGAAGTTATGGTTTTACAGTGCAGTGAACAGTTCCGATCAGTGATAATTTATAGCGTCAATGAAATGTGTTCTATAGTGTCAGTGAAATGTGTTACAGAGTGTCAGTGAAATGTGTGCTAAAGTGTCAGTGAAATGCGTCATAGTGCCACTACAGGGATGAGATGAGAGTAAAGTGAAAGACTATTGAAACTTATGTAGGACCTATACATAATTATGTAGGTTGTATTGTAAAATTAGGTGTTTTATTTTATGTTTTATTATTATTGTTTTAAATTGTATTGTGTATTCTTATTGTATTGTGTATAAAATTGCATATGTGTTATAAATTGTATTATGTATTGTAAATTTTATTGTGTATTGCTTATCATTTTACTGTGTATTGTTAATATTGTATATACCACTGCCACCGGTTGCTTGCCCACTTGCAGTGTAAATGAATACATACATACATACATATCTGGGACCTGAAAAGTGGGTTATAATGTAAATCCTGAAATGTAATTTTTGCAGTATCAAAATAGCCTAAATATAATAATAATAATAATAATAATAATAATAATAATAATAATAATAATAATATCTAATCTTCCTCAACTTGGTGAGGTTGCCAAAGACAAAGAATTTTCGACAGTAACATTTTAGGTGTGACTTAAAAAATGTCTTACAAGAAATTGGTTCAGAATAAATTTAAATTGACAGTAGACAGTTTTACAATTTAAAACAATGAAAATTTGCAATAAAATAAATAATAGAGATAAAAAATAAAATATGAGATAATTCAACTGTAATTTGAATTGAAGTACAAGTACCGCCGTAAAATCGGCAGAGAAGCCTTCAAAGCTATCACAAAAATTTCCTTCATTGTTATTGGGGCTCCAAATTTGCGGCAGAATGACACGAATTATTTTGTTATGGTCTCTCTAGCGACCACCATTAATTCGATGACTTCTATATCCCTGAGTTTATATGATGTTTTATAATAAGTTGGTTTATAAATTGTTTTTTTTCTCTAGATTAACCTCATCGGGTTGATTCTGATGCGTCTCCAATCTGATTGTCGGATCCAGAATGTAACCTTTTGTCTCTCCAAGATTAAATATTACAATATCAAAACGTCGAAGACTTCCGGTGTCAGCTATTCTATAAACTTCTTCGCAATTAGTGTACCAATAAACTTAAGGCATGTTGCGATTATAGACCTGATCTTCAGATGTCTGCTGCTTTATAATTCCCGCTAGACAGCGAAACGCTGTAAAAACATGATTACTTGGAAATGGAATGAATGCAGTAAATAAACAATATACATTTACACATGAGTTTCTTGTAATACTTACTTACTTATGGCTTTTAAGGAACCCGGAGGTTCATTGCCGCCCTCACATAAGCTCGCCATTGGTCCCTATCCTGTGCAAGATTAATCCAGTCTTTATCATCTTATCCCATCTCCCTCAAATCCATTTTAATATTATCCTCCCATCTACGTCTCGACCTCCCCAAAGGTCTTTTTCCCTCCGGCCTCCCAACTAACACTCTATATACATTTCTGAATTCGCCCATACGTGCTACATGCCCTGCCCATCTCAAACGTCTGGATTTAATGTTCCTAATTATGTCAGGTGAAGAATACAATGCGTGCAGCTCTGCGTTGTGTAACTTTCTCCATTCTCCTGTAACTTCATCCCTTTTAGCCCCAAATATTTTCCTAAGAACCTTACTCTCAAACACCCTTAATCTCTGTTCCTCTCTCAAAGTGAGATTCCAAGTTTCACAACCATACATAACAACCGGTAATATAACTGTTTTATTATAAATTCTAACTTTAAGATTTTTTCGACAGGTTAGATGACAAAAGCTTCTCAACCGAATAATAACAGGCATTTCCTATATTTATTCTGCGTTTAATTTCCTCCCGAGTGTTATTTATATTTGTTATTCTTGCTCCAAGACATCTGAATTTCTCCACCTCTTCGAAGGATAAATCTCCAATTTTTTTTGTAATACCGGTACATAAATATTGAAAATATATTCGCCATTGGACACTATCATTCACCAGTTCTGGTCTTTGTATTTCGTGTTTCTGTGTTTTGCGTTTACAGTAACAGTTGTTTCATTAATTGTGTCTGACGTACGAAAAATCCTACGACAATATAAAAATAAGAATGTGAGAATATAATGAGCAACGCCATTAAAAAAAGTGCAATGAATAGAAGAGTTTGAATTTTATATTCAGAATTGCAATTCATGAGATTAGGAACAAAGACGCTACACAATCCGTGTGACGTCTTACTTCGTTGTGTTATTGTTACAGTTATCATCTTCGTGATATTCTATAATCATTTACCGCACTTTACGCCGGATCTCTTTCCATCTCCATTGTCATTATACGAATTCTCTTCGTTTCCCATTTTATACTTCCATCCTTTTTTATTCCATTCTTTTGGGTTGCCACCTGTGACATTTCGTATTTTTTTATTTCTCTCTACAATTTCTTTCCCCGTTTCATGAGATATTTTCAGCACTATTGTGCTCTCACATGTTTCCTCCATCTCGTTTCCTACTAACGCCACAATGGCGCTGGAGTCGCGACGCAGATTATATTTTATTCTGGGTAAAGTTGCTGACGTCCACGCAAATGACGCCGAACAAATTCCAGCATATGAGGCTTCAATTCCGCTCATTTGTAAACAAGCATGACGCTTCGTGTTTTAAATAAAACATTTACTGCAAATGTTAAAATGTCTGGGCATTAGAATCTTGTTGAACTGGTAAAATCCACTGTTTCGAAAAATATAACTGACAAAAACTGAACGTAACCGAACAATAATTAAGCTTTTTGTTAAAATTTTTTTAAATTAAAAATTAATGAAAACGGTTTTATAAAGTGATATGGTACTTACTTGCTGACTTTTAAGAACCCGGACGTTCATTACCGTCCTTACATAAGCCCGCCATTGGTCCCTATCCTGAGCAAGATTAATTCAGTCTCTATCATCATATAACACCTCCCTTAAATCCATTTTAATATTATCCTCCCATCTACGTCTCGGCCTCCCCAAAGGTATTTTTCCCTCCGGCCTCCCAACTAACACTCTATATGCATTTCTGGATTCGCCCATACGTGCTACATGCCCTGCCCATCTCAAACGCCTGGATTTAATGTTCGTAATTATGTCAGGTGAAGAATAAAATGCATGCAGTTCTGTGTTGTGTAACTATCTCCATTCTCCTGTAACTTCATCCCTTTTAGCCCCAAGTATTTTCCTAAGCACCTTATTCTCAAACACCCTCAACCTATGTTCCTCTCTCAAAGTGAGAGTCCGAGTTTCACAACCATAAACAACAACCGGTAATATAACTGTTTTATAAATTCTAACTTTCAGATTTTTTGACAGCAGACTGGATGATAAAACCTTCCCAACCGAATAATAACAGGCATTTCCCATATTTATTCTGTGTTTAATTTCCTCCCGAGTATCATTTATAGCTATTTGTTACTGTTGCTCTCAGATACCTGAATTTTTCCACCTCTTCAAAAGATAAATTTCCAATTTTTATATGTCTATTTCGTACAATATTCTCGTCACGAGACATAATCATATACTTTGTCTTTTCGGGATTTACTTCCAAACATATCTCTTTACTTGCTTCCAGTAAAATTCCCCTGTTTTCCCTAATCGTTTGTAGATTTTCTCCTAACATATTCACGTCATCCGCATAGACAAGTAGCTGATGTAACCCGTTCAATTCCAAACCCTCTCTGTTATCCTGGACTTTCCTAATGGCATACTCTAGAGCAAAGTTAAAAAGTAAAGGTGATAGTGCATCTCCTTGTTTTAGCTCACAGTGAATTGGAAACGCATCTGACAGAAACCGACCTATACGAAATCTGCTGTACGTTTCACTGAGACACATTTTAATTAATCGAACTAGTTTCTTGGGAATACCAAATTCAATAAGAATATCATATAAAACTTCTCTGTTAACCGAGTCATATGCCTTTTTGAAATCTTTGAATAACTGATGCACTGTACCCTTATACTCCCATTTTTTCTCCATTATCTGTCGAATACAAAATATCTGGTCAATAGTTGATCTATTACGCCTAAAACCACATTGATGATCCCCAATAATTTCATCTACATATGGAGTTAATCTTCTCAAAAGAATATTGGACAGAATTTTGTACGACGTCAACAAAAGTGATATGGTAGTAATATTAATATTTACTTATAATCAGTTGTTGTTGTTTAGTCAGCTGTCCGAAGACAGGTCTGAACCCCACAAGTGAACCAACATGGCACCACTTATGAGGCAACTATATCAGGAGATAATGGGATAGGCTGGTCAGTTCTTTTCCCCCCTCCATTGCATACATCGCCGATTAGCTACATATTATCAGATTTCAGATGCACACAAACAATTGATCTTCCTCAGACACATATCGACAAGTGAGATGTACTGCCTGATAAAATAGATGCAAAGAATGATGGAAAAGAAAAGAGTTTGTTACTGATAGGTCACATGTCCTGGACACGTGCCCTTTCAATACTAAACGGAAACTTCTTTACACTGTAACACTCGGTAGAGTGCACATACTTGTGTCTTTTCTTCAGCAAACTGTGCGCTACAGTAAGAAGAATATGATGGTGGTCATAACTCAATATGTAAAAAAAGTGGACATGTTACCTTTCAATAATAATCTATTCAACTTATAATTGTGCGATATTAATCACTAAATATGAAATAAAATAAAATCTGTAAACATATTTCACAAAAAAAAAAACAATATAGGTATGATCTAGCAATACGAGTATATATTTTTTTAACTAAGTGTGAATGATGGAAGTGTGGTAATAGACTCAGAATAAGGTGGAAAGAACAACTAATATGATAAAAAATATGGTCGGAATATGTATGATAAGACTTTCCTGTGTTAAATTCTAACGTACCATGTTTACATGTTTCGACCTATTTATGGGTCATCCTCAGAACTGGTCGTTGTTGGTCTTGGCGCCTCTTGTTCTGTTTCCTGTGAGGGTGCGTTCGTGTGGTATAGTGTAGAGTCAAAGAGTGTGTGTGTTTTGAAATTGAGTTGTGTGTTGAGAATTTCGTTGGGGTATGTTTTCGTGTGTCTGTATATTTCATATTGTTCTAGTGTGTTTAGTTTCTGGCTTTTTGGTTGGATGTGTAGTATTTCCATGTCTTTGTTGATGTCACGAAAACACACCCCAACGAAATTCTCAACACACAACTCAATTTCAAAACATACATACTCTTTGACTCTACACTATACCACATGAACGCACCCTCACAGGAAACAGAACAAGAGCCGCCAAGACCAACAACGACCAGTTCTGAGGATGACCCATAAATAGGTCGAAACATGTAAACAAGGTACGTCAGAATTTAACATAAGAAAGTCTTATCATACATATTCCGAAGCGGTACTGTGTTAAAAGTTGTGTAATCAAGATGTATAAAAATATGGTATTTTGTGGGAATGAATCAATGGAAAATAAAATTTATCTCAATAACAAAATACTCGAGAGAAGAGACCATAATTTTTTTGTTATTTATTGATGTTGTATAAATTACTAAGATATTTAGCGCCGATGGAATTGATAACGAGACGAAGCAAAGGATTCGCCATAGATTGTTCAACATTCGCCTTACGACTGGGGAAGACCTCGGAAAATCCAACCAGGCAATCGGTCCAACTGAGAATCGAATCCGCGTTTAGCGGTGAATCAACTGTAGCATACGCACTATCAAACCTGATGGCCCGTGTTTGATTCCCGACGTAATTAATGCACAAATTTATCTCCACACCACAGGACAGAATCTGTCTGCGATTATCCTGTGCTGTTTCAGCGGTGGTCCTGCTTCATGCTGTCACACATGTCCAGGGGGAACCGTATTATGTAGTTTTTCAATGTATTATGTAGGCCAGGGATGAGACGATATTAGTTCCCAATCACGGTAGAAGAGCTCGGCCTTGATCACGAGCGCATAGCGCATCCACTACATAGCGTCGTAACGTAGACAACAGGGATGTACAGTACATGCACATGCAGCGAATTAAGGCAGCAATTATTACAATAACTTGCGTTACTAAATTTCTGGCTATGTAATAGGGATAATATTCGATTATTTAATATACATGTACATGTATAAACAAATAATAATAATAATAATAATAATAATAATAATAATAATAATGATTTATTTTAGCTGGCAGAGTTAAGGCCGTAAGGCCTTCTCTTCCACTCAACCAGCAAAAAGTGTATATACATATGCATGAACTGACAAAGAATCCAACAATTTGATTTAGATGAGAGTTACATGTATACAAAAGTTATTTACAAATTAAACAACAAAATACTATGAACTATTAATTAAACACTGAAATAAACTGTGTAGCAGAATTAAACTAAAATACATAGAATGTTAATATATTTCAAATAATATTAGATAATATAAAGAGATTATTACGAGACAATTAAAATACAGCACAATCAGGATGATGTCTAAAGAAAATAGTAACAAAATAGTCAGTGATAGTTTAAATCAGTATGATTGGAGTGAACTGCTAATAAGGTTATCTTTTAAGCTGTTCTTAAAGGTGTTTATTGTCTTGCAGCCCCTAATACTTTGTGACAAGGAATTCCATTGACGCGAGGTGGATATTGTAAAAGATGATGAATAACAAGATGTTCTATGAAGAGGTATACTTAGCGTGCCACAGATAAGTGATCTGGTATTTACGTCGTGGTTAGAGTATAGATAAGAGAAACGAGACGAAAGGTAATTTGGTGTTGAAGTGTGCAGAATTCGAAAGAGTAAAGTCAAAGAGTGTAAAGTTCTACGTTCTTTAAGTCGGAGCCACGAGAGACTTGCGAAGGACGGTGATATGTGATAATACCGTCGTATGTTGCACACGTATCTGACGCACATATTCTGAGCTCGCTGTAACTTGACTGACAATTCAGAACTTAGGTCACTTAACAAAACGTCACAATAATCGAAGTGCGGCGTTACAAATCGCAAAGGGAAGGGTTTTTTAGGAACAAAAAGAGAAATAGGAAAAATTAATTGTATGTAAACCATTTTCTTGTTAAAACTAATTATTTATTATGTAAATACTTCACTTCATTGGTTACGAGAAACTAATAGGGTCTACCTGATCCACGTGTGTGATCTCTAAGTACTTTTGAGTATTTGTTGAAAAATTAATAATGACAATATTGATTGAAATAGAGTATATTGATTGTGTGATTGTGAAAATGTAGTCCTTACTCTCCAGTCATGATTATGTAATGAGTTTTCTTAGAGTGATTTGTGAAATGCACGTAACACGAAAAAACAAATTGATTAAATTAAGATATTGAGAGCCATCGTAATTTTTGGGGTCAATCATTTAAGGGGATATGTATGACTTTTCAAAGTTCCACAATTTCGGCCAAAATTTGTGAAATTTAAACTGTATAAACAGATCTATAATAATATTATCTGTACAAAATTTGGTACAATTAAGTCTAATATTTTTGAAATTATATTTTTAAGTATATTTTATATTGACGTTATTAAAAAAGCTCCTTGGATCAAAGTTTTCAAAAAGTTTAGTTCATATTTGCTAAAAATCCTGAAAATAGTTATTGGAATAAAAGTGAATTAGCTTTTTGAGCTTATTAATAGTATAATTTAAAGTGCAATCAAAGATAAAATATTATTTCTAAATTATTAAAGAAACACGTAGTCTAATAAAAGTAAATATCCAGAAACAAGCAACAAACAAAACATCAACAATACATTTAAAATAAAGAAATAAAAGGAATCTAGATACAATCTACTGACCCAAATGTAAATTAATTTACCTTCGATGTCAATTCCGGAATCAATTTATTTCTCTCTTTTCCTGAAAAATGCCTATATTTTTTTTTTCATGTTGTGTCTCATAATGCCGTTTTATGTTGCTTTTTTTTTTTTTTTTTTTTTTTTTTTTGCTAATGATTTTTTTTTACACAACAAACACTGGACTTCATCACCATGTTCGAAGCATAAATATTGTATCTTCCACTCTTCCTTGAAAGCTTCAAGCGCTTCCCTTCTGTCATGATGCACTGTGTTCTAGGATCTGTACATCCTTTACTAATGTTTACAGGTAAAAGAGCTCCGCGCGCGCGCAGCGGGCATAACAGAGCTCTAGCTCGAAATTACTAGTCACCATCGCAAGACTGATGTAGGCCTAACTATATATACACTGACTCTGTCCAAGAGGTAATAAAGAGACTAAGAAAAAAAAAAGAGATGAGTAGTTCCATAAGAACAGACGGACATAAAACTGTATTTCTGTCCCCAGCATGCATATTCAAACACGCATAAAAAGCAGTAGTCTTATTTCTGGTAAGTGGGCTAGATTTTACGAAAAGAAGCTCTGGGAGGCCGAAACGGAGAGACCAGAGGGCCATGATTGCAGAGAATCAGCCAGTTAAGCTTAACATATGCTGAGATATGGTGCAGTAAACATCAGCAACTTAACGTAGTGGGCAGAGACCTTAGGGCCCACTTAAATCCCACAACCGTTGCCATTTGCGTCAGTTATTAAGATTTCAAATGCAGAAGCTCGGAGCTGTAACGCGCCTTTATAATATATACATCATCTGCCTTTTATTAGTGATAAATTAGGGATCTCGCTGACCAATTCGGGTGATGCAATTACTGCTATAGCCCGCCGGAAGGATGGGGAACCAGTCACGCGATCCGACTGGAAGCAGCATAAATTAGCTGAGATGCTGAAATCCGTATTTGAGACCCCATATCTGCATCGTGAGCAGTGGAATATGCCAAGGAAACTGTTACCTACAGGCTGTTCCAAGCCATTTTGTCGACCTCGGTACTATTTTCAGACCCTTCTGTATTTTGGATCTTCTTTATTTATATTTAAATATTTACTACTTAATTTTATTTGATTGTTTGTTTAAATGTTTACTATTTGTTTCTCTTTGCTTCTTTATTTACGTATTTACTATTTATTTATTTATTTATTTATTTATTTATTTATTTATTTATTTATTTATTATTTTGCTAATAATTGTAACAAAATATATTATATTGTGACATCGACGTGAGAATCGAACTCACGACCAGCGTCCCGCATGAAAGCAGATCGCACAGGCTCCACGGAACATTGAGTGACGTCGCGCGGTGGAGAGAAGAGAGAGGGTGTATTACGTCACGCGACGAGTTTGCGCGCGCATCTGGTGCTGGTAGAGAGGAGAGGGCCCTGGATTTCTCTGGAATGCCATCTCTAGAGACGGGTGGAACCTTCGAGGCTACGTCGCTGTGGTTATAAATTACGGACGCGAAGGAACGACAGCAGTTTCCAGTTTTCAGCAGAGTTTTCAGTTATTCAGTCAGTGAGAAAGCCAGAGCAAGCAAGCCAGCCGGAGTTCGACTCGAGTGTGCGTCCGCATCTGCGTCAGCATCCGAAGGCCTGAGTTCGAGTGCAGTGGACCGCAGTTGGAGGGACTTGAGTTCGAGTGCAGTGGACCGCAGTTGGAGGGACCCGAGTTCGAGTACAGTGAACTGTCTCTGAAGGTCTGTGGTTCGAGATACCGTGAACTCGAGTGACTGAGATAGAAGAACTGTGAACTGAGAACTGATAGTTCTGATTTGTAAATAGTGCTTTGTAAATATTAGTTAAGATTAACAGTTCATTGTTGTGCGTAATAGTCCAAGTAAACTGTCATTGTCGTCGGTGGAGTGCTATAACGAATACTGTGTTGAGTGAAGATCCAATTGTTGACGAGAGCGTTTAAGGTGAATTGTAGAAAGGAATTATTGTTGTGACGAATAAATTACATTGTTGTTACTAATAAAATTCACAATATATACAGAAAAACTTTAGCTCGCCCCTGAAAGAGTAGAACTCGTGCTCAGGGGCGGATTCCTGAATTGAAATTAATAATTATACAATACAATTTGTCTTATGTCTACTGTGCAATTATAGTATATAAATTTAAATTCACAAATTTTCAATTTTTATAAAATCCATACATAACTTTTTAAATTTAATACTAGAACTATTAGAATTGACAAGATGAGGATATTTAAATATAAATTTGTTATATATTATTCTTGGACCTAAATTACTACTATGATTAAATACTGTAACAGTGTTGCATTTTGGTTCAAACAAACTTACAGAATTCATACCTTTTGTTTCATAACTATGAGAATACAATTCAAAATTATTTCGATTTTTATGTAGGCCTATGCATTTTATTAATACAATATAATAAATTTGTCTTACGTTAAGTACATTAAAGTCTATAAACAAATTTTGAGATGGAAAATCAATAGGTTTATGAAGACATATTTTAATTATTTTCTTCTGTAATAAATAAAGTGGATTGATTTCAATATTTACTAATTATGTTTATTTTCTTGTTTATTTAAATATTTACTATTTATTTCTTTTTGCTTATTTATTTTAATTTTTACTATTTCTTTTTATTTGCTTCCTTATTTAAATATTTAAAACTTATTTTTATTTTCTTATTTATATACATACTCGTATATACTATTGATTTCAATTAGCTTGTTTGTTTAAATATTTATTATTAATTATTATTTGCTTGTTTACATAAATATTTACTATTTATTTAAATATTTACTATTTCTTTCTTTTTTCTTGTTTATTTAAATATTTACTACTACTTTTTATTTGCTTATTTATTTAAATATCGGTATATACTATTTATTTCTTTTTGGTTATTTAACCTATTTAAGTACCGTAATTACTAATTCTTTTTATTTCCTTCTTTATTTAAATATGTACTATTTATTTATATCTTTTTGTTTGTTTATTTGAACATTCACTATTAAATTTTATTTGCTTGTTTATTTAAATGTTTGCATTTATTTATTTTTGCTTATTTATGTAAATATTTACTAATTACTTTTCTTTGCATGTTTATTTAAATGTGTATTATTTATTTTTATTTCCTTATTTATTTACATATTTAACATTTATTTTATTTCCTTGTTTATTTTAATAAATACTATTTATTTTTATTTCCTTATTTATTTAAATAAATACTTACTGGCTTTTAAGGAACCCGGAGGTTCATTGCCGCCCTCACATAAGCTCGCCATCGGTCCCTATCCTGAGCAAGATTAATCCACTCTCTATTATCATATCCCACCTCCCTCAAATCCATTTTAATATTATCTTCCCATCTACGTCTCGGCCTCCCTAAAGGTCTTTTTCCCTCCGGTCTCCCAACTAACACTCTATATATATTTCTGAATTCGCCCATACGTGCTACATGCTCTGCCCATCTCAAACGTCTGGATTTAATGTTCCTGATTATGTCAGGTGAAGAATACATTGCGTGCAGTTCTGTGTTGTGTAACTTTCTCCATTCTCCTGTAACTTCATCCCTCTTAGCCCCAAATATTTTCCTACGAACATTATTCTCAAACACCCTTAACCTATGTTCCTGTCTCAAAGTGGGAGTCCAAGTTTCATAACCATACAGAACAACCGGTAATATAACTGTTTTATAAATTCTAACTTTGAGATTTTTTGACAGCAGACTAGATGACAAATGCTTCTCAACCGAATAATAACACGCATTTCCCATATTTATTCTGCGTTTAGATTCCTCCCGAGTGCCATTTATATTTGTTACTGTTGCTCCAAGATATTTGAATTTTTCCACCTCTTCGAAGGATAAATTTCCAATTTTTATATTTCCATTTCGTAGAATATTCTGGTCACGAGACATAATCATATACTTCGTCTTTTCGGGGTTTAGTTCCAAACCTATCGCTTTAATTGCTTCAAGTAAAATTTCCGTGTTTTCCTTAATCGTTTGTCTGTCTTTTGGGTTATGGTTCGAAATTACGTATCCATTTTCAAAACAAGTCACAATTCTTCGGTTTTCTTTAGCCAAGTAACGATTCTTAGATCATTGCATGTGACAAGCTTCATTTCCTTTCTCTCAACTGGTAACTCTATATGAAACTATAAGGCATCATCTTACATGGTTACCCTCCTGTCGTTCCAAATAATATTACTGATATTCCTTTCAATAGATGTTGGTGTTGAAACTTCGACTGGTTTTATGGCTAGTCGCTTGAGACAACACGGGACCAACACGAGGCTATGGACACACATTCACTCTCTGTCATACAAATAAACTTCAATTTCCCAGCCAGAATTCGTTTCTTCGTCGTTTCATTGTTTCCTGTTTATTGACCCTTTATTTATCACATATTCCCTTTTTTGCCTGTTAGTCACATAATATAGTATTCATTCATTCATTCGCCCTGGGTGTTTAAATGCTACAGGCTCATGACGCACATTTACTGGCATGTATAAGAACTCTTGCGGGACAAAATTCCGGCACACCGACGGTGCTGTTACAACCTCGGCAGTTGCGAGCGTCGTTAAACGAAATATAATTCAAATTTAAATTTTAACCATCGTAACTACGGAGCGGATTTTTATGTGCTAAAAAATTTAAATATATTTATTTTTTATGTGCTAAAAAGTACGAAAATATTTGCTAAAAATAAAAGAAATATTTTTTTTTTTTAATATGACAAAAATACCTTACTTAGCTTGAAAAAAATGTTACTAGGTACTCACCAATCACACTTGAGTATCAGTTGCTAGTTGTTGTCCGAAAATTGCAGTGAGCAACAAAGGTCATTTCCAAATTCTCCATCACAAATGCATGCCCATTATCTCTGAACGACGACTTATACTGTTAAAACGATCTTTACACATCGCAGGACGTCAGACGTGAATATTTAAAGAGAGGAATGTCACAAATACCTACACCGTCAATTTCACCTACAGGCACAACCTCCAATACTTGAGCAACTTTACACATTTTTTTATATCCACTGTTTTGCCGTGAATGCACACGTGAAGCAGCGGCAATGTGCTTGTTTCCAGACAAACGTTGGGTTACCTGAGAGCTCTGATCTGCACTTACTGATTTACCATACGGTTGGCAAAATAACACTTTTCGGTCAGTAGTAAAAATGGTTTTAAATTCATCTACATATTGCTGTAGACGCGATCTTAAACTCAATTTGATTTTAGGCATCTTAAGAGGCTAATATACACACGTCTTAACGTAAAAAATGTATCTAGATACTGACTGACAATGTCGGAGAAAAGCTTCCTATAGCGACGCCACCACGCCTACACTATGCAGCTTATGATCCGAATCACAACAAGATGTATTTCCTCACTTGATAGGCACGAACGAGAGGCGAGAGGTTTGTTTAAATTAAATAATGTTCATACCCGAGCTCTTATCCGTTGTGTTTCACAAACAAAGCGTGGAATGAAATCATGTTCACCAACAATAAACATTAGTAATTATGTGTTACAAAACCTCTCCTTCTTATCCATGTTAATTTATTCTCATACAATAACACTGATATGCTACCTAGCAGTTCTCAGAACTTGAAGCGATATTACTACAAAAATGGGTCACGGATACACCACACAGCCCATAGAAACACGAAGCAACCAAGAATTCTTAAAAAGATAACGTATTTCTGAGTGATATAATTGATTTAGTTTTAAAATATTTAAAAGTTCTTGTAAAAAATTATTTAAGTAAAAAAAACTTCAAGATTTATGTGTTTATAATAGATTTCCTGAAAATATGTATTTACATAATTTTTTTGTGAAAATATGTGTTTTTATCTGAAATAAAATTCGGGTTTTAAACTTGAAACTTGACATTCGGAATTTTTAACTTTGTTAATTGCATTTTATCACACGCAAGAAAAATATTTAATTACATAGGAATCCGCTCCTTAATCATAACGAATGAGCAATTATCAATTCTTGGGATAATTGAAATAAAATTCCATTTGGATAGAACACAATTTTGTCATGCAAAGAGAGGGGCGTGATGATAAATAATTTAAGATGTTGTGCTGTCACATCACACTAATAAAACATACATTAAATACCCCTAAGCCGTCGTTCAGCTTTAACACAATAGCTAGATGTAAGAAATGGTAATGGTAAGGGAGCCAACACCTCTCGCTACAAATAAAGCCAAAGGATAATAAACCACAACTTCCCCCACCCTCGGAAAGGCAAGAAACAAAGCTTAATCCAGCCACCACTGCATCAAGTGCAACGATCTCTTCGCACAAGAGGGAAATTTCAAAGATGCGATCTCTGAATCTCTATTTTGCATAATGAAGCGGTTTAAACGACAGCAATTAAACCAACATAACGAGGAAAATGTATTTGATACCGTTGAAGACTCTAACACAAATCTTGTAGACTCCATGCACTTTACGTTAATATGCAGCTGAAAATATTCAGTGACTTCTATTTTCACATACAAAGTACAAAATCATGGTTTACATAAGAAGTGATTTAAGTAAACTCTTAAAAATTGCATGAAATATTGTTTTATAGTGCTAGTAATCAGAATAATAGATAACATGAAACACAGACATAAAAAGATTTCAGTCTGTTATAAAAAGGATAGAACCATATCAACCATGGTAACAAAGCAGATGGCCAACTTCAAAGATATTTCAGAGAGACAGAGAGATTGAGTTGGAAAGGATTAATGTGAATTAACACAGTGGGACATTGAAAATAGAGCATCACGTATAATTCGACACAATTTTACTTACAGTAATTAAATATTTATTTTAAGTTACAATGAAAAAGGATGCATCACTCATTTTTGTAGAATAAACTTTAGAAAATAGATCATTGTCTTTCCCGTCATTATTATTATTATTATTATTATTATTATTATTATTATTATTATTATTATTATTATTATTATTATTATTATTATTATTATTTGTTCTTACTTATTCTGTCTTCGATTTTTTCCTCCAACTTTCTTGTATGTTTCCCTCCTTAGATTTCTTCTTCTTTCCTTTCAGACATTCTTTCTTCACTTTTACCTTCTTTCAGAAATCCTTTCATACTTTCCTTTCTCCCTCATTGTTTTCATACTTCCTTATCTCATTCTCTTCTTCCTTCTTTCACACTTCCTTCCTCATTTTCTTCTTTCTTTCTTTTATAATTTCTTCCCCATTTTCTTCTTTCTTTCTTTCATAATTCCTTTTTTCTTCCGTTCTTTCATAATTTATTCCCCACTTTCTTCTTTCTTTCTTTCATAATTCTTTTTTTCTTCCGTCCTTTCATAATTACTTCATTTTCTTCTTTCATTCTTTCATAATTCCTTCCTCATTTTCTTCATCCATTCCTTCATAATTCCTTCCTCATTTTCTTATTCTATTCTTTCATACTTCCTTCCTCATTTTCTTTCTTTCATACTTCATTTTCTTCTTCCATAATTCCTTCTTCATTTCTTCTTCATCTTTTCATAATTCCTTCCTCACTTTCTTCTTCCATTCTTTCATACTTCCTTCATTTCCTTCTTCCATTCTTTCATACTTCCTTCCTCATTTCCTTCTTCCTTTCTTTCATACTTTCTACTTCATTTTCTTCTTCCATTCTTTTATAATTCCTTCATTTTCCTTCTTTCTTTTTCATAATTCCTTCCTCATTTTCTTCTTTTCTTTCATAATTCCTTCTCCATTTTCTTCTTCCTTTCTTTCATAATTCCTTCATTTCCTTCTTTCTTTCATACTTCAATTTCTTCCTCCTTTTGTTTTATAATTCCTTTCTTTTCCTTCTTCCTGTCTTTCATAATTCCTTCCTCATTTTCTTCTTTTCTTTCATAATTCCTTCCTCATTTTCTTCTTTTCTTTCATAATTCCTTCCTCATTTTCTTCTTTTCTTTCATAATTCCTTCCTCATTTTCTTCTTCCTTTATTTCATAATTCCTTCTCCATTTTCTTCTTCCTTTCTTTCATAATTCCTTCATTTCCTTCTTTCTTTCATACTTCCTTCATTTTCTTCCTCCTTTTGTTTTATAATTCCTTCCTTTTCCTTCTTCCTGTCTTTCATAATTCCTTCCTCATTTTCTTCTTTCTTTCGTAATTACTTCCTGATTTTCTTCATCATTTCTTACATAATTCCTTCCTGATTTTCTTCTTCCATTCTTTCATACTTCCTTTCCTCATTTGCTTCTTTCTTTTACGTCTTCTTTCTTTCATTTCCTTACCGTTCTCTCTTTTCCCCTTACTTTTTTTCTTCCTTTCTTTTTTCTTTCTTTCTTTCTTTCTTTTTCTTTCTTTCTTTCTTTCACTACTCTACAGTGTTGGATAAAATTCTTAGGACCTACAACGCTAAGCGGAATAGACAGAGAGACTCCCATAATATCACGACGCAAGGACTTCAAAGAACACAAGACATCACATGGCTCTAGAACGGATTCAAACTCAAGACCTTCACTTTCATATAGCTTTGGAGCTGCGCTTTAGCTGTACAATGCGTTTTACACACCCCTGATGTAAATAGACACATACCACAGATACGAAACACACCCACCCAACCTTCGCAGTGCCATACAGTTAAAACACCTTATTATGAGGTGCAGTCTATAATTTCATTAACCAGGGACCTAGCACCGGGATAAAGTAATTGATGAGAGGCTCAAATGGAGTTATCTGGCTACGAAGATATCAGCCGGCGTTGTGTGGGTTTACTCCTAATGTAAAACAAACAGTGTAAAGTCATTTACATACTGGTTCAGTCATATCTGAGACTCAACGAAAAACCCATTTCCAAGTCTATAGCTTCATAGTTTAAACAGGAAATAATGCTGTCAGTTTTATGCTGGGGTTTTGAGATGTGTTGCTTATATTATACAATAAATACCTCATAGTTTGTTATGTCTGGCTGTAGCAAAGTGCCGGCTTACCATTCGGAGTGGGTAACATGACAGTGATGACAAAGTTGTTTGTATCTATCACACAGATTCTCATACTGGCTATGAAGGCAGTGGGTTGTTTCATGTGACTTGGAAGAATACATAAATCCATTGTTTTCTTACGACACTTGTGGGCAGCAATACTGGCTTACGCTAACATATGCTTCATAGAGAATAAAATTCGCTGTCACCTTCTTTTCACTTTCTCATTACATAAAATGTAAAGGAATAGTAATATGCGTTACAAGAGCGGTATGTTGAAGTTTTCATGTTCGAGGAAAAGTATGAAAAAGCGAAACGTAGTTGAGCTTTTTTAATTTCCGAGAATTGAAAGAAAACATACTGCTCGTGTATCGTACATTATTTTGTGCGAAGATAGTTTATTACATACCTGAAAGAGGAATTTCTAATTAGTTGCAATGAAATCTACATCTTGGTTTCTGTTCAATGACGGCAAATTTCCAAAAAAAATATATATCTATCTTCAACATTGTTGCTTTAAAATGTTTTCTGTGTTTACTATACTCCAGCAGGCCGTGATATACGTCTGTCTTTCCCCCCCCCCCAGTCTAAAAATGCGAACTTAAAACAAACGGTAAGGTTATGTAATGATTTATTTTTCATTTTAATATTTTAACAATATTAAATATATAACATATTATTGCAGTAATAACATCGGCATCTGGAATCTGTTGATTTTTTCACGGCTTCCTTAATCGAATGCAGTAACTTTAGTGGAGTTGTAGAGTTTACTTAATTTTTGCAAATATTTAAAAACAATAATTAACAGTGCAATTTAGGTGAAATTGCAGTGGTAAGTTTCCAATTTATTATTATTACTATATTGAACGTCTCTAAAAATAATATGTTAGAAGCCTAAAGCAGTAAAATCAATATGTCACTTAAGCGGTAAGAAGAGGGAAATTGTTATGTGTGTTAGGTTGGGAATACTGAATGTGGAATTTTAGACTTACCGCGGATTGGTTTTGTGCGGAAACCAAGCAAATACGCACGATCTCGCACAAAAGTATTGCTATGCTACGAAATATAGATTTCGATATTTTCAAGCAACTCACTCTAAATTTAACCCTGATCCCGCAACAATAATTATTTTCGCCATGTCTGCGTCAACGATTTTCGTAAACTATTGAATCGGTTTCGTTCTTATTCAGTATCCACGAGTCAATTCAGCTGAAAATAGCGAACATAAGATATTAAATTTTTATATTTAACCCCAAAAAAAAACATATTTTGTCATATTTTTGGATGGCTTTGTAGGCTGTGAATTTCAAACCGGTATACACACTTCACGAGCTTCGTGGAGTGGTTAGTAACCCCAGGTATACAGGCACGTTAGTAGGTTTTTATAGCCGCTTCTTGTCATTGTGTTGGTGATTGCTGTAAGACAGCCGTGGCGAAAATGTAATCGTGCGCCGAGCCACTGTGTAACCTGCAACGTGCATAGCACCTATGGAGCGAGGCGGACACACGAAGGGGAAGTGAAGCAACTGTCTGACTTACTAATAACGTATTTTCATTTTCCTTATGTCAAGCACTTAAATATAATTTTATACAGTATAAGGTTACAAACTAATGTTTAGTACGTGTAACGAAGAAAGAAATTAACAAGAAAACGTAGGACACATTATCACAACCTGAAATTAACGATCTTCAGGATGTCTCTGATACAGAGTTTCAAAATGAGGAATTATATCACTTACTGCTAGTCGTAGTTGATCACGAAGGTATATGTCTGTCAGTCGTGATCTAAATTTGGTTTTTACTGTTTTCATTGTTGAAAATAATTTTTCACAGACGTAAGTTCCAGCGAACACGGCTTCAACGGAGCAAGCGAAAGAACGAAGCTTCGGATATTTATTTTTTGACAGAGATTTGAAAAATTCAACATTTGCCAAGTCCTTACAGTCATCTAGCTTTCTTGTAACATCACATTGTAAGTAAATCTGCGAGTTCAAATTGAAGATCTAACCGCATTATTCGTACATCTGCTGAAAAAGGATCGACGTACAGAGATATAATAATAATAATAATAATAATAATAATAGTAATAATAATAATAATAATAATGCTTAACCTTTTAATCTTTCATGAGTGACATGTACAGTAGTATAATGCCGTATTATGTTATACAACCGTTTCCTCGTAATACTTGTGAACAAATCATACATTTAATATTCTCATCACATTGGCAGCAAAAAAATGCATCCTCCCATCCTACTTGAAACTTTCGTTTTTGTAGAGGTACATGGTTTCGAGAGAGACATTGCGACGATACGCCACTCGCAGTTCAGAGACAAATACAAATGGAACGGAGTTCGACTCCAGTGAGTGAGAGGGTGGGGGTTAGGGGTGGTAGGAAGCAAGAGAAAAGCACAGCTATCATTGCGAGTCACAATGTGCTCCCGAGTCGCATTTTCGCCACGGCTGCTGTAAGAGGTGATGGTATAAACTCTGGTGTACGTACCGGGGCATGATTGAAACAAATGAAACATGGTAGATTTGCTTTATGTCCCCGCGCTAAAGACAGAAAAACAAATTGTCTTGTGTGAAGTACAACAAACTGGCATGATCAGAACACAGGAGAGATATCTGCGTTGAATGTGCGAAATGAGGAATTCTTATCCTGCAAGCCTCAAAATAATACTAAGATTATTTCTAAATTATGCAAATTGTGCATTTCCTTCCTTTGGTCCGCAGTGAATTGCAAAAACTTCAGGTGGAACTGGCCTAAATGGATTCTGCTGTACATTTCACCGAGACATAGAGATTATGTCAATAGAAGGTATAAATATGAGTAACATTTTCTTTAAGTTGACGTTAATCATTATCGTAAAAGAAAATTGTTTCTCAACTTATTTTATTCCAATCACAATTTCTACTAAATTATAAATATCTTCCAGTCAAGTTTGTAAGCTGAAAGGTGTTCAGTATTTCAAAGGAAATGTAACAGAGGGGTTCTACAATAAAAATTCTCATATATTCTGTGGTCAAATGTCATATTGTTTTGACAACAAGCTTGCTTATGCGGTGACCACAGCTGATTGTCATGGACGAATACCTAAGACTACAGGAGGCCTTGCTGTAACCACATTTCAGCTCTGCAGTTGGTCTTGTGGCCAGCTCACAAACTGTCCACTAGGAACAAAAGTAGATTCAATCATTGCCTGCTTACTGGAGCCCATTCCGCTTCGATTCTCCTCATAACACAGCTATTTCCATTGTGACCACAAACCAGTGTCTGACAAAGCGTTGCGGTATTCGTACTTTGTATTTCAAAGCCCTGGGTTCGATTTTAAGCCTAGCGGCTGCCAACGAAAGGGACTAGTGTTTCAACATTAATATTTGCTACATAATTTCTTCATAGCTATCTTTATGGCATATTGATTCTATTTTATTAACGATAACGATAACACAAAAAATTATTGATATAATTGAAAATGCAACACCCTCAACTTACATTTTCCTGGATGTTCTGCTATTTGGTCATTCCATGTCAACTGCTCTTGTACTTACTTACTGGCTTTTAAGGAACCCGGAGGTTCATTGCCGCCCTCATATAAGCCCGCCATTGGTCCCTATCTTGAGCAATTTTAATCCTGTCTCTATCATCATATCCCACCTCCCTCAAATCCATTTTAATATCTTTCCATCTACGTCTCTGCCTCCCCAAATGTTTATTACCCTCCGCCCTCCCAACTAACGCTCTATATGCATTTCTGGATTCGCCCATACGTGCTACATGCCCTGCCCATCTCAAACGTCTGGATTTAATGTTACTAATTATGTCAGGTGAAGAATGCAATGCGTGCAGTTCTGTCTTCTGTAACTTTCTCCATTCTCCTATAACTTCATCCCTCTTAGCCCCTAATATTTTCCTAAGCACCTTATTCTCAAACAGCCTTAACCTATGTTCCCCTCTCAAAGTGAGAGTCCAAGTTTCACAACCATAAAGAACAACCGGTAATATAACTGTTTTATAAATTATAACTTTCAGATTTTTTTGACAGCAGACTAGATGATAAAAGCTTCTCAATCGAATAATAACAGGCATTTCCTATATTTATTCTGCTTTTAATTTCCTCCCGAGTATCATTTATATTTGTTACTGTTGCTCCCAGATATTTGAATTTTTCCACCTCTTCAAAAGATAAATTTACAATTTTTATATTTCCATTTCGTACAATATTCTCGTCACGAGACATAATCATATACTTTGTCTATTCGGTATTTACAATACTTATTTTATTTATTATTTCCCTATTATTCTCTACTATATTTATTCCAGTTCTTAAGAAGACAATAATATAAACTGTACACACTTCCTCATTATAGACCCATGCAATACTTATAGTCTACTTATTAGTGAGAAAAACTACCCTTTAAAATCCACCGTCCTCGGTCGAGTATGAACCAGCGAACTTCGGATAGCACATAGCGATCACTGGACCACCGAGGACGGCTCATTGTTCTCTCTTCTTAGAGCAATTCTTTTTAGTAAGTCTGTCGTTTTGATTTTTTAACAAAGATATATTATTATCCTTGCTCATAATGTACTGTATTCATGTGCATCATTCCCCGAAATGAAATGAGTTTCAGATAGTCAATATGAAGACAATTCACCCTATAGTTTTGGAGCAGTTATGCACAAACAGACCAATCTTACGGGTCCGCAGAAACAGGTGTTCTCCCAGACAACTTGGTCGCATGAAATGAAGTGAATCTTATACTGGGTGTTCAGTTCAAAATGTGTCATGGCTCGCTGTATGCCGTCATGTGGCTAGCTGATGAGCCTAGAGAATTCAATCTTCCTACACTTCCGCAGCTCAGGTGTATAATCTAAGAGGCAGAGAAGTTGGCTAGCAAGTACGGCGTTCATTCTGAAGAGTACGTGCCGATACGTACGGTAACGCCGGTAGTGGCAGGAATGTGAACTGTTTGGAAATACGTACTGTCGGGATATGGGGAGAGGGTTAAGACGATTACTTACGTATTTATTGACATTAACTTCGACGGTCAACATGGACACGGAGCATTTGATTTGTGTTGTGGAATGTTACCGTACGCAACCGATGATAACAAATACCCTGCGTACGACTTGCCGGCGCAAAACACAGTTCGAAAGAGGTTATGGTAGCACACAGACCGTACAGACCGCCATCTGTTGTTACGACGTTCAAGTTATACCGTACACGTTCTCAAGTTCAGATTGAAGAACGCCTTAAATAATAGGCAACTTCTCTAACATATAAACTGAAACTCGCTTCAAATCGGTGACCCAACAACAGTGACGTCATGACACACTTTGAAATGAACACCCAGTAGACACCGATGGAATTTCTCAGCCGTGCGTGTCGTCACTGGGGAAAAACCAACAATCAATCAGGTGCTTAAGATAAATAAGCAAGCCAGTTATCGTCATACAAGTCATGTTGTCTACAAGGCCCCTTCTTATAGGAATTACAATTAATCTGCTGCAGTATTGGCGTACCTGCTAAATGAACTTCGATTTAAATGAGAAATTATTACACTACGTTCTACACTTAAATCAATTGCTGGATGCGATTAACAACTCAAATAACTCGCGGAGTGGAGAAGTGGAAATCCCGCTAACTTTTTAATTGAGTGTCAGACAGGGGTACTCAGTCTTTTCCTCATGAACTGAACAGGTTGTTGGAAAGCGGTTTGTCTATGTAGAAGGGTAGATAACCTTAGAGGCACAAACGCGTTTTACTGCTAACGATAACTTGTCAGTTTTTCATATCAAATGATGTGTTTTGTTACTCATCTTCTGTTCCTCATCCACTTTCTATTTGCTGTCCTCATTCCCTCATACCTTCTCCTTCAATCTTTCCTCCTCTTCCTCTCTCTTCTATCTTCTCATCTACAGTAGCGTGCAAATTAATCCGAACACGACATATTTTTACATTTTCTATCATTGTTGGCCTCATACCGCTTTAATTGACATCTGTAGCACGTGCAATTCCATTGTTGAAGGTCTGTCATTATTTTTTTTATAATATGCGACATTTTGCCTATCGTTTTGTACTTATAAACATTTCACTTGTGTTGAAGACTTAATACTGCAATCCTGTGTACATTCTGTCGTCTTCACAAATGGATACTACTCCACGAAAACGGTCTAAAATTATAACATTAGCAGAGCATTCTTCTATAACACAGAGGCAAATTGCTGCAGAATGTCACATCGGTTTGGCTACTGTTAATTCGATCATAAAACGATACAGGGAGACTGGATCCATCACACCCCAGAAAAAAGGAAACTGTGGCCGGAAAAGGACGACTTCACCTGCAGATGATCGTTTGTCAGGAAAAGTAAATTAAATCCTAGACTAACTGCTGTCGACTTAACCCGCGAGTTAATGGCTACCACTGGGGCGAATATTCACGTCACAACAGTGCGGCGTAGGCTTTTCGAAGCTGGACGAAGGGCTCGTAAGCCTATTAAGAAGAAACTGCTAACTCCTGTTATGTGCAAAAAACGCTTAATGTGGGCAAAATTACATCAACATTGGACAGTGAATGACTGGAAGAATGTACCTTTTTCCGATGAGTCTCATTTCGAGGTCCACGCCCACCTTGTTTCTTATGTACGGATAGGATCCGAAAAAGTAACAGCAGCTCATCTCCAACAAGCACCCAAATACCCCCTAAAGTAATGTTTTGGGGTTGTTTTACACATGAAGGGCCTGGAGCATTAATACCTATCAAGGGAATGATGAATTCTGACAAATATATTCACTTATTGGAAACCAGAATCGTACCCCAGCTGCAAAAATCATTTCCGGATGGCAGAGGTGTGTTCCAACAAGACCTGGCACTATGCCATACGTCTCGAAAAACTACAGAATTCTTAAACAAGAAGAATATTCAGGTACTCCCCTGGCCAGGCAACTCACCCGACATCAACCCCATTGAGAACTTGTGGTCAATTTGCAAAAGAAAAATGCAAAAAATGGATTGTCCTACAAAGGAGAAGATGATTTCTGCCCTCATTGGTATATGGTTTCGCGATGAAGAAATGAAGAATATTTGTGGGAAATTAGTGGAATCCATGCTAAATCGTCTCAGAGCTGTTATTAGGAACAAGGGAGGCCACATAGATTACTGAGGTATGTCTTAGATCCTTTTTTTTTATCCCCTTTGAGTGTTTTTGTATAAGTAATTACATTGTTCGGATTAATTTGCACGCTACTGTACTTCTTCTTCCCTCTCCTTCTTTGTCATTTCTTTTTTCCATACTTCTCCTATCCCTTCTTTTGTCTTTCCCTACTCCTCTCTCTTCTTCTATTTCTATTTCTACTTCTCTCTCTTCTTCCATCCTTCCTCTACTCACTTCTTATAATCCTCCTGTTCCTTCTTCTATTTCCTTTTCTCTCCTTCTCTCTCTCTTTTTTTCATCCACTATTATTAATTTTTTAGGATGGAATGAAACTCAAATACGAAGAACAAACAACTCGGAACATCATTCATACTATTTTATCCATAATATACTAGGTATTCTAACAAAAGTCCCGCGCCGTGGCCTAAGGCATCCTGCCTAGGACTCGCGTTACGAAATGCACGCTGGTTCGAGTCCTCATGGGGGAAGAATTTTTCTCACGAAATTTCGGCCAGTGTATGGGACCGATGCCCACCCAGCATCGTGATGCACTTGGGGAGGTACGATAGGTAGTGAAATCCGGTTGCGAAAGCCAGCTATAACGTCTGGGGGGGGGATCATCGTGCTAACCACACGATACCGCCATTCTGGTTGGATGATCGTTCACCTCTGCTTCGGCATGTGGGCGTGAGGCCAGCAGCCGGCTGGTCAGTCTGGGCCCTGCACGGGCTGTAGAACCACGTATTATTATTATTATTATTATTATTATTATTATTATTATTATTATTATTATTCTAACAAAAGATAACCTAACTGTAATGCATTTTCTGATTGAGGTTCTGGCTGATACGTACATCTATTATCAGACAGTACATCTCACTTGATGATAGCCTATGTGTAAGAGAAAGAACAATTGTTTGTATGCATCTGAAGTCTGACTAGTGTAACATGTAGCTAGTCGGCGATGTATGCAATGAAGGGGGAAAGGAACTGGCCAATCTACCCCATTATCTCCTGGCCTAGTTGCCTCACAAGTCGTGCCTTCTTCGTATCACTTGTGAGGTTCAGACTTGTCTTCGGACAATTGACTAAACAACAACTGTAATGCAATATTATTGTACGTTAACTAATGGTCTGTAGCAGCAAACGCTGCCTATACCTTTTCGACAATTATAACTATTACTATTATTATTATTATTATTATTATTATTATTATTATTATTATTATTATTATTATTATTATTATTACAAGTAAACCCCGAAAAGACAAATATATGATTATGTCTCGTGACCAGAATATTGTACGAAATGGAAACATAAAAATTGGAGATTTATCCTTCGAAGAGGTGGAGAAATTCAAATATCTTGGAGCAACAGTAATAAATATAAATGACACTCGGTAGGAAATTAAACACAGAATAAATATGTGAAATGCCTGTTTTTATTCGCTTGAGAAGCTTTTGTTATCTAGTCTACTCTCAAAAAATCTGAAAGTTAGAATTTAGAAAACTGTTATATTACCGGTTGTTATGTATGGTTGTGAGACTTGGACTCTCACTTTGCGAGAGGAACAGAGATTAAGGGTATTTGAGAATAGGGTTCTTAAGGAAATATTTGAGGCTAAGAGGGATGAAGTTACAAGAGAATAGAGAAAGTTACACAACACAGAACTGCACGCATTGTATTCTTCACCTAACATAATTAGGAACATTAAATCCAGAGAATTGCGATGGGCAGGGCATGTAGCACATATGGGCGAATACAGAAATGCGTATAGAGTGTTAGTTGGGAGGCCGGAGGGAATAAGACCTTTGGGGAGGCCGAGACGTAGATGGGAGGATAATATTAAAATAGATTTGAGGGAGGTGGGATATGATGACAGAGACTGGATTAATCTTGTACAGGACAGGGACCGATGGCGGGCTTGTGTGCAGGCGGCAATGAACCTGCCTTGTAAATATGAATGTAATTTGTGTATTGTAATGAAGGTATGAAAAGTGTATAAAATATCTAAAGCATTTATGGAATGCATGAGCACTTGCATGCATGTGCGTATGTACGCATGTATATATGTATGTACGTACGTACGTAGTATGTATGTACGTATGTCTAGGTCTTTGTAAGACGTGTCTGCATGGTGAAGAAATCTATTTCGAATGAAGTCCGATACAAAGGCAGAAGTAGTCACTTTAAATAATTTAAATGGCTCCGAATGGAGACTGAATGGCCGGAATAAAAATGAGCGGCAATTTATCGCAGCAATTCACTATCGTGGTTAATATGTAAGGCCGGCGCGGAGAGATAAGGAATCGTTATAGTCGTTACCAATGTCATAACTCACGCAGCTCAATTAAATTCGTGTTCCTTATGCTGGGGACATCCTCAGCGTCTATAAACATAAAAATTCATTCCTGTCATCCTTATATTATAAACTGTGATGCTGGAACATAATTTTCAGAGACTTTGAAACCAGAGTTTCAAAAACTAAAAATGTCTCACACGTATTCGCAATAAATTTTCCACAATCTACGGTAATGGGTCTGCATATAAAGAAACATTAATAGCAGAATATTCCCCATCTGCCTACAGTACCTTGAAATGGACGGTCAATAAGATATAACATATCTGAATGGTCGTAAGTTTTAACGGATTACTAATCCAGACGACATAGCATGATACATTTTTATACCATCATCATATAGGTTGACTTATTTTTATTTATTATTTTTTTGGTTACATGTTCATTATTTCAAGTAATCAAAATGTGCCAGGTCTGAAATTTTTGTCACTGTTATAGTCTAATCCTAACCTGTAAAAGTTTTGTACTTTATTTATTAGTAAAAAAAAAACACACACACACACACACACACACTTCCTTAATCAGGTTCACAAGATTGGAACAGCGTGCATTTATTAAGGTTCAAGTTCGTCGAGGACAAAATGAAATACAGCGCCATAGGCGACCTAATCTGCTACTCGAAGGCCGAAATTCCATCACTCTCCATAGCAATGCATTTTGCAGTATTATCACAGTCTAGTATATAGTCACGAAGCTTGAGTTTATGAGGGTACTAGGAACAATAGACGGATGAGACAATGGGAACAGTAGACAAGCACACAGATTGAATCGGTACAAGTACCCACGTAGGAGACATCCGGCCCATACCATCTTTCCACGACTGTTCCAAATGTTAAGGGAAGGAGGGCACGTGCTGCCAAATTACAATTTCATTTCCACACTACTATTTTTGCTTATAACTTTCGACTCATTTCCGGACCATTGTTCCTCATCTGAAATTGATACATGTGCCCTTCGCCATCATCCCTGAAAGTTTGTAACACCACCTCGGAAGCACTCTGTATAAAACAATTTTTATCTCAAAAAGGAAGCAAAAACAAGCAAAATTCTATTAAACTTTGTTTGAAATATATCGAAGAATAACCAACTGAAATTAAATGTTAAATGTTATGTTTTATTTAACAACGCTCGCAACTGCAGAGGTTATATCAGCGTCGCCGGATGTGCCGGAATTTTGTCCCGCAGGAGTTCTTTTACATGCCAGTAAATTTACTGACATGAGCCTGTCGCATTTAAGCACACTTAAATGTCATCGACCTGGCTGGGATCGAACCCGCAACCTTGGGCATAGAAGGCCAGCGCTATACCAACTCGCCAACAAGGTCGACCCACTGAAATTAATTACATTATTAACGGTTCTTAATGTTTTATTTTTTAATGTTCTTCTTATTGTTCCACACATATTACAGAATCTACATAAAAATAAAAAGATTCTATAATATGTGTGGAACAATAAGAAGAACATTAAAAAATAAAACATTTAGAACCACTCAACTAAAATTTTACAAAACAATGGCAGTACCTATGTTAACGTAAGCCTATGAGAACTGGACACTTAATAGACAGACAGAAAAAAAAATAGAGACAGCTGAAATGAAGTTCTTGCGTTCTGTAGCGGGTTATACATTTTTAGACAAAAAGCATAATGAAGACACGAGAACACAATTAAATATATACAACGTAAATGACAGAATAAACCAAATAAGAACCAACTGCTTAGAACACATTGAAAGAATGCCACATAATAGATTTCTACAGCTGACACTTCAATATCAACCTAAAGGCAATTACAAGATAATTTCGAGGGAAAAATTGTTCCGGAGCCGGGTATCGAAACCGGGACCTTTGGTTTAACGTACCAAAGCTCTACCACTGAGCTACTCGGGAACTCTAACCGACACCGATCCAATTTTTCCCTCTATATCCACAGACCTCAAAGTGGGCTGACAACCGTCAAGCAACCAACTTCGAGTGCACACTAACTCCGTGTGACTTAAATTGTGGTTTTCTGTTAACGAACAGTGACGTGTATTATGCAAATCAAGATTTCAGGTATAACTCCCTGTAACGTTGGTAGAGCTTTGGTACGTTAAACCAAAGGTCCCGGGTTCGATACCCGGCTCCGGAACAATTTTTCCCTCGAAATTATTCAAATCAACTTTACAGGGAGTTATACCTGAAATCTTGATTTGCATAATACACGTCACTGTTCGTTAACAGAAAACCACAATTTAAGTCAGACTCGAAGTTGGTTGCTTGACGGTTGTCAGCCCACTTTGAGGTCTGTGGATATAGATGGAAAAATTGGATCGGTGTCGGTTAGAGTTCCCGAGTAGCTCAGTGGTAGAGCTTTGGTACGTTAAACCAAAGGTCCCGGGTTCGATACCCGGCTCCGGAACAATTTTTCCCTCGAAATTATTCAAATCAACTTTACAAGGAGTTATACCTGAAATCTTGATTTGCAATTACAAGATAGAAAGATACAATCTCTTGATGTGGAAACAGGTCAAAGGCCTAATTCCATGAGGAGGAAGAAGAAGAAGAAGAAGAAGAAGAAGAAGAAGAAGAAGAAGATTAACGGTCCATCCTGTATATACGAACGCCCAATAACAGTTTGTTTAAGTTGAATCGTCTCTCAGAATAAAGTATCCTGGAAGATCCCCAAAACTTTGAAGGAAAGGCCGGGTCTGTAATTGAAACACCTTTTCATACTCAAGGAATAGACTATTATTAACAACACCGTGAACTACTTCAGAGCAGTTCTATCATGCCGCTTGTAATTTAGCTACTTTGAAATTTGATTACTACCAGGAACACGGAGACACGAAGTTATGAAATAGACTTCTTGAAAATGTCAATGCCGGCAATGAGGGATGCCGCTAATTCAATACTGTGTCGTCAGTTTGAATAAGCTTAGAAACCATTTCAAAGAGAGTTCCGGCGTAGGTGGATTAATTTTTAATATGTCGCATACAGCAACATGTTACTTTGACAGTCCCTTGTGTCAACACTGCCCTTGCGAGACACTGTTCCCGATTCTGAAGCCTAAACAAAATTGCATTAGTTCATTGAGCCGGTCTCTGTGAAGTCTCCTTTGAATGTCTGGTAATTAACAGCAATTTTAATTAAAATACATAATGCAGCTCTATAACTTGTAATTTTTTTTCGCTGCATCAGGATGGAGAGCGATACAACGTCTCAGTTGACAACTCTGTCATGTGGTTTTTAGTTCATCACGTTACTGCAACTTTAATGAGATACATTTTAATTTGTAAAATGAACAGCGATGTCCTCTTGACATTAAAAGTTTTCATACTGAAGCTTTCTAAGAATCTTCCCACATTCTTTAAGCTTGCAAATATGAAAGGAAAATAAAAAGACTGAGGAGGGAACCAGCTTCAAAGTAGCATCATGAACGTGGAACACCTATAAATGGTAAAGGTTGGTAATATTGCGATACTAATAATATTATGATAGGTCTTTTCGAGAATTTTTTTTTTACAATTTTACTGAGCGAGAGGAAGATCGGTTTTTTTGCGTCGTGGACAAGTTCCTGCACAAAACCGATCCTTCTCTGGCTCAGTAAATTTGTAAAAAAATTCTCACAAAGTACTATCATAATATTATTAGTATCATAATTAGAGCATTCACTAGTGGCTTGTGCAGCAAATGCTGCTGCAAACTAAGTTCGTTAGACGTTCAAATAAAAATTTTCAGATTTATTTTGAGTGAAGAATGGTTGTCTTTTTGATAGTTATTTGCTTCCATAAGAATGAAACATACTCCCTCTGAATGGATTTTTTTTAGGCCAAATACTTTTTCTTGAACCTATCCAACTTCAGTTTTTGAGTTTCAACGCGAAAACGCAAGTATCAATGTCAGGACGATAGCAGTAGCTATTTCAGGTCATTGTGGATTGTAGGCAAAAGTTAAAAAAATGTCAGGTGTGCTAAGCTTTCGAACAATAGCATTTTAGTGTAGAACTTGAAATGTAGAGCGTAAAATCATTTTATCCTACTAAGAGATCTTGCTGAAATGATCTGGAGACTACAAAATTTTCTAGGCCTCTTATTTTATCAGTAAGTAATACCTTTTAATCTTTCCTTAGGAACTGTAATTTTTGCGCTCTCTCGAGCCAATACTGAAGACAATGACACATATCAATATCTACACTACACCGCCATTAAGTATATGAAAAAGACCCAACCCCACTGGGTTAATAAGTATAAAAATATTTGATTTTTAATAACAATATTATTATCTTACTTAAGTTTTGTAGTTATATATAGCAGCCACTCAGTAAATTATAGAAATGATGATCTAAATTAAGATATTCTCTACATTTACTTACATAACCACAAAAGTTTCACTTTCATGTCATCAATATAGCATCAATATTACGTACAATTAATGAAGAAATAGATGCATCATGATATTAACTATAATAATATTTAATTTCTAATGGTAATAATGTCATCAAACCACCTCAAGTTTCGTAGATTTGAATATCCAATACTCAGCTGTACTCAGAAAATTATACACTGCAGAATCTGTTTTTAATAACAAATTGAATTGAGCTCTAAATATGTCGGCAATCTGCAGGTCATGGCCTTCGTGTAATAGCCTATTGTTTATTGTAGTATGTGTTTTGTTCTAAAATTAATCAAGTCGGCCTTTATTGAATAAAATTAGTTCTCAAAACTGACAACAGATGGATTTTGGAAAATAGGAAAATTATGTAGGAAAATTGACATTTCACTGAAAACTACTACTTATCCGAAAAACTTTAGGTTCCAAGCTTCAAAATGAGGGGCCATTTATTAAAATCCGTTCAGCCGTTTTCCCGTAATTTCCATTACCAGTTCAAATTATATATATATAGATTTTAGCCCCTTGCCTTTAAGTTGTGCGCACATGGAGTTCACGTCGTTGTTTTTGACATCAGATCGAAGGGGTGGAGTACCCGCTGGGACACAATGGACACGTACACTCGCATTAATATGAAGGTGAGTCACTTCTGTTAATCATTCTTGAGCGAAACAAATTAATTTGAACTGTTGCAATTTATAACTAAGTGCATGCGTAAAGTATCGAAATTAGAGCTTCTCCTGCGATCACTCAACAACAGTTTGTATTAATTAGAGAAACTTCTCTCAACACCACAAGACGTTACTGGAGCAAATAGGAAATAAGGAACGTTACTGTCTTTTACTCCACCTTGTGCCAGTTTTTTGCCACAATGGCGAATAACCAGGAATCTCGTGTAAGTCGCCTTTAAGTTTATTCTTAACTTTTTCGCCAACAGTATTACTCTGTACATCTACAACATTCACGTTTTTTTTCAAGTTGTTCTATTAAATTAAGGGCGTCTGGCATTTTCAAATCGCGAGCTTCTAAACGTGTAACTGTTTTCGAGAACCCTGAAACTACCAAGACCTGCAACACTTGGCGAACGATTCGGTGTGTATATTTTTCCAGAAAATTCTTAAAATAACTATATTCAAGCTCGTGAAATGTATATTACATTTAACCATCATTTCACATAAATATCTGTAAAATTCCGAGTCCTTAACCTGATTGTCAGTAGAGATGGACGATTGTTCATTGCCTACCCTGGTGAATAAATTTACGTGGTAAATATGTTTCTTCGAATTACAATGTTGTTTCAAGTACTTACTTTTACTTCCCCTTATTGACGTCTTAGACAGAACACATATTATAGAGTCGGCATGTGACTTTATATGTTCATTTCCAAAGCCCTCCACAATCTTATTCAAACGATCCTGTAAAGAACGTTTTGCTTTCGGCATTGTAAACGCACTGATCTTGTACAACTAAAGATAATTTACACGGTACGTTCGCTGTGTACTCTACGTGGACGGTCTGTCTTACAACTCCGCAACTATTTTCTATGTGATCTGTACGTACGCAAGGACAAGTGACGTCATCCATATTCCGTACAGCTAACTTAACATTCGCTGTCTGTCGTGTTATGGGGCTAAAAATGAATGCTCTAATCATAATATTACCAACCTTTACCCTACATGTTGAACTAATTGACGTGAATATTTTCAAAATCAATTAAAGAAGCTGAATCTTTGTCTTAGTTAATGGACTCCGTGGTGAATAAGCATACTCCATATTCACAGATGAATATATATATATATATATATATATATATATATATATATATATATATTTACATTTTTACTTCAGTTTTTTATTCTTCTCAGGATTCAAAGTGTAGGCGTTTTTTTCCTGCAAAGGAATGTTACAATGTTACATTTGTTCAGATCAAATTCCTGCACATTTAAAGGGCAGAACTAAAGTTATTTTAATCATTTATTATCATAACACACTTACTTAACTGCAAATGGTTTTTAAGGAACTTGAAGGTTCATTGCCGTCCCCACATAAGCCCGCCATCGGTCCCTATCCTGAGCAAGATTAATCGAGTCCCTACCCCATCATATCCCACCTCCCTCAAATCCATTTTAATATTATCCTCTCATCTACTATGCCTTCGCCTCCCCAAAAGTCTTTTTCCCTCAGGTCTTCCGACTAACACTCTATTGTCTATATGCATTCCTAGATTCACCCATACGTGCTATATGCCCTGCCCATCTCAAACGTCTGGATTTAATGTTCTTAATTACGTTAGATGAAGAATACAATGCGTGCAGTTCTGCGTTAGGTAACTTTCTCCATTTTCCTGTAAATTCATCACTAAGCATCTTATTCTCCAACACTCAATCTCTGTTCCTCTCTCAAAGTGAGAGTCCAAGTTTCACAACCATACAGAACAACCGGTAATATAACGGTTTTATAAATTCTAATTTTCAGCTTTTTCCACATCAGATTGGATAATAAAAGCTTCTCAACACAATAATAACACAAATTTCTCATATTTATTCTGCGTCTAATTTCCTCTCGAGTGTCATTTATATTAGTTACTGTTGACCCAAAGGTACTCCAATTTTCTACCTCTTGAAAGGATAAATTTCCAATTTGTATATTTCCATTTCGTACAATATTCTGGTCACGAGACACAATCACATACTTTGTTTTTCGAGTACTCGCTTCAAGTGAAACTCCCGTGCTTCAGTATCACATTGGAACTGAAATGAATTCTACAGCACACCCCATTATAAATTTTATTTCTGTACAGTATATATATATTTTTTTTTTTCACACTGGAAATGGGTAAATACCCGGTGGCAGTGGTAACTAAGTACTCTCAATAATAACAATTAATAATAATATTAATAATAATAAATAATACTAATAACAATAAAATAATAACAAAATAGAATAATAATAATAATAATAATAATAATAATAATAATAATAATAATAATAATAGCAATAGTATAATAATATTAACAAGGATCATCCTAAATTAAATGAAGCACGATCACTTGAAATAACATGTAAAGTAAGTTAAATCTAATTTGTATCTTAACACTAATTTCGAACGTAAACCCACTAGTATATAATATGATATGTTCATACAGTATATGCACAAATACCTTTCATCACTACATTCATTTCGCTCTCAACTCACTCACTGCACTGGAACTACGACACATTTCACTGACACTATCCTGATTTCACTAATACTTCAAAAACATTTCACAGTTCAAAAACTTTATACTACCACTATAAACTGTAAAACTTCACTGACACAACACATTTCACTGATACAACACTTCAAATAACAAAATATCAATTACATCCTTTAAATAGTGTGCATAATATACTACCGTCTATTAGTAAGGACCTTAAGCCTATTTTTAAATAGGTTTAAGATACGACACGCGGTAGAACATCTACACCGTAGTCGTGGTACAACCACTGAAGATGGGGGAGCATAGCCCCCGAAACATGTATGGTTTCTAACCAGTTTTATTATTTTATTTATTTTATCAATAAATAGTGTTCAGACAACTGTAATAATTATCTCCATTATTTTTAATCTTCACTTATGAACACTGCTGTATTTTGATCTTTTAAGTATTTAATCAGGTTTTTGGTTGTTGGTAAAGCCTTCAGTAAATCTGCAGGTAAAGCATTCCAGTGCCTGATAGTACGATTGAGAAAAGAAAACTTTCCAATGTCCGTCCTTATTTTATTTTATATCTTTCCAAATGAATCAGACTGTAGTTTGTATGTATGTATGTATGTATGTATTTACACTGCAAGTGGGCATGCACCCGGTGGCAGTGGTATACACAATATAAACAACACACAATAAAGAAATAAGCAATATACAATAAATTTACAATACACAGTACAATTATACAATACACAATAGGCCTACAATTTTATACACAATACAATAAGAATACACAATATAATTTAACACAATAATATCACATAAAACTCACATATTTTAGTTCACACATTTTTTACCTTCGTAAGACAAAGTGTCCAGGAATGTTGTGAATTAAAGTGCATTTCATTTTACCTTGTTAATGTCATTGTATGGAACATGCAAGACAAAATGGAAGCTTCCTAGCACATCAGAAGGAACCCCAGAGTACAGAATGCTTTCCCAGCTTGTAGGACTCACAGAGGGAGCTAATTAAGACTGAGGCCAGCGGTAATAACATCAATCTCCCACACTAATTGCACTGTCTCCACACTACTATATACGCTTCAGTGAAAGACCTACGATTTCTTTCCTATCACCATGGAACTACGTAGTACATTTTATAAAGACTGAATCTCAAGACAAGTTCTGTTCAACCCTGTAAACAGTGATATGAGTTGCCCCTTAAACTTCGTCAACACCACCATCATCATCACAATCACAACTGAATCGTTTATTTTAGAAAGGACACAAGTCACATTTTTATGGAAATAGATGTTTTCTTAAAAATATACCCTACTGGGGTAGCCGCATTAAGTTTAGAAAGGGTACATTCCTAACTCGACTCCATTTGTCGCTATGGAGGTTACGTAAATACATTTATTTGACAAAGAGCACATAATCTTCTGAAGTTAGCCTATCAGAAGGGCTGCTAAAAAATACAGAGTGTACACCCCAGAAGAGTATGAAAGAGAGCTCAAGAGGTGAAATTCAAACAGTGTTATTAACAGACAGTAATATCATATTGAATTTTGATAACTGGTGGTCTCAATATTTCAGAAAGCATGTAACTTCAAGTGAAACAAAGTCAATCAAATGTAAGAAAGGGAGAAAGATTTTTAAAATATCCGAGCTACACTTCTTTGAAATGGATAAAGAAAATGTTAAAGGTAGTGCTGATATCAATGAGCTGAGTAAAAGTGCGTTTCGTCTTAAGAAGAATAATGTAATATGAATCACTTTACCGAGTGAGCGAGCTTCCGAAGAAATAAACCTTATTAATGGAAAAAAAAATTGAAGACATCAAAAAAGTTCTCAAATAGGCAAGTGAAGAGGTAAAACCTTTCCATAAGACCAGTAGTGGTGGTGGTGGTGGTGGTGGTGATAGTAGCAGTAGTTGTGGTGGTGGTAGTAGTAGTAGTAGTAGTAGGAACAATAGTAGCAGTAACAAGGAGTAGTGATAGTATTAATAATAATAATAATAATAATAATAATAATAATAATAATAATAATAATAATGACAATAATAATAATAATGACAACAATAATAATATTAATGACAACAACAACAACAATAATAACAATAATAATAATAATAATAATAATAATAATAATAATAATAATAATAATAATAGGGGCGCTCCATGTCAAATCAACACAAAAAAGGTGGACTTTTCAACCCGACCACTTCAGATTTTCATTAAATTTGGTAGGATGGTAAAGAACCTTAAGTTAAGTAATTATGTAAAATTTTAGCCCTCAATAATGTACGATATCCCTACAGCAATTCTGTCAATACGAGAAAAAATGTAAAAATGTCGCATACTATGTCAACAAAAATAATTCATAACTTCTCTTCTAATTGAGATAGAATCTTAAACTTGGGCTTATTTTAAAGCTAATGGATCATACGTTTCAATAAAAATAGGTTTGCATCAAAGTAATGAATTCTTTATTGAATAGTCACGTGAAACACATTTTAACATTGAATATCTATAAATGCGGGACATAAATTATTTCGCGAAAAATGTATGTTATAGAGGTAAGAGTATTCTCCCCTTGGTGTAAGTTTCATTTTGGAAACGTTTCAGGAATATCAGTAAAAAAATATATCAATGCATTGGTTTGTAGCACTTAACCCCGTCTTACACCAACACTGCATGCGCACGAGTTCCTACTTGTCTGATAAGCTGCGTCATCGATCTGTCAGGCCGTCATGAGTGGTAGTGTATACAGTCTTCAATTTATACAAAACGTGCAATCTGTTTCAAGTGCAGTGTCGTTAGTTTTCGTAGTATGTGGTAGTTTTGTGCGATGTAATGGAGTCGCGTTTTAAGTTATAGGCCTATGTTTGCTGCAATCCCTTCGACAAATCAGGGCACTGTAATCAGAGGAAAAATTTAAGAAGTGTTATATCGTGGATGCTTAATGTATTTCCTGATTTAAAACAGGAACAAAAGGTGTGCGCTATGTGTCGCAAAGAAATAAAAATATAATATGATGCTATTACGCAGAATCCTCATAATGACTCTAGTAATGAAGAATACGTCGACTCTACAGAAAATTTACAAGTCATTTTGACCAAGGTGTGTTCCTTATTAAACAAGAAAGGCTACAACAAGAGAAATATAAGAGACAGAAATTTGAAAATATTGTAAAAGACAAAGTCTTCGATATAAAGATGCCGAGAAACCAGGACCTTTCTGATTCTGAAATTTTGTCTCAGTTGCAGGAAGATTTTCAAAATTCAGATAAAAGTGAGAAAATCACCATTTTAACACTACTACCTAAAAGCTGCAGCGTAAATAATATAAAAAAGAGTTTCTTTCAGCTTTCGAATACATAATTCGGAAAGCCAAAGTCCTGGCAAAGGGAAAGGGAATTTTGTGTTCACAAAATCCGAAACCTGGAAAACCCTTGCTCGCGGCTGTTGCCGGTAAAGTTAAAGAATTCTGTTGTTCTGACGAGATAAGCAGAATGATGCCTGGTAAGAAATATTTGTTGTGATTAAAGAATCAGGGAGTAAATCACATGAGCAGAAATTAATTATATGCAGTGTTTAAAAATTCTAACCCTGACCAAGAAATTGTATTCTAGCTGGAGTTAGTGGACTATACTGTCTGTGTTTGTGTCCTATCAGAATGTATAACTTATGCCGGAAGCAATTTATTAAAGTTTCAGGTCTACGTGGATTTCAAGAAAATTTTTCTTTATACTTTCCAATTTAACATTTCTTGGCTACTATGGTGTGCAATCCTCCTCATATAAATTGCTTGTTCAGGAAATGTACAGGGTGTCCTGAACCATTCAAAATAAGAGAGGCTTTAGAGAAATGTTTCGTATAAAACTGCAGTGAATCAGTGACCTACAAGCAGTGGAGGACGACTGACCGATCAACGCTTGAGACTATAATGAAACCCACAGACAAATTTTTCAACTGTCTCTTGGAGAAACTTGGTGATTTACTGACTCACTCATTTATATCATCTGAACAAAGTAAGTTTCTACGTGATATGAAATCATTTCTACAGCCATGCCTGCTTGTTGTGTTATGCGACTTCGCTGAAAACTATTATTTCGTAATCCAAGATGAAATTCAGTCATATCACAGGACTAATGTGCAGACAACCATTCATACTTTCGTAATATATGATAACGAATCGTCATCCGATACAGTCTCTATTAAAAATCTGGTAATAATTTCACACTGCCCGAAATATGACACTACAGCTGTACATCTGTTTCAAAAATATCTAATGGAGTCATTAAAACAAACATCTGTAATTCACCACAAAAATTATGTATTTCTCCGATGGATTCTCTGCTCAGTATAAAAATAGAAAAAAAATTCCTGAACCTCACATTACATGAAGAAGATTTTGGATTTCCAACAGAATTGCATTATTTTTGCATATCGCATGGCAAAAGAGCATGCGACGTTGTAGGTGGGACACTTAAAAGGTTTGCGGCTTGTGCTAGTTTGCAGAGACCATCCGATAAACAAATAACTACACCTAGGGAATTGTACGACTGGACAAGGCATCATCTCCCAAACATTAATACCGTTTATGTGACTAAAAAAGGCTATACTGAAGAGGAAAAAATGCTTGCTCTTCGATTTGCAAAATCCACCGCAGTGCCTGGAACACAAGTTCATACAGTCCTGATGTTTAGGATGGATATTATACTTGCTAAGCAGTTTTAAAATGCAGTTGAAACAACGCAGCATCCTGTCTGGAAAGATGATCAGGCTATTTCATCTCAGCAATGAAAGGTAAGCATTTCTTACAGAACTTCAGGTTTAACAAAATCCATGAGACAATTTATTTCAGGTAATAATTTAAAAAATTCGAATTATGTACTACATGTTAAATTACACAGCGACATTCAAGAATATGATCAAATATAATTAAATACAACGAATGTGTGGGACATAATTATCGCGACTTATACGGTTAGCTTACGCTTGCTGTGACATAATAATTTTTATCTTTATAACCTATGAAGATTCCAAGTGGAAACTTATCAGTTCATTATATCACTAATTGAGACGTACTATATATTTTTTTCATTAAAATAGAACCCCCGCATTTTTAAATATGAATATATGAAAATTGTTTCACCATGTTTTTGTAGTGTAATTGAATACATGCATAAGTAATAAAAACTATAACATATTAAGAATGTATCACCCAATTTTTGTAAATTTATCTGGAGACGTTGTTGAGATATATAATTTTAATTGAAGCGGCGCGCTTACAAAAATGTGAGTTTCCTTCATGTTTGAAACGCCACTGACAGAAAACGAAAAGCACAGGACATATGAAACTCGGCAGTTTTAGTTAGCGCGGCAGGTAAAACAAACCCTCAAAATTTGAAAGAAATCTGAGTCGGTCGGGTTGAGTGCCTTGTTGATTTGATATGGAATGACCCAATAATGACAATAATAATAATAATAATAATAATAATAATAATAATAATAATAATAATAATAATAATAATAATAACATACTGTAGCTTTCATTCGGATATTTTATCAATATTTCTCGTACAGTACATAGCCTACGACTAGTAAATTTTCAATAACAACAAATTCTATCCAAAAGTTTACGAGAAACGTCTCTTCCGATATATATATATATATATATATATATATATATATATATATATATATATATATATATATAGTAGGCCTACATGGAGCGAAAAATCCTTTAAAATATGAAACATAATCTCTCTGTACTTCAGGGTATGATAAAAAAAAAAAAAGCTTACGAATGAGACGATCTTCGTTTCAGTTTACCGTTGTATCTTTGAGATTTCTAATGGTATCTTTTCATACGCCTCTGATATGAGTCGGCAGGCAATAGTGCCGCCATTTTGTTATCGTAATCTCTATTCCAAGCGGAATTTTGTAGGTATAATAGTAATAGCACAGTCTAGTAGGATACAGTCACGAAGCTTGAGTTGATGAGGGTACTAGGAACAAGACACTGTGGCGGTACTATTTCACATTGTATGTGATGAGGCGATAGTAGCGATCCCAGTGGTTAGCAACTATCTATGGATGCATATTCCCTACGTATTAAGCTTCGTGACTGTATATACTAGACTGTGGTAATAATTCATCACAACTGATTAACTTCCTCGAATCTATCAAACATTCAACTTTATTCTAACTCTATTCTGGAGAGTTATACAGATCATATTGATTCTGTAACTTCGCCTGAAGTACTTCTAGCATATCAATGACCTACGATTAAATGTTAGTAGAAAGAAAGGGGAAATACCGGTGACAATTTCCTAACACTTCAAAATATGCTATTATCTTATACCTGCATCTACAGATTCTGAAAGTAAACCAGAAGAAAAGACTGACACGTAGATGCAATCTCAGTCGTACTGCTGCTGTCATGCAAGAGGTAACAGCGAGAGTTGAATTTTCATTCGATTAAGTGTGGAAGAAACAGAGCTCATAACTTTAAATTATTGTGCAGAGACCTTTACGACAAGGAAATGGAACTGTAGACCTCACAACGAGATAATGAAAAATACAACCATGGTAAATTAAATGACAAATTTTAATCACTTTTCTACTTTCATAATAACATCAAGTAATTTATTATAATGAAGCAGATGAAAGTATTTGAACATAAATTATATTGCATCTGCTGACGTAAACTGGTACTTACATTTCAAGAATTTATGGCTAACGCAGAGACTAAGAATTAAACTCATTACATGCCACGAATTTTTAAAAATAATGTCAATAAATTAATGTTTCCGCAGCAATCATAATCACCATCACCACCAATAATAATCATTCACGAATATTAGACCAGGTGGTTCGTTTCGGACAACAAATGAATATCATCTGTCGTGCAGTAAAAATATCTGACCATCTTAATTACCCTCATATCCGAGAGTTCAATATTTGTAGAGGTAATAAGTATCCACTAACATAAAATGTTTCTACGCCTATATTTATTTATGTTGTCGAAAATGCATGTAATTTCTGGTTTGGTAGGATTTCTGAAATTCTTTTGTGATCTAAAAACTATTTCCTAACATTAAACAAAAATATAATCTGAAGCTTAAGATTTTCAAATTTCCTTTTTGACCTAAATATTGTTGTTTCTAATCATAAAAAATCTGATCTCAATTGTACTTCAATTTAAGAATTACTGTAAGTGAGAAGCCTGAAATTTTTCCACTGTTTGCGAAAATTAGGTTCTATAAACATATTCAAAATGTGCCGAATGTTGAATCTACTTTCGACTTTGGTGAAAAACAGATTTTCTGCTCATTGCGGTCATTAAAAATGCCTAATGAATATATTTTTCTCTCTTTTAATCAGACTCTTCTTCATCTAAATAAAGACGGAGTTAGTATCAAGCTTCTAAACTTCGAGATAAATAAAATAAATTGTATTAGCCCTACTATTCTCGCCAGTATTGGAAAAAAGTTCAATCAATCCACAGCTTCACCATGTACTGTACATGAACTGAAATATGTACTGTATGAAAGGAATAATGACTTATCGTCCATATAGCGGAAAGATCTCTCAACAAAAATCAGCCGGACATACTTGTTTTTCGACGCAAATCAGTGAAACAATCAAGTCCTTTTCAAATGAAGAGACGTTATACTTGATGGATTCTTGCACCAAAGTGTGCAGGATATATTTATCTATGCAATGCATACTAAATATCGATTTTGAAAAAAATCAGACTCGACCAGTTTTTGCACCAAGGTCTCCAAATGGATTTGATGATTATTTATTACTTACTTACTTACAAATGGCTTTTAAGGAACCCGAAGGTTCATTGCCGCCCTCACATAAGCCCGCCAGCGGTCCCTATCCTGTGCAAGATTAATCCAGTCTCTATCATCATACCCCACCTCCCTCAAATCCATTTTAATATTATCCTCCCATCTACGTCTCGGCCTCCCTAAAGGTCTTTTTCCCTCCGGTCTCCCAACTAACACTCTATATGCATTTCTGGATTCGCCCATACGTGCTACATGCCCTGCCCATCTCAAACGTCTCGATTTTATGTTCCTAATTATGTCAGGTGAAGAATACAATGCGTGCAGTTCTGTGTTGTGTAACTTTCTCCATTCTCCTGTAACTTCATCCCGCTTAGCCCCAAATATTTTCCTTAGCACCTTATTCTCAAACACCCTGAACCTATGTTCCTCTCTCAGAGTGAGAGTCCAAGTTTCACAACCATACAGAAGAACCGGTAATATAACTGTTTTATAAATTCTACTTTCAGATTTTTGGACAGCAGACTGGATGATAAGAGCTTCTCAACCGAATAATAACACGCATTTCCCATATTTATTCTGCGTTTAATTTCCTCCCGAGTGTCATTTATATTTGTTACTGTTGCTCCAAGATATTTGAATTTTTCCACCTCTTCGAAGGATAAATCTCCAATTTTTATATTTCCATTGGATTATTTATTATATTATCATTATTATTAGTATTATCATCTTCTTCTCTTTGCAGTTCTGGGTACCTAAGGTCAGTCCTGAGACTATAAAATAATAATAATAATAATAATAATAATAATAATAATAATAATAATAATAATAATAATAATATATTCAGGATTCTACAGCTACTGCCGACTTCCTGTGCCAATCCCCCAAAGCCTTCTGTCTTGTGCGTCTTCAGTCCTCAACCCCCTCTTGTGCATGACCTCCATTATTTCGTTGTCCCAATTTCTTTTTGGTCTACCTCTTCCTCTTCTTCCTGGAGGTTTTCAGTGGTAAATTTGTTTAGGCCATTTATCTTCGCCCATTCTCATCAGATGAACAAACCACTTCAAACTCTTATTTTCTATTCTATTTAGCACTGTCTCTTGCAGCATCCATTCTATGCCTAATTTCTTCATTTTTAATGTGGTCCAAGCGGGAGACTCTAGCACTTCGTCTCAAATAATCCATTTCTACGGCCAAAATTCTTTTTCTATAATATGAATTCGTTACCCATATTTATAATAATAATAATAATAATAATAATAATAACAATAACAATAATAAAGATTATTATTATCATCATTTTCATTGTAACATATAATGTGAAAGAATTCAGCTTATTTGACAGATATTAATTTTACAAGGCAGGCATAAATTTCTTTCTTTGAGCCAATTACGGTATATTTAAATCAACACATAATATTCTCTTAAACTATAAGCGCGTAAACTCTTCTTTTGGGTGTTGCTATGTAGGTCTTCAACTGTATCGAATGTGACGCCATTATTCTAGCTGACACAACCAGACACATTACATACAAAAACAAAGTAACAACTGAATAGTTTTATGAATAACAATTTAACTTTGAAAAACAAATTTTATAAATTAATTCTATAGTCATTTAAGCAGAATATTTCAATAAACACACCGATTAACCCACCAACTGGAAAATTCACGCCTGAATAATCAAGAGATTATATCACTTGTTTAATTTGAGAGATAAATGTAAAAATTGCTCAATCACATTTTTGCGTAATATCGTACTAACTTTTTTAAATTGAATAACGCATGTTATCTTTTATCTAAGAGCTGCATTTTGGTTGAATTTATTGATGAAATTCCATTCGACATACAGGGCAAACGAGAGGGAGGGCATCGGCTATTGCTGTGTCACGCGTTTTGTTCAATTTCATTAAACCCTGTAAGGCAAGGGCAACTCTCGTGGGATGCACTTCATACAAAAGGGCGCTTCAACCATTCATATTCCTGAAAAGGTGTTGCGTTACTGAAAGAACTTTCATTAGCGTGATTTGGATCGAAACTCGGAACACATCCAGGCATGACTATGGCGAACAGATTTCAAAATTGAACGTATCGTGTGATAAACGAATAGAAATAGCAAGTAAACGCAATTTACGAAATTACATAGTACAAGAGAATGTACAAAACAAGGATACTATCGCAATACGATTTATATAAAATATTAGAAAGTAAGTAATATCCATTTTGAATCTTGCGTACACCACTTTTAACACTTGAATATAATATAATATACAGAAAACCAACCACCACCACCACCACACACATACACAACACATCTAACCACCCCATACAACACAAACATGCTGCATTCAGGACAATGGTACACAGATTACTCAACATACCCATGAACCAACAACACTACAATGAAGAAGTGAACACAATCAAATACATAGCACAAGAAAACGGATACAATCCAAACATAATAGACAACATCATAAGGAAGACAAAACAAAAACTTAACAAACACAAAAACACACAAAACACAACACAAGAACACAAGAAATACATCACACTAACATATGAAAACAAAAGCACACATAAGATCGCATCTTCATTCAGAAAACAGAAATACAACATAACATACAGAACAGAAAACACACTACAAAGACATCTCAACACACAAAAAACACAAACAAATAAATATGACCACACAGGTGTATACAAACTCAAATGCAATAGTTGCGACAAGTTCTACATAGGATAGACAGGCAGATCATTCCAAACACGCTACAAAGAACACATTAAAGCTATAACCAGAGGACACAATACATCTACATACGCCGATCACATAACCAATACTAACCATACATACAATAACATAAATACGGACATGGAAATCCTATACACACAACCCAAGAACTAAAAACTCAACACACTAGAACAATACGAAATATACAAACACACTAAAACACACCCCGATCAAATCCTCAACACACAGATCAATTTCAGTACACACACACTATTCGACTCCACACTTCAACACCTTCCAACAATAAAACACACCCTCCTAACAGGCAGAGAAGTTCGAGATGACGCCGCGATCTAGTAGGCTCTGATGATGGTGCGTGAAGCACTGAAACAGCTGTAAGCCGGACAAATATTACATATTTAACACGAGTAAGTCCACTAGTTCATCAATTAATTAATAAGTAATATCGTTATATAGAAGCCTGGGCATGAGAGGGGAAGTGAAAGGTATGGAGAAAACCCCGCTCATGTCCTTTTTGCTTACACCGACTTATAAACAAACGCGCAATAAGGCTCTGTGGTGGATTTTAGCCGACCAGCGAGAGACGGAAGTTCGTAAAAGGTATGATGCCAGCCTGGTACAATCCGTCACTGACCTTCCTACCTGCTCGTACCGCATCAAAACATTACTATCTTGCATGGGAAACGTGGAGTGGGAAGTTAAGAGGTTGTCTGCAGTGACTAAAAAAGAATCTCATCTATTTTAAGCATTTATAGCCTATCAAATGATATAAAGTTGCAGACAGACTTTTTACTCTGATTTCTCGAAGCTACTGAAAGTCATTTTCGAGTAAGACGTCTTGTTAAGAATTTCATTTACATGTTTCTTTTTTGTACAGGGACATCATTTTATTTTTACTTCAATTTTTATTGTACCTGAGTTTTTTAATGTACTTCAGTCCCACCCCTTCTACTAATGAAGTTCAACCGTCCTCCATACAGATCCAAGACCGCTTATACAGTCATAGTAGCCTTACGGTCATAGTAAACAGTACGTTCCGAAAATATGTTCTCGTTTTCCAGTGACGAAAGAGCTTCCAATATTGAATCATTTTCGCACAGGTACTGTCGCCCATTTGCCTACGTCGTATCCCGGTTTCCCCCACCTGCTTTTATTCGCCAGCTAGTGGCTGGGCTGCCTTAGCTCTTTTCTGAGAACATTAATTTGTTAGGAATTCGATGTCTACGTAATATTATACAACTGTTTAAAATAACTTAAATAAAAGGGCCTCGTTAAGTAATTAACTGTCACTTGATTTCCTCCCTTTCTACGACCCTACGACATAACCACTTGGACTAACAGTAGATAGCATGTCTGAGTAATTTTACCTTTTCGGATCGGGCAGAAGTGAAGATTGAATTTACAGTACGTAAGGTACTCTTTTATGGAGTAGGTACAGAATTATTTCAATATGAGTTACTGGTACGAAGGACGAAACTGGTAATTGGGATTAGATACAATAGTGTATAGTGCGATAATATGCACATTAGAACTGAAGCCTGTATCGAAATGAACGGCCACCATTTTAAAAAATGTATTTAAATATCCATATTATGATTATTTTTCAATTTAATTTCGTTCTCTATATTGTACGCTAATGTGCTGTAGACAGTATAATATACACTACATAATGAATACGTCCAAATGAACAGCTCAGTTCGTAAGTAAAAACACTCATTGTTAATACTGTACTGTATTTTGATTAATCAAAAACCTAATGAAAATGACCAAACTCAAAAGCGCAATATTTCCTAGTTTACGTAAGTGCATGAACTACTTTTCTTCCCTCCTATACATAGTAAAGTGATTTGTTTGTATATTACGCCAGTATCATCAAACTCCAGTCGTAGAAGAGGGTAGCAAACGGCGTTGATCCAGAGATATAGGCAAGTTAATATTAAAAATGTTAGTAAAAAAAATGATGTCCCTGTATAATTCGTTACAATTTATTGGTAATACGCAAACTTATATTCTTAATAAAATTTAAACATAATAAATTAGATCACAACCAAATATCTAGAAGTACCCCAAAATTCATCGCTAGTCCCGTAACATTAACTGTTTTATAATTGTTTTTCTAAAAAATGGAGGCAAAAATGAAAAAGCGGTACAAATTGAAGTATTTCCATTCTTCATAATGAATAAGGAATTCACAACGTTTCCCATATTGATTCTATTTTCGTCTTCAGGTGAAAAAAGGGCGTGAAGACAATGGTATCGTACTCGTTGGGGTCGTTACAAACAGTTATTCTGTTTGACTGACCCTATTTGTAACGACTCCAGAGAGTAGATATCCTTCTTATCCTCCTTTTTTCACCTGAAAAAGATAAAACCAATCACCGAAACGTTGTCGTGGGCTGCGTAAAATATGAACAGAATTATTTACGTTAGTTGCTATTCACAAGCAACTACAACCCGCATAACAGAAGAGTAAAAGAAGTTGCCGTGTTGTAACACACACGGCAATTACATACTGTACTCTCATTCATGGCAAGCAACATGCAGTCTCTAGCTATAGCGACAGCTAAACTAATTTATGATGCGGATAGCGGAGCTGCACAACGCACGGCAATAGTTGGAGTAGAGAGAATTATTGAGCTCAAGTGGTGCATTGTTAACCAAATGGGTATAGAGTAGGCTTTCCAAACCAGAGACCCTGGTTGAAATCCCAGAGAATGTAACTGGAATAATTCCTAGTGGAGGAATCGTGTGCGAGGTTTTCCTCAATTACAAAGTGAATTTCTGATAACCCCATGGGAAATCTTTCAACTTAATGATTTGATTTAATTTCTTCCTGTAACCACTACAGGTTGCCATCGACAAAGAGTAACATGAAACAATAGAGTAAAAGCCTTGAGGCTTAGTGATAAATTGTTGTTAGAGTGAAAAATAACAATTTGAATTATATTGAAACACATGATATTAAACGAAGTAACGTCAAGGAGATGTGAATTAGTCATGGTCCATATGTATGATGCCTGAAAATAGCTATTGAGCCTTTGAGTGCTGCAATTGTTAGATCTCTTAAAATATTTTCATGCTGGCCAAAAGATTTACAGAAGTCGACTAGGAACCGGGGTATGGTCCCACGGGCTCCTATCATTAGTTCCGTAATGACGATAAATTCCAGATGATATTTGTCCTTATAAAAACTGATGGAAGATTCATATATATTCCTTTTTTCCTCGTGTACTTCTTCTGGCTGGTGTTCGTGCGATTCGAATCTCACAGTAGGGTCTATGATGTAACCTTCAAGAGAGGGAGGTTTAAATGCAATTATGTCGATTCTTCGATTACTGCCCTCACTGGATATGCCGTGTACTTCTTCATATACTGAATAACCTTTGTTCCTTAAGGCAGTTGCTATTATACATCTTACTGTATGATGTCGCGTATTTCGTAGAAGTTCACCGTGTGGACATGCCCCCAGGACATAGCATGTTTCTGTCATCTATTCCACCGATACGCACAGTAAACCTTTACGTTGCGTTGCCTTCGAAACAGTGAATAAAACAACTGACTTTAAGTAGAATATTTAGAGACTGTATTAACTATTACGTTTCTTAACGTCGATAGAATTTTGACATCAAGAGGGACCTGCCATTCGCCATGGAATTACATGATATTCGCCTTACTTTTGGGGAAAACCTCTGAAAAAATCTAACTCCGAGAAGAAACTATAGGCCTAAGCGCGACCTTGTCCGTGTCAAGGGTCAGAAATTTGACCGAGACTCGAACCTGAAACTTCTGTTTAACAGGCAACTGGTCAAGACTGCGCAGCCATTGCAGAGTATTTTATCAAAAGTTTCACGTATTCCGCAGCAATTCAATGCCTCAATAATGTTGAGAATTTTATTATTAATTTAACTGCATTTTAGTGAAACATTATTAAAATTAAATCATATAATATGCATAGTATGTTCAAATAAAACAAAGCTCCTTTCCGGAATTCCACACAAAAAGAGGTATTTATAATTTAAAATGTAAAACATTTGACTTCATTTATACCATTTATACACCATGCGGACTAGGTATGGCCTACATATAGACTATGTAAATGATTTATAACGTGTTTACACGATTGGCTGCACGAATGTTCTAACAATTTTATTTATAAATCGAAATATATGATATTTGACTTCATTTTTACATTGTATGTTCTATGTACATAGTAACACGTAAATAATATAGAACAAGTTTACATAAAAATAGCTGAATATCCACTGTAATCATTTTCAATTATTTATAAAAATTGGAATTTTTTAAGTGATGTAAATGTTGCAATATATCAGCCCTCGCTGCAGTGGTTCACTTAAGCGTAAAATATGTATTTATGAAAAGGAATGATAATACTATAACACTTAGGGTAGTAACTACTACCTGGATTAGTCTAGTTGTGTCAAAGCGATTCTGAGACTCAAAATTGAGGCACATAGCTTTTCGTCGTTTTATTATAATCTGATGCCATGATTACCTTCACATTGCTCACCGTTGTGGCTGAGGTGTTAGCGAGTCTAACTGCGAACCCAGCGATCCCGGGTTCGATTCCCGGTCAGGGCGAGTTGCCTGGGTGAGGTTTTTTCGGGGTTTTCCCCCCCTCACTCCTATGGATGAATATCAGGTAACTTTATCAGGCGATTGGAACCCCACTCATCTTCGCCATTTCCTTTCCTCCCACATCATCTTTTCCTCATCATCCCGTTTCTAGATTTTCAGATCACTCTACCGGCGGCCCCCCGAAGCTGCTGGCTCTCTCGACCGGCCTCCGTGGAATGCAGTTCAGCGATGTTGGATGGCTGCTGCAATGGCACCCGAGGCGGACCTACTCGGGTGAGGAGTTTCGCCTCGGACCGACGGGGGGGGTTTGGGGGAAGTTGCCGAAGCTTCTATTCGCTTATCTTCACTTCGTCGTAATGTCCACAATTATTACTACAATTATTATATTTCACTTGAATAATAATACCTTGATAATTTTTTTTTAACTGACAGCTACTGAATATGAATAAAACCCGTTTAATAACTTGAGAGAAATCGCGGTAAGCAAACAGACAGACAGACGGACGGACGATATCAGGATGATGGAAATGTGTTTCATCGAAAATCTCTACATCGGATTTTACAGCTTTCATGCTGTAATTCATACAGTGAGAAAAAAAAATTGTGGAAAAAGAGTTGCAAGTAAAAGAAATCGGAGAGAAGGAGGAGAAGGAGTAAATTTAAAATTGGGAAAAGAAAGCAATGTAATGAGAGGAGGGGAAGGAGTAAATTTAAAATTGGAAAAAGAAAGAAGTATAACGAGAGGAGAAGGAGTAAATTTAAAATTGGAAAAAGAAAGCAATATAATGAGAGGAGGAGAAGGAGTAAATTTAAAATTGGAAAAAGAAAGCAATAGGCTATAATGAGAGGAGGAGAAGGAGTAAATTCAAAATTGGAAAAAGAAAGCAATATAATGAGAGGAGAAGGAGTAAATATAAAATTGGAAAAAGAAAGCAATATAATGAGAGGAGGAGAAGGAGTAAATTTAAAATTAAAAAAGTAAGCAATATAATGTGAGGAGGAGAAGGAGTAAATTTAAAATTGGAAAAAGAAAGGGATATAATGAGAGGAGGAGAAGCAGTAAATTTAAAATTGGACAAATAAAGCACTATAATGAGAGGAGGAGAAGCAGAAATTTAAAATTGGACAAATAAAGCAATATAATGAGAGGAGGAAATGGAGTAAATTTAAAATTGGAAAAAGAAAGGAATATAATGAGAGGAGGAGAAGGAGTAAATTTAAACTTGGAAAAATAAATCACTATAATGAGAGGAGGAAATGGAGTAAATTTAAAATTGGAAAAATAAAGCACTATAATGAGAGGAGGAGAAGCAGTAAATTTAAAATTGGAAAAAATAAAGCAATATAATGAGAGGAGGAGAAGGAGTAAATTTAAAATTGGCAAAAGATAGCAATATAATGAGAAAGGACAGAAATATAGTACAAGAAAATGAATATAACGATGTAGAAGAATAAAACAAAATTGATAATAGAAAAAAAAGAAGAAATAGTCACGGACAATCCGAAGTCCTAGGAAAGATTCAAATAGATAACCATGGATTCCTAACAACGTTGAAGTTATGTGCCTTAATTTAACCTCGAATTGAAGGGCGGCCGTCGCAGAAATATAGCACTCTGCTAAATAAAGTGTGACAAAAAGTGATTAATAATTCACTTTAAAGATCAAATGTAATTTCCTCCTGTTTAAAATTGATGCAGCACCCGAATCCAGAAGCTAAAACACATCCTAATGCACTCTGTTAAATATAATATCCACCCGACCATAGTGGATGCAATTTTTAAGAGAGTTTCGCGTTATTTCAGCATGGCATGCGCTACAAAACATCCCTAATTAAATCGAATCCAAGTAAAATGGATTTGACATGTTTCTGTCATTAACTGTCTATAACCATATTTATTTGTTGACAACAATTTATGAACGAAAAGCTGTGTCACTTCACTGAAATGCCACAAAGTATGGAAAGTGCTTTTTATTAACAAAACTTTCAACTTGATTATCAGGTTATAAAAAATATAGTAAAACACCCCCATCCCCGCGCTCCCCCGGTATTATGATCATTATCGACGTTTTTAATGCACTTCCATTATGAAAGTTTGAAGTTCGAGCTCATTCCATTTTACCAACTCGAGCGCTACAACCACCCCCTACCCCCGCGCTCTATGGCACCTGCTGTCCGCCCTAATTAACCTGCAGTTAGCACAGTGCTACTATATAACATTCCTCCATTTCCCAATTACACCCCGCCTACGTCCTTCCTAAAATCTGCAAAGTAATCCAAGATGTACGGAATAATTTAATTTGAAGAAAAAAGTGATGCAGAAACTGTAAAAAGAGAGGGGAAGGGAAGCTCCCAGAGGATTTGCTACACTCTGTAAGGGCAAAGACCTGTATTAATTATATTCACTGTGTTGAAAAGAAGTACTGACGAAACATCCACAATTGCGTCAATTAAAACTAAGAATTTCAAAAGATTTAATGAAATTGAAAGTAAGATGACCTCTTCTGAATTACAGTAAAAATTTAAGTATTATTAATTAAATTTTAAACAAATATTAATATCATCGTCATCATCATCATCATCCTTGTTAGCTTTCAATCCATTTCTTCTTGAATCGTCCTAAATTTATCTTACCATGTGGTATTGTATTGGAATTATATCATATTTGATACTCTCCCTACAAGTTTACACTTCAGTTTATAATGTTGAAATTATTCTAATATTGATTGCATTTTCATTCCTTTTACACTGTTCGAATTCCATCTATGAACCGTGATTGTTCACAAACATACACATTTATTTATTTAAATACTTATTTACTTATTTATTTATTTACGTAATTAATTTATTTGCTTATTTAATTTATTTATTTATTTACTTATTTATTTACTTATTTATTTACTTATTTACTTACTTATTTACTTATATTTTATTATCCAATTTAATAAACCCTATTTCACCCTGAGGTGTATTAGGGTTATAGTTGGCATCAAAATACATATTTTATAACCAAAAAACTATAGTAAAATACTTATTTATTTATTTATTTACTTATTTATTTATTTATTTATTTACTTATTTACTGACTTATTTATCTATTTATTTATCTATTTATTTATCTATTTATTTATCTATTTATTTATCTATTTATCTGTTTATTTATCTATTTATTTACTAAAAATGTCTAAATTAAGATATAAAATAGTACGTTTTGACCTGAAAAGGCTAAAATAGACGGATTTGGATAAAAAAAAATCACACTTTTAAATATCATATTCAGTTGCAAATAGCAGAAATTCGCAAAAAATAAAAATAACTTCACCATTGGACTCAGAATGTAAGGAATAGATTTATTGTGTTAGTGGATCAAAATCGGTTTTTGATCAAAATAGCAGGTTTTGGAAACAAACCATATATGGAAATATACACAGCCTATATCGCATCCCTGCCGTTTTGTTCTTTATAAATAGCATTTTACAACAGTGCAAGCTTTGTTACTCCAACACCGGACTTACAATTTTTTTTTTTTTTTACTTTAATTAGGTTTATCCATGACCATAACGAAAAACATGCCTTTACTAAATACTTTTGCGTTTATAAAGTAGGCTTTTATTCAACATTACTTTATTCCACTAGTGAGATAAAGACTTTACCTCACAGTTTGAACTTTATCTCACAGTTCATTAGTATTTTCCTAGTACCCGGGCACACACGTATACTTTTCCATTCAACTATTACTCAAGAAGTTAATATATTAGTTACTAGATGTCACTACCTCTACTTCTTTATTACCATTTCTTAAATATACATACACTCAATCTCCTTCTCTTTTCTCTATCTACTACGTCGTAATTTATGCATTGCATTTATATCTAATATGAATTTTTTTTAATTTGTAATAATTTACCTGAGTGGCACGTAAAACCATGGACCCGGGTTCGATCCCCGGCGCCGGAGGGAATTTTTTTCCTCAAATATTAATTGTCAATATTACAGATATTATTCTGTTGGACAAATTAATAAACCTTTAATATTCCCATAACTAATAGTGCATATTCTGTACAGATTACAGTGCACTTAACTGCGGAATCCCAGCCAAACAGTCACTCAGTTGAGTGCGCCCCTTGTATAATGGCAGTTGACTTGGACATAAAAGTCAACATATATGCCTAACTTGGAGTCAGGCCAAAAGGGAAACATTGAAGGAGGAGAGTTCGATCCGGTGCTGTGGATTGAATTCGGCGTAGCTCAGTGGTCAGAGCGCTTGGTACGTAGAACCAAGGACCCGGGTTCGATCCCCGGCGCCGGAGCGAATTTTTCTCCTCACAAATTAATTCTATCAAGTAGATTTTCTTTCTTATGCAGTAAATCTACGAAACTGTACTCATAGTTTTACTTCCTTCCAAGAGGAAGCCATGCTATCATGGTAACCGCTAGACCACAAGAGAACGACTTTGCGATTGGTGTCTACCGTTATTATCACTCCAAAATCTGCTTGCAGTAGGCTATCACACTAATAGAAACGGAGATTATAGGACGTTTACGACTGGAAGCAAGACATTTAGTTACAATGTAACGGAGTTATTTTCACTCAAGACGATATTTTCATTGATAATGACAGCAAAATTGATAACCGCTAACACAGTCTCGCATAATTAGAATTTCAGTAAACAAGTTAATTGCCTCATTCCACTCTGCCAACTGCGTTAGTACTCAGAGCGCGCCTTGGATTGCAGCTCAATCGTTAAACATTTATGGAACTCGTTTTACAGTCCGCTCAAACGAAGACAACATCGCCAGTCTCCGTCTGTGGCAAAAGAGCAAAGGGCCACTGAGGGCTGCACAGCTTCATTATATGCAAACGAACGAACCCGAGAGCTCTGTGCTTGCTAAAAGAAGACAGAAGATTCGCGACCATTTTCAAGTCACCCCGATATCAAGCTACCACATTTTGTGTTACAAGTCTAGCATGCTTTTGTTTTCTCAACATAGCAACTAGAGTTCAATATCCGACAGGTAGTTAATAGTTATTCATTGAACAACAAGAATTTTGCTTCCATTTAAAACAATGTATCCCTTATGGTTTGATGCGCGCTGAATCCAAAAATGCATCTCTTTTCTTTGTATCACGAAAGATTTTTAAGATATACAGGGACATCATTTTATTTTTACTTCAATCTTTATTGTACCTGAGTTTTTGAATGTACTTCACTCCCACCCCTACTACTATTGAAGTTCAACCGTCCTCCACACAGATCCAAGACCGTATATACAGTCATAGTAGCCTTACGGTCATAGTAAACAGTGCGTTCCAAAAATTTGTTCGCGTTTTCCAGTGACGAAAGAACTTTCAATATTGAATCATTTTCGCACAGGTACTATCGTCCATTTGCCTACGTCGTATCCCGGTTTCCCCCACCTGCTTTTATTCGCCAGCTAGTGGCTGGGCTGTCTTAGCTCTTTTCTGAGAACATTAATTTGTTAGGAATTCGATGTCTACATAATATTATACAACTGTTTAAAATAACTTAAATAAAAGGGCCCCGTTAAGTAATTAACTGTCACTTGATTTCCCCCCTTTCTACGACCCTGCGTCAAAGCCATTTGGACGGACAGTAGATAGTATGTTTGAGTAATTTTGTCTTTTCGGATCGGGCAGAAGTGAAGATTGAATTTACAGTACGTAAGACACTCTTTTATAGATTAAGTACAGAATTATTTCAACATGAGTTACTAGTACGAAGGACGAAACTGGTAATTGGAATTAGGTACAATAGTCTATAGTGCGATAATATGCACAAAAGAACTGAAGCCTGTATCGAAATGAACGGCCACCATTTCAAAAATGTGTTTAAATATCCATATTATGATTATTTTTAAATTTAACTTCATTCTCTATTTTGTACGCTAATGTGCTGTAGACAGTATAATGAACACTGCATAATGAATACCGCATGGACAGCTCAGTACGTGAGTAAAAACACTCATTGTTAATACAGTACTGTATTTTGATTAAACAAAAATCTAATGAAAATTATCAAACCCAAAAGCGCGATATTTCCTAGTTTACGTAAATGGATGAACTACTTTTCTTCCTTCCTATACCTAGTAAAGTGATTTGTTTGTATTCTACGTCAGTATCATCGAACTCCAGTTGCGGAAAGGGGTAGCAAACGGCGTTGATCCAAAGGTATAGCCAAGTTAATATTAAAAATGTTAGTAAAAATAAAATGATGTCCCTGTACTATGATTTCACTTTTCGATGACCGTTCCCCAGGAAAAATCTGGCGCGGGTTGGGGGTATAAACCAAATCAAAAGCTTATGCATTTTATGAGTTTATGGCTTATTTTCGTTTTTTTTTTTTTTTTTTAATATTCGTTGGCATGTTATTTTATACTGACTATTACACTCTTACTACGTCATACTACTTTTGACCAATAAAACGGTACGAAAGGACGTATTTCAACCAATCATGGCTGCTTATCGCACAATTTTATCGCGTCCCTAGCATTTGTTTAATTTTATTACGTCCCTAGCATTTGTTTAATTTTATGGCGTCCCTAGCATTTGTTTCTTTGTTTGGCAACATTTCAAACTGCTCTGGTCTGGACGTAAAAAATATATATAAAATTACAAACCACTCCAGTCGATGCACAACAGTTTCAAATATGACTGGCATTGGCATTCAAGAACAAGAATTAACAAAAATCATTGATCATACCTATGCATCTTCTGAAATCCGATTTACAAATAAATGAAGAGCACCATTCGGAAATCCTGAATAAGTTAATACACCATGTAGACCTAAATCAACGAGTTCCACTTCTATTATGCACACGTCCAATATAACATCAATTGAACCACCAACCACATTCAAATTTGAAAATTGTACATTCAATAATTATTCCTTTTAAAATTATTCATTCGGAAATTCTGAATAAGTTGAATACACCATGTAGGCCTAAATCAACGAGTTCCACTTCTATTACGCACACGTCCAATATAACATCAATTGAACCACCAACCACAATCAAATTTAAAAATTGTACATTCAATAATTATTCCTTTTAAAATTACTCATGTTTATTTTTATGTCATCGTCGTTAATTAAAACTTTTCTAACACTTGTGTATATTAGTTAGGTTATGTTATAGCTTCTGCTCTGAGAGGATAAAAAGAACTTCTTCTATATGATATTATGGATAGTCACGTATCAGAGATTGTTTAATATTAAGATTTATTGAATAGTAATCATTACAGTGTCAGTATAAAGACACTACTGCCATCTAGCATGCATCTAGCGTAATATTTGTAATGTTGAGATGGTACAATAATACATTTGAAGACAGTTGTATTTTCGTAAGTCAATTAATATTTTATTGTATTGGAGCACTTCGTTACTTCTAATCTTTATATACTTTCTTCCAATCGTGTAATAGTCAATTAAATCCCACTCGAGTTTTGATTTTCTCTAGATAAATCAAAACGTCTAGTGAGATTACTGTTGATAATAAATAAACAGATACTGATCACTTCTATTCAGTAAATTTCATAACAGTTCAAAGTGAGGTCTACGCAATGAACAAACAAGGGTGTGGTTTTCAGTATTTAAAAGAAAAGTTTACCAGTTTGAGTGAAGGCAAATTAAAAGAGGGCATTTTCATAGGTCCACAAATTCACAAAGTTATGACCGACTCTTTGTTTGAGGAAAAATTTTCCGTTACAGAAAGAATGGCATGGCGCGCTTTCGAAGATGTTTGCTCAAATTTCCTTGGAAATTCTGGGGCAGAGAACTACATAGAACATGTTGCGGAAACCATTTTAAATGCATATGACAAAATGGAGTGTAATGTGTCTCTCAAAATACACTTTTTACATTCGCATTTGGATTTATTTCCTCCTAACTTTGGAGCGGTAAGCGACGAGCATGGGGAAAGATTTCATCAAGAAATATCTGAAATGGAAAAGCGATATAAAGGGAGATCATCATCCAGCATGCTTGCAGACTTTCGTTGGTTCCTTATGAAATACAGTCCCGGGTCTAGTTATAAACAGAAGTCATCCAGAAAATTATTTTAAATGTTAAGTTCAAATTCCGAGATTTTTCTCATTATACGCATGAAATATTTGTATTGTTGTTGTATTTAAACTATGTAACATCATTTTGTATCCAGTACACATTTTTCAAGTATTATGAGCAATTTTGAACCCCTAGTGTGTTGTAATTTTATCAGTAGCAGCGAAAAATAAAAAAACAAATAAGTTTTGTCATAAAAAATTCAATTCACTTTCCCCGGAAAACTCTTCAGGGAAAAAATAATTTCGACAGCTCTTCTGTCTTTATTAAAAAAATAAACATTTTTAATCAGAAATGAACTAAATCCATTGGGGTATGAAAACATATTCTAAAGAAGTGAGATAGTCAAAAATATTTTGGAAAATGTCTCCCCTTAATATAAAAGGGTGGTATATATTTAAGGGATAGTGGATCGAAAAGCAGAACTGCAAAGGTCACCATAATTATGAATAGTCGTATTGTAAAGTTGGCTGACAAATAAAATAAATATAAAAATATCAAATATATTGTTAAAAGTAGTACTATATTATATAAGATTCTACATAACTTAAGCCTTTTATTACATATTGCAGAGACAAATTCTACATGAACATATCTTATCCTATAGCATAAATAATAGTAGGTCTACATTATGCAACGAGCCTATAATGGTAGTAATTAAGACGCTCGTATGAAAATTACCATTATAATCAAGTTTCATACGACTTTTTATGCTGGACCATAATTCTAACTCGAAATTATTCATAAGTATTTATGTTATTCTTATCTGACTGAGGAGCGGAACTGACCTTGTGCAATACCTCGTAAATTGTGAGATGTGCGTAGATGCGAAAGTATTGATTTTTTCCGAGAAACAGATGTCGACATTGACCTTGACATTGAAAAACGAGATGACAAATTGAATTTATTTGAATATTATTTACAATTAACGCTAATTATTATAGTAACAGAACTGACTTCATTTCAAATATAGGTGATTTATTGATTTATTGTTGTCTTTCGATTGCATATCCGAGAATAATCGATACTTGCGCTTTCATATTGTTGCAATGGTATTTTCTGATTGGTGGAACACCTGAACTTTAATGAATAGGTGTACTTTAATGAGGTCCATTAAAGGGCTCTACCAGGTGTATAATTACTACATTTCGGCATGGTCGAGCATAAAATATAAAATCTACCCATGTGCTATTCTACCATTTATATGCCCGATATTTAACAAGGCTTTTTATATGTTATGTCTTCTAACCACTCTTTTATTCGGGACTTGTATTGATTAATTGGTTAATTCTGTATATTTAATGGCAGTTTGTTAAATAGTTAATGATACAAGAAATATTAATCCACAATAAATATTATTGTATCTTAAGCAATATAAAATGTAATAAATACAACAGAAGCGGACGCTTGTTCACCCCTGATCTCTCTAGATTGCAGTTTGGAAGACTTAAATACGGTTTCCGTAATGGGGAAATAATTGAAGCAGAGTTATATTCAAGGAGTCAGACTAATTGGCTGCAAACCCTCAGAAGGCAAAACCCAATCAAGCAATGAATGGAAATGGAGCAACAAACTTAACGTCTGCCTGTAATTACGTCACGAGGAACTCGCAAAGCTCTCAAAAGGTACTCCATTCACCGCTAAAATAACGGCTGAAAAAGTGCGTCGTATAATGCCGCAACCGTCTGGTTTGCGACAGAGATTCGTATATTGGATTCTGTTTAAGTGCGTCCCTTAAATAATGACACTGAAATTATACGAAGAGGGAAATTAATATGTTCATAAATTTTATTACAAGAGTTCAATACAGCCTCACCCAACTCCACACAACGCTGACATCATTGAAAAGAGGTCCTCGAAAGAGCCATTTAAGTCCTGCAATGAAACCTCATTGAGATGGCTGGTGACATTATGTTCGACCTCGCTAATGTTTTTGAAAACCTTCTTTCAGGATCAGTTTTACCTTTGGAAAGAGGAAATTAGCCTGTCTGTTCCAGATCTCGCGAGTGGGAAAAATATTTGATCACACATTGGATTTGGAAGCAAGAAAATTGCTTCGCATTCAAAGCTTCAACGCGCATTGAGGGAAAGACTTGCACTGTAAAGGCAGCCAAATCACAAAATCACTATATTTTCCCACAGTTAAAGATAGAATAACCGTAAAGAATTATGAACCATCATACATATCCACGCAATTCATGACTGGACACGGAAAATTTATTTCATATTTCGAACGTTTCAAAATTGACAACCCAAACGGCTCTTCATGTTCCTGTGAACACCCCACACAAACAGTCGACCACCTGTTATTTGAGTGCCCGCTACAAGAACGCAAGAGATACCGGCTAGAAACCCATCTTAGCATGTGCGATACAACTTTCTCACCAGCAATAACAAAAGTTCTTCTAAAACAATGTTGCTTAAAGGAATTTCACGGATTTATTACAGATGTGTTTAAGACCTTGTAGCAAATAACAGTATTTAGTAACAGTGTCCTATTTATTCTTCTTGGAGCCAAATTTGTGACTCTTAAAAGTGTGGTTACTATGTTGAAGTGTATGTGTTGTAGCGGATGCTTGATTTGTTATGTATGTGAGTCATAGTTATGGGATGCTTGATGTCGTCGCAATGTCATAATTATAGTTTGATTGTGTTTGTGTGACTATTGTGTATTAATTTATTATGTATGGTACGGAAAGCTGCATAGGCTACTTGTGTCATAGAGAACGGCTTTTAAAAAGTATTACGTGTGTGTGTTGTAACTGGTTTTTGTATGTCTCAAATTGAAGCCTGATGTTTTCTTTTCCATTTGTCTTTATGCTTATTTTTTTTTTTTTGTGTAAAACTATTGCCCAAGCATACATACGTAAAATAGGGCTACCCCCCTTTGGAGATATAATAATAATAATAATAATAACAATAATAATAATAATAATAATAATAATAATAATAATAGTAATAATAATAACAATAACAATAACATTGGAACAATAATAAATAATAATGACAATAATAACTAACAATAATAATAATAATAATAATAATAATAATAATAATAATAATAATAATAATAATAATAATAGTAATAATAACAATAATAATAACAATAACAACAGCAACAATAATAATAACAACAACAATAATAACAACAACAATAACAACAACAATAACAACAACAACTAACAATAATAATAATAATAATAATAATAATAATAACGATAAGAATAATAATAACAATAACAATAATAATAACAATAACAATAATAACAATAACAATAATAATAACAATAACAATAATAACGATAACAATAATAACGATAACAATAATAACAATAACAATAATAACGATAACAATAATAATAACAATAACAATAATAACAATAACAATAATAACGATAACAATAACAATAATAACAATAACAATAATAACGATAACAATAATAATAACGATAACAATAATAACAATAACAATAATAACGATAACAATAATAACAATAATAATAACAATAATAACGATAACAATAATAACAATAATAATAACAATAACAATAATAACGATAACAATAATAACAATAATAACAACAATAACAATAATAACGATAACAATAATAATAACAATAACAATAACAATAATAACAATAACAATAATAACAATAACAATAATAACAATAACAATAATAACGATAACAATAACAATAATAACAATAACAATAATAACAATAACAATAATAACGATAACAATAACAATAATAATAATAACAATAATAACAATAACAATAATAATAACAATAATAACAATAACAATAACAACGATAACAATAACAACGATAACAATAACAACAATAACAATAATAACAATAACAATAATAACAATAACAATAATAACAATAACAATAATAACAATAACAATAATAACAATAACAATAACAATAATAACAATAACAATAATAACAATAACAATAATAACAATAACAATAATAACAATAATAACGATAACAATAACAATAATAACAATAACAATAACAACAATAACAATAATAACAATAACAACAATAACAATAACAATAATAACAATAATAACGATAACAATAATAACAATAACAATAATAATAACAATAACAATAATAATAACGATAACAATAATAACGATAACAATAATAACAATAACAATAATAACGATAACAATAATAATAACAATAACAATAATAACAATAACAATAATAATAACAATAACAATAATAACGATAACAATAACAATAATAACAATAACAATAATAACGATAACAATAATAACGATAACAATAACAATAATAACAATAACAATAACAATAACAATAACAATAATAACGATAACAATAATAATAACGATAACAATAATAATAACAATAACAATAATAACGATAAGAATAATATAATAATAACAATAATAACGATAACAATAACAATAATAACGATAACAATAATAATGACAATAACAATAATAACGATAACAATAATAACAATAACAATAATAACAATAACAATAATAACAATAACAATAATAACAATAACAATAATAACAATAACAATAATAACAATAACAATAATAACAATAACAATAATAACAATAATAACAATAACAATAATAACAATAACAATAATAACAATAACAATAATAACAATAACAATAATAACGATAAGAATAATAATATAATAACAATAAAAACTATAACAATAATAATAATAACAATAAAAACTATAACAATAATAATAATAACAATAATAATAAAATAATAACAATATAATAACAATAATAATAAAATAATATCAAATAATAATATAATAATAATAATAATAATAATAATAATAATAATAATAACAATAATAATAATAAAGGCAGCCAATTCTCGTTTCGGAATTGTTCGTTTGTCACACTGCGCATGCGCTTGTTCAAACCTTCCGCCATTTCTACGTAATAGTGATTCTTCACTACGAGTCTTCGGGAACAATCTCCCGGTGGAAAATTCCGGAAATTGCGCGAGCTCTCTCTACGCCTTCACTGGATCAAGCGGTAAGTGGCCGGCACGGTTGGGGATCATCCTCAGCAAGTCTCTCCGCCTTTTAATACAGTAGGCTAACTACCGAAGAGCTATGCACGACTGAGGGAGTTAACGCAGTGAACATTTCGTCAGGTTCTAGTAGCTTACATTTTATGGAAATTTTCTCCTTTTAAAATAGTATTTATTCACAGCAATTTTCTTTGGGACAAACACATTGACATGGAAAGCATAACTTTATTTAGATCATAAAATGATATTACCGTGATCTTTGAGAAGAATACATTCTGGGGCCTACAATCTAATTTGAAAGTTTAAGAAATCGAAGATGGGGCTATCAGCAACCTATTGCAAAAACTAGTATATTTCAATATTCCATACTCATCTTACCTTCAAAATATATTCTCTGATGAATTTATATCAGTTCGTAAATCAATGGGAACTCACCTGAAACAAAGAATAATTGAAATAAGACATCGTAAGTGCAAAGCATATTCAAGTTACATAATTTAAATACACCCAATTTTCTCATACTCAAATATAGGCAATTACAAAAACTGCATTATTGTGCTGAATTAAACTTAAAATATTTTTAATCCCACACTATTTGAGAGTTATAAATGTGATAAAAAAAGCCCAAAAGTTCATTAATTCAAGATAAAGTATGTCACTATATTCATTATTCCTTTGGGAATAATGCAGACAAAATAAAATCATGTTGACTACAAAAATAACATAAAATAACAATTTTATCTTGTATTTGGACATCTGTTACTTCTCACTAAAGCCTGGTGAAAACAGTGCTCTCTAACCTGGTACAGAATTATTCAATCATCGTAAACAGATCATCGTGTATTGCATATTCAGTCACTTTACACACTTTAAAATGATGTTGGTTCGTACTTTTATACAGTATCTTTATTGTACTTACTAGCTGTTGGAATTGAAGGACTTCTATATTTACAACAACAACATTTTCTGCAAGTCTAGCTCCCTGTGAAACAGACTTGAATAATTTCAAGGAAAAAATTGTTCCGGAGCCGGGTATCGATCCCGGGACCTCTGGTTGAACGTATCAGCATTCTACCAACTGAGCTACCCAGGAATTCCACCCACACCGTCTCAATTTTTCCACTTATATCCAACACAACTCGAGTGAGCTGACGAAACGCCAAAGACCCACATCGAGTGCAGAGAAACTCTGACTTGGAATTGCGGTTTTCTGCTAACGTACCTACAATAACGTATATTATGCAAGTCTAGTTTTCAGATAAAGCTTCCTGTGAAGCAAACTTGAATAATTTCAAGCCCACTCGAGTTGTGTGGATATAAGCGGAAAATTGAGACGGTGTAGGGTGGAGTTCATGGGTAGCTCAGTTGGTAGAGCGCTGGTACGTTCAACCAGAGGTCCCGGGATCGATACCCGGCCCCGAAACAATTTTCCCCTTGAAATTATTCAATAACACTTTCCAAAGATAGGTATGCTGCATATCCAAGACAGTTTAATGGTTTCAGATGTTCAATTGGCACTATCTTATACATATATTGAAAATTATTAGAGATTCAAATTAGCAAGGAAGTGTTCGGCGAATTGATATCATTGCCATTAAGAACAACTCGGCATACATTCTCGATCCCACCATCAGATTTGAGACACATGCAGATCAACCGCATGAGGTGGACAGTGAAAAGAAACGGATCTATGAACCAACAATCCCGTTCTATAAAGATAAATATAGCCTGTCCCACATTGATGTAATAGGTCTGATGGTGGGAGCACGAGGTACCATACCCTCCTTCTTTGCCAACAAATGTAAAAACCTGGGCCTAACACACAGCATTGTGAAGGAAATAGCCATTAGTGCCCTCAAAGGATCGGTTCAGATATTGAGAAATCATTTGTATGGGAGTGATAATGGAAATTTCAAGTTATCTTAACCGATGGCTGTTGATTGGTTTAGATATCAATGCCAATACGTAAATCCGTACTATTATTTTTCTCGCGGTATATGGCATTCAAATCATTCTAACCTATCTGATATCCCCCCCTCCTTTCTTAACTGTGAATGAGCACAAACGTTTCTTAGGTGTAGATTTTTCTGACATTTTGCATATTCGATTCCCTAACCGTTTCAAATGTATATCATTTTACCTTTTAGGTGTGTTTCCAAATTATATCTAATACGCTTTGTCAAATCTGGCAACCTTATCATAAGGGAAGCTAAATTTATTATTATTTATGCTCGACCATGCTGAAATGTAGTAATTATACACCTGATAGCAGACCTTTAATGGACCTCATTAAAGTACATCTACTCATTAAAGGTCAGGTCTTTCAGCCAATGACGACTCAGGTTACAACTGTTCAGCCAATGACAGGTCAGCTTTGTACCGTTATAAAACCGCAAGTATCGATTATTCTCGGATATGCAATCGAAAGAGAATTAGCGAAAAGTCATGGAAGCTGGAAATCCAACTGTCGCAGAAGGTTATGTTCTGTTACTACAATAATTAGCCTTAATTGTAAATAATATTCAAATAAATTCAATTTGTCATCTCGTTTTTCAATGTCTAATTTATTTTTAATGTTATCTCTGTAGGTTCTTATGACCTAGCAAGGTCATTGTGAACATCTGTTCCTCGGAAAAAATCAATACTTTCGCGTCTGCGCACATCTCACAACATACGGGACATTGGCCAAGGTCAGATACAAAGAAAATTAACAATATCAAGTTAGAAATATGGTCGAGCATAAAAAGTCGTATGAAACTCGCCTATAATGGTAATTAAGAAGCGAGTATGGATATTTATGAAACGAGCGCAAGCGAGTTTCATAAATATCCATACTCGCTTCTTAATTACCTTCATTATAGTTTCGTTGCATAATGTACTATATAAAGTCGGTAGATTCCTGGTTATAACATTTCCTATCTATTAAGTAGGCCTACATCTTGGCACAAAAATAATGGAAAGATTTTTTCTTGAGGAATTTATATTCAATTTCATTTTATTGAAGAGATTTCACAATATTTTCAAGACGAATTTTCTGCATACACCAAATTTCTCCAGTTCTTCCCAGTTTATTTCCTTACATAGGTTCATTTTATTAATTCTAAATACATCTACATCCCTTCCTGTTTTCTAATAAATCAAATTTGTATAGCTTCAATTTTTTTTAACTATCAAGGCTCTAGGCTGTATCTGTACACGTGGGTGGAGACAGCCTTTCAGGAATGAATGTGGTTTATAAGTAGACACTTCTAAACCTTGACTTTGATGAACTAGTCGATCGTCGGTCTTAGGACCATTTAATCAACAGACTTCCATGACCAACCGTAATAACGGAACATTTCTGTTAGGAGATTTCATGTTAATCCTATATTAGTCTTGGTAATACATATCTAGGTGAGTCGGGCAAGAGAAACGTTCAGAATATCAGCACAATGCAGCCATTAGCCATCACAAAAACTCTGAAAAAGCAATTTGCACAATAGCGTAATCTGAATAGGGTATCGAAGTAAGCTATACCATGAAGCCAAATTTGTACATCGGAGTTTCCGTATATTTGCAAGTACATTACCGATTCGAAGGGGTCGGCAGTAAGGGATAAGGGTTGCTGTATCAACCAAGAACACAGGCGGCTCGGTTACAGTTTCTGAGTAGAGGCAATGGACTACAGTCCACGCAAAGTCCTCATTACTGAATACAATATGATGCATTCACGAGGTCGGCGGGCAGGCGGTTTAGCCTTCGGAGGGTGGGATAGATTTCACGTATATAATGTGTTTCACAAGTCCAGCGCGCAAACGGGCCTGTCGGTCCACAGTGTTTCATATACCAATGCAATGAATTTAAGTTAAATTCGAGAATTCAGAAAATATAGGCTGTGGAAAAATATTATTACGAATTTCTTAAAAATAACCTCCGTTGTACATGGCTACAAATCCAGCGAGTTCGGGTTCAATTAGAGATCTTAATATTCCAATAGGTTCGTGTTCCTTGTATGGCGAAGTTTTTTTTTCTCTTTATTTCTATTATTGTATTTGTATTCCCGGTGTTGTGGAAGAGAAAGCCTGATGGCCTTAACTACACCAGAATAAATAAATAAATAAATAAATAAATAAATAAATAAATAAATAAGTAACTAAATGCATAAATACATACAAATACATAAATAAAAATACATACAAATACATAAATATATAAATAAATACATAAATATACATAAATAAATACAAATACATACATAAATAAATACAAATACATACATAAATAAATAAATACATACATAAATAAATACAAATATATACATAAATAAATAAATATATACATAAATAAATAAATACATACATAAATAAATAAATACATACATAAATAAATAAATACATACATAAATAAATAAATACATACATAAATAAATACATACATACATGCATACATAAATACATACCTACATAAATACATACATACATAAATAAATACATACATACATAAATAAATACATACATACATAAATAAATACATACATACATAAATAAATACATACATACATAAATAAATACATACATAAATAAATACATACATAAATAAATACATACATACATACATAAATACATACATACATAAATAAATACATACATACATAAATAAATACATACATACATAAATAAATACATACATACATAAATAAATACATACATAAATAAATACATACATAAATAAATACATACATAAATAAATAAATACATAAATAAATAAATACATACATACATAAATACATACATAAATAAATAAATACATACATAAATACATACATACATAAATACATACATACATAAATACATACATACATAAATACATACATACATAAATACATACATACATAAATACATACATACATAAATACATACATACATAAATACATACATACATAAATACATACATACATAAATAAATACATACATAAATACATACATAAATAAATACATACATAAATAAATACATACATAAATACATACATACATAAATAAATACATACATAAATAAATACATATATATACATAAATAAATACATATATACATAAATAAATACATATATACATAAATAAATACATATATACATAAATAAATACATATATACATAAATAAGTACATATATACATAAATAAATAACTAAATACATAAATAAATAAATAAGATAATTTGTTCTGAATTTATAAATCCAACCTTTATCAGTTAATTTTACTACAGAGAAAAGTATTAAAAATTTGTTTAAAAACGCAGAAAGACTACTCAACTGAATTGTTATTTAAACATTTCAAAGTTTTCAACATTAAACAAATTTATTATTTTATTTTATTAAAATATTTTCACAGAAATCTTAATAACTTTGAAAGGTATATACATAAATATAGAACTAAAAATACGAATTCTCTGCATTTGTCTGAACCTAAATGCAAAACCAATGCAGCTTTTTATCATAGCATGACTCAAGGTCCCAGATTATAAGAATAATTTTATTTTAATATTACTTTAACCACAATCCTCTCCAATTTAACAGAAAATAAATAAAAAAAATTGTATTGGATTTATAGTTCGGGTTTAATAGTACATTATGCAACGAGCCTATAATGATAGTAATTAAGACGCGAGTATGTTTATGAAACGAGCGCAAGCGAGCTTTATAATTTTCATACGAGCGTCTTAATTACCATTATAGGCAAGTTCCATACGACTTTTTATGCTCGACCATATTTCTAACTTCAAATTATTCATAAGTATTCATGTTATTCTTATCTGACTGGGGAGCGGAACTGACCTTGTGCAATATCCCGTGAATTGTGTGATGTGCGCAGACGCGAAAGCATTGATTTTTCCGAGGCACGAATGTAATTGACCTTGATATAATCTAGAGAATAACATGAAGATTAGTATTGATATAACCTGAAAATTGATTTAGAATTGAAAAACGAGATGACAAACTAAATTTATTTGAATATTATTTACAATTAACGCTAATTATTATAGTAACAGAACATAACCGTCTGCGACAGTATTTGATTTCCAGTCTCCGTGACTTTTCGCTAATTGTCTTTCGATTGCATATCGGAGAATAATCGATACTTGCGGTTTCATAATGGCACAATGGTGATTTCTCATTGGCTGAACAACTGAATTATAATGAATAGGTTACTTTAATGAGGTGCATTAAAGGGCTACTACCAGATGTATAATTACTACATTTTTGCATGGTCAAGCATAAATTTCTTAAAGATAACCTCTGTTGTACATGGCTACAAATCCAGCGAGTTCGGGTTCAATTCGAGATCTTAATATTCTAATAGGTCCGTGTTCCTTGTATGGTGAAGATTTTTTTTCTCTTTCTCTCTTTATTTTTTGTGTAACTTTACTTTTATATAGCGTATTTTTTCTGTTCATTTCTATTATTGTATTTGCATTCCTGGTGTTGTGGAAGAGAAGGCCTGATGGCCTTAACTACACCAGAATAAATAAATAAATTAATTAATTAATTAATTAATTAATTAAAAAATAAATAAAATAAATAAATAAGATAATTTGTTGTGAATTTATATATCCTATATCCGTTAATTTTACTACAGAAAAAAGTATTAAAAATTTGTTTAAAAACTAGCAAAGACTACTCAACTGAATTGTTGTTTAAACATTTCAAAGTTTTCGACATTAATCAAATTTATTATTTTATTTTATTAAAATATTTTCACAGAAATCTTAATAACTTTTAAAAGGTATATACATAAATATAGAAATAAAAATGTGAATTCTCTGCGTTTGTCTGAACCTAAATGTAAAACCAATGCAGCTTTTTATCATAGCATGAGTCAAGGTCCCAGATTATTAAACAAATGTTATTCCAATATTATTTTAACCACGAATCCTCTCCAAATTAATAAAACATATATAAAAAATTGTATTGAATTTATAGTTTGGTTTTAAACATATTAAACACTTTTTAATCTGGATTCACTCTCAATTTTAATTTTATTTTTGTCTGTATTGGAATCCCCTCCTGAGCACGAGTCTTACTTATTCAGGAATGCACTAGTTGATCTTACATTGTGTTAACTTGTATTCATTTCAATAAAATAAATACATAAATTTGTTTTTTTTTTTCTTATTTTCAGCCATTATTTTCAGAAAGTCCCCCAGCTATATCAATGTCTAATGTACTCCTGATGTGCACACTATAGGCTAGTTAAGAGGATGGAATAAGACAAAGGCTCAAATGCTGATTATTTTATTTCAAGTATTACGATTTATTAAAATTCATCAAAGTAATATTCAATTCTTTTTTTTTTTTAGTAGAATTGAAGTTATTTTAAATCTCATTTTGTATTTTGCCTTTAATTGCAATCGCTTCAGTTTTAAAGTACGAACTTTTCTTACGGAATGTGTGTGCTACACTTTCATATTTCTTAACAAAATTATTCTATGAAATTCATTTTCAAATTCACTGAAAGTATTCTGAGAGCAAATGACATTTTATACAAATTTATCGTCTATTTTACAAATTCCTTACTCAAAACTCCGTCTATTGAGATGGTTACCAAAAATGTTCAAATTAACGGGAATGATAAGTTAGCTGTTTTATGCCTTGATTTATGTCAACTCATTGTAAAATTGCCTCTTCTAATCATTGAGTTTGTAAAATGTTTTTGAATAGCTTTAATCTCTGATTACATATATAACAGACTGATCATCTCCATGATTTTTAACTTGGTATCAACGCTGTATCAACTACTAGGTTATTTAGCGTCGATGGGATTGATGATAGCGAGATAGTACAGGGTGCGTCAGAAAGAACGGATGGATTTCACATGGCAAGAAAATTGTAAAGATTCATCAAATCAAAAATTTATTGTTATCAACATATTCACCAATACATGCAGTCTATTTATGTAAAACAACATTATCCATATGATGTCCTTGGCTTTCAATGCAGGCATCGAGGCGTTTTCTGATGTTCGCCATCATTTTCACAGTCATGGCTGGTGCAATTGCCACGATTTCTTCACGAATCGCTGTCTTTAGTTCGTCCAGTGTATGTGATCGATGTTTACAAACTTACGCCTTCAAATGGTCCCAAAGAAAGAAGTCGCAGGGCGCGAGATCTTGCCGTAGCCTCGGACAATCTCAGTGCAATAGAATTTCGTCCAGGTGATTTCTTCTTTAATGTTGAACCTGTGATACGAAATGAAGCCACCCACCGCAAAATTGTATTCCGAGTTGGAATCCTAGCGTGACATCCGATGTCGAAATGAGTCCTGAGTGGCGATCACAGACTCTTCATTTTTCAAAAATGTCTCTACGATGAAAGCACGTTGTACACCAGACCAACACCATATTCTCAACTGAAACTGCATTCTATGGCTGACCCAACAGTCGTGGTCCTCCTCACTATATCTCTCTCCTCGTTGCGTATCGATAGTTTGAAATCCATCCGTTCTTTCTGACGCACCCTTTATTTGGCAAGATGAGGCCGAGGATTCGCCATAGATTGTCTGCCATTTCCCTAATTCTTAGGGAAAACCTTGAAAAAAAACCCCCAACCGGGTAATCAGCCCAAGCGGAGATCGAACCCGCGCCCGAGCGCAACTCCGGATCGGCAGGCAAGAGCCTTAGACGATTAAGTTACGTCGGTGACTATCCCCATGTAAAAAATGCTAACATGTGGAAGAGAACAACCACCAGGATCGCCACTATTGGTAACGACCGCTAGATGGAAGTACATTTGCTCCATGCAAATTCAAATTAGAGTTATAACATGATTTCCTCTGCAGTCGCTAGATGGCAGAACAGTGAAATTGATAAAAGTTGTTGCCCTCAAAGCCCAAAGGGCTATCAATATGTTAATATGTGATCTGGGCTTTAATAAACTCTCTGCTCTTCACTGTGTCTTTTAGTTTACTCAAAACTCATGTATCAAAATCTTCCGATAAGCTATAAATAGCATCCCTGATCACATACGTAACGGACTAGCCATCCCCATGTTAAAAACGGTAACAACCACCAAGATCGCAAACGACCAATAGATGGAAGTACAGTTGCTCCATGCAATTCAAATGAAAGTTATAACACAGCCTAGTATATACAGTCACGAAGCTTGAGTTGTTGAGGGTACTAGGAACAATAGACTGTACAGGTATTATTTCGCATTGTCTATAATGAGGCGATAGTAGCGATCCTAGTGGTTAGCAACTATCTATGGATGCATATTTACTACGTATTGAGCTTCGTGATTGTATAGCCTATACTAGACTGTGGTTATAACGTGATTTTTTCTGCAGTAGCTAGATGGCAGCATAGTGAAATTGATAAAAGTTTTTGTCGTCAAAGCCTATAACGCTGAGCAATCTGTTATATAGTGTATGTGATCTGGGGTAGCATGAATGACTGTGTTTAAAGTTCTCTTCTCTTTCATATTTTTTGTTCTAGACTAAAAATTAAATCAGAATGCTGACGTTAAAAGTCAGGTATACAATTAACAGCAGTATAATAACGGTGCAATAAACAAAGCTATAAGCTCGTGCATATGGACAAAGATTCAAAGATCCGTCCCTCATCGGGTCAAAGTTTATTCTCCTTGACCGTCTGAGACTGTAAGAACATTAAATTAATTTTCTCTTTCCCAAGTGGAAAATTTACTACTTGAGGATGTTTTAAGGCTCTAACTCCTCCTTTCTTCAATCTGATAAACAAGTATAAACTCTTGGGCGCCGTACAGAAGTAATTAAACTTTCTACGCTCTTTAATATATGGAAATTAACAAGACTTTCAAGCAAAAACTCGAACAAGGAAATTTAGTTTGGTCAATCTTTTAAGGGTGAGTAGAAAACATCAACGATAATTAATCTAAATAACAAGATGTGAAACTTTCACGGTGACGAACGTGGTGCGAGGTTGTCGAGTATTTGCACCGTGTTTAGATAATAGAGACTTTCAACGTTTAGGATCTGCTTTTCGGCTCCACAAGCAAGGAAAGGAGGATGGGGAAACCCATCTGTTGGGTCTATTATCAATAGAGCCCGGACTTGTATGCACAATCAAATAGTAAAATATACATGCAAGTATGCACAAAAATGTAGAAAATATGCATTATATACAGTGGCGGCTTGTGATAAAATATTATGTGTGTTCATAATTTTGTGTTCCAAAATCGAAGAGAATTTGAAATCCTACGTTTTTAGCCTAATATGAAATGTCATCATTCCAATGTTTCACTGTCGAAAAAACCGTATATAAATTCAAAACAACATATAATAATAATAATAATAATAATAATAATAATAATAATAATAATAATAATAATAATGAAACATTTTTTATTTCCAATTTTTCCTGGTAAGCCAATTTACCCAGTTCTTTACTCTTCAAAATTACTTGAACAGAGTTCATTGTTTACGTTTGTTAAAAATTAATACATAACACAATTTACAAAAGCGTGTGTTCAATAATATATTTTGATTCACAACACACTGATACACTATAGCCTATACCAGTACTGTAATCCTATTCGCATAGATAACTATAAATACATTCCAGTAAATATTATTCTTAAATAATATACACCACCATAAAGATATTTAAATTCATACCAACATCACATTCAGCCAGCACGTCTTTGAAAGCCAAACTATGCACTGAAGTATAGTAATTCACAAACTACATTCTCGTAGCAGCACTGTACACACATCCACATAAAGTAAACGTTCCGACAGTGAGATGCTGACACCTATAGGCTAGAATACAGACTATTAAATTTCGTCCTCGAGATATAGCACGTGAAGGATAGCATCGATGCACCTGACATCTGTAGGATAGATTCACTGTTCACTTTACGCTTTGTGCTCTTGACGAGTCATAAGCGGCCAGCGAAAGACAATTTTCTCCCGCGCATGCGTGAAATTCCTGTAACCTTCTTGAAAAGAGCACGGCTTGTAAGTGAACGGATGTTGCCAAGTTTACATAAGAAGTTTATGCAAGATGCGGGAAGTTTAAAATACTCGATTCTGGTATTATACATCCCCACTACGCCAATACGGTATTAAATAATAAAACTAGTCGTGCATTAATGGAAACAAGGTGTTCACGTGCTCTTGTGCTCTTATTGACGCACCAACACTGATTATGTACAAAAAGAAATAAACAAAAATCAAATGAACTATTTGTTTCGCGGGTAATCTTACCTTATTCGAAGGTAGATCTGCAAAAGATCGAACATCTGTTCCTTTGATAAAAAGTCGTCAGCTAAGTGTATGAGCTGTGAGTATTGCTTAGAGAGAGTAGATTACCACCATTTATATGGCATCTGAAAGGAATCAGCAATTCGCTCTAAAATCTAAGGTTCTTACTCCTGTTCTCTAGTTCCAGTAATACGGCCATTTTTCTCTCCTCAAATCGGTTGAAAAGTAGTACTAGTGGGGAAAAGCCTTTATATTTCTGGAGCTGAAAGACCAATACATGAACCTGCGTATTGACAATATTGCTCCCCCTAGAAGCATTGATGGTGCATTTCTGTAAACTGACTGGAAGCAGAATATATGGCTGTACAATATCTTTCCTCAAGTTTTGTTTACTCAATCATAACAATAAAGAAGTTCTGTGATGTGGGGATGTCCTACAGAAGTCATACGGATGAGTTCCATTTTATATAATATATCAATCAATAAAAGTTGTATTACGACGAATGTAGCAGAAGACATATGGTTCGTCCGCGATTCAACGGGTTCTCTCTCAGTGAATTCCAGAAACAAAGAATAGAAAGTGAGCGTGACAAAGGTGACGCATATTTTCTCCATTGTATATTTTACATGTTTCACAACAATACAGTTCCTTTACAATGCTGTCAACAACATTACCGTTTATAGCTATATTTTCTTCTGCTATTATCCAAAGGGCATGTTTAAATAAAATGAATTAATATGCACACGAACACATGAACTTCTTTCTCGTTATCTGTATAATTCAAAAAATTACTTTTTACAATCTAAAAATTAAGGAATTTTATTTATGAATTGTACCGTTTATCTAGATGTACTTACATAACTACATATGTTTGTCTCGTGATGATTTATAATATTTTTCTTTATATTTATGAAAATCGACATTCAGAAATACGTAAATGTTAAACTAATTACAATTTCTTTTGGTTCACTCACGTATAAAAACTGTGTTAATGACAACTGGTAACTAATATCATTCTATAACAATGAGACGCCTTTCAAAAACGTGTAATGAATATCTGTCTTAGCTTCAAGGTCTATTGGGACTTGCTGAACTTCTAGAAATTCCCCAACGAAAAATGCATACAATTCAGCACATAGGCCTACGTAATTTATCCAAACATATGGATCTAGAAGTCCCGCGCCGTGGAGTCGCGGTCTAAGACATCCTGTCCAGGACTCGCGTTACGGAATGCATGCTGGTTCAAGTCCTCATGGGGGAAGAAATTTTCTCATGAAATTTTTGGCCAGTTTATGGAACCTGTGGCCACCTAGCATCGTGATGCATTTGGGAAGCGTGATGCATTTGGGAAGCTAAGATAGGTAGCGAAATCCGGTTACGAAATCCAGCTATAGGCCTAACGACTAGGGGAATCATCGTGCGAAACACACGATGCCTCCATTCTGGTTCGGTGATCGTCCACCTCTGCTTCGGTATGTGGACGTGAGGCCAGCAGCCGGCTGGTCGGTCATGGTCCTTCATGGACTGTTGTGCCTCGGATTATTATTATTATTATTATTATTATTATTATTATTAAGATTATGAGTATTATTATGATTATTATTATCATTATGATCATTATCATTATTATTATTATGATTATTATTATCATCATTATTATCATTATGATTATGATTATTATTATTATCATTATTATTATGATTATGATTATTATTATCATTATTATTATCATTATTATAATCGTTATCATTATGATTATTATCATTATCATTATCATTATCATTATCATTATCATCATTATCATTATCATTATCATTATCATTATCATTATCATTATCATTATTATTGATATTATTATAGATCTGTATCCGTATTGCCCTGAATGTGGGCAACACACAAGACACAGGAAAAGTCTAGTTATCTAGAACCAGAAAAATGCCTGGAATCTATACTAAATGCATCACTTGAAAAGCAGAGAAGAAGACTAGCCATAAGGCGTAAATGAAGAAGATTCCAGGAAAAATCGCTATAGGTCCTGTACAAAATCACATGTAGAAGCTCAGTTTTTAAAGACTATCTGACGCCGTTTGATACGCTGACTCAACAGGCATGGAAGCAATGGTCTTCAGTGACACGCGCATGTATGTTTAACGATACAATAAATACAAATGCAGTCCGGAAATATATTGATTTCACTTTAATTGCATATATTGCAAATATGACACAATCTTCCAGTATTGACTATCTGATTGTGAAGGGCATTAAAGGAGTTCAAAATAGAAGGTAAACGTATGATCATGTCTTGTGATAGACTTGTCACAACTCCTCGAATAGTTGCGATTACACGAATGCCAATCACTGCCTTTGATAATATTCAGAAATGGTATGAGAATGAAGCAGATCCGGTTATCAGGTGCTCTCAACTGAGAAGATATAGAAGTGCGCAGGAGACAAAGGGAGGAGGATTCATATGAAGACGCGAACGAACCTGTGATAAAACCCCTTAAGATGCATCATGTTGGTGAAGCATTAATACTCTCATCGCTTACAATATTACACTGAAGTATATGACAATCTTATTATAATGTTTACGAGGTTTACGGGAAATTGTAATCCGGAAGCAGTATAAGGACGAGAAGCAGCTCAAGTGTGACACGTTCTTTCGTTTTGTAATGTCTGCTCCTCGTCTGCTCCTCCTCTCCTCGAAACAAAGTCAAGTGAGCCTTGGGAAGTGTAAAGTTCTGCTAGGTAACAATAATTATCGTGAATCCCGCTGTACCATCGTGGCATTAAGCCTAACCGTCGTTGCCATTGAGAACTTGCAGTATACAGCATCTTAATATTTGAAATGGTTATTCAAAGAAGAGCACAAATCGTCATTTTAACATTTCACAGGAGAAACGAAAACTGAACATCTTAGCACAGTCTACTATATACAGTCACGAAGCTTGAGTTTTGAGGGTGCTAGAAACAGTAGACTCCAAATTAATGGAACTATTTTTAATAAGACACAACAGATTTTAGGCTATGCGGATGATGTCATCATCACCGGAAGAAGGATACAAGATGTTGAAGAAGCCTTGATAGCGTTGGATAAAGAAACTCAGAAGCTGGGATTTAAAATAAATACAAAGAAATCTAAATTTATGTCAGTCACCAAAAGACAAAATGATCAAGTGAAGGAAGTTAAAATGGGAACATATAAGTTTGAAAAAGTAAAAGAATTTACATATCTCGGATCAATATTGACAGCAAATAATGACCTAAGGAATGAGGTACAAAGAAGAATAAATCTGGCTAACAGGGCATATTATTCACTTTTACCAATTGTTAAAAATAAAATAATATCTAGAGAAATCAAAATCAAGATTTACAAAACCCTAATAAGACCCATTATAACATATGGTACAGAAACATGGGTTCTGAATAAAAATACATGCAAACAACTAGCAGTATTTGAGAGGAAAATCTTAAGAAGGATATTCGGAGCAATTGAAACAGTGGATGGATGGAGAGCCAGATATAATAATGAGATATACGAACTGTACAAGGAATCGGATTTGGAGGCGCACATAAGATGTCAAAGACTGAGATGGTTGGGACACGTCACAAGGATGGAAACAACAAGGAAAGTGAAGATTGTCTTCAATAACAACCCAGATGGAACCAGATTAAGAGGAAGACCGAGAACAAGATGGTGGAACTGTGTACGAGTGGATGTGAATAGATTAGGAATAAGGAATTGGAGGGAGTTGGCGATGGATAGAGAAGGATGGAAGAGAGCCATAGAGGAGGTTAAGGCCCACCTGGGCTGTAATACCAAATAAGAAGAAGAAGAAGAAGAAGAAGAAGAAGAAGAAACAGTAGACTGTGACGGTACTATTTTGCATTGCGTGTAATGAGGCGATATTAGCGATCCTAGTGGTGAGCAACTATCTAATATTTGCATATTTACTACGTATTGAGCTTCGCGACTGTATATACTAGACTGTGATCTTAGTATCAAATACCCACACAAAGGTAATCCCTTAACATAATATCGATGGTTTTTAGGTAAAAGTTCTTAACCCTTACTTCATGTTACTTTTTTGCTGTAAATACTCTAATTAGTTAAAATTTAATTACAAAATGTGAAGATATGTTTTTTTTGATAATAATTATGTTTACATCCTGACATATAAAGTAATTAGTAATAATGTGCTAAATTTAATTATAGCCGTTTCTGAAGAAAAAAAATCTTCTGTGGGATAAGCCATTTTACCTGAACACCGTCGATATATTGAAAGCACTTCCAAGAAGATTTGATACAATTTTATTCTTTTTATGACTGTTTAACAAAGATTTAATTATAATTTAAAATAACAGCATTGGGCCCTTCTACAACACTACTATTTTAGAAACAAAATGCCTCTTAAATTCTTATTATTGATGTAATTTCAAAACGAATAAAATTCTAAGCTATTACATTAAATAAATTCAAACAGATGAGACGACATATAAAGCAATTAATAATAATGTGCTAAATTTAATTATATCCATTTCTGAAAATATCTTTTGTGAGATAAGCTCTTCTATCTGAACACAGTCGATATATTTAAAGCACTTCCAAGAAGATACGATACAATTTTATTATTTCTGTGACTATTTAACAAAGATTTAATTATAATTTAAAATAACAGAATTGGGCCCTTCTACAACACTACTATTTTAGAAATAAAATTCCTCTTAAATTCTTACTATTAATGTAATATAAGCACGAATAAAATTCTAAGCCATTACATTAAGTAAATTCAAACAGATGAGACTTCAAACTAAGAAAACTGGAGCTCCAAACTACAAACGGTAGCATAATTTGAACTTACTCCTGTACTGTCCACAACTGTGGAGTACCGGTTAGCGCGTCTAGCCACGAAACTAGGTGTCCCGGGTTCAATTCCCGGTCGGGGCAAGTTACCTGGTTGAAGGTTTTTCCGGGATTTTCCCTCAACCCAATATGAACAACTGATAGGTAACTATCGGTGCTGGACCCCGAACTCATTTCACTGGCATTATCACCTTCATCTCATTCAAATGCTAAATAACGTTAGATGTTGATAAAGCGTCGTAAAATAACCTACTAAAACTAGTCTTGTACTGAGTTATATTAATGAAATAATAATATGATTCGAAGCTGGCAGAAGAAGGGCCAACTGTAAATTACTGAACCACGTACTTTATGGCTTTTAAGGAACCCGGAGGTTCACTGCCGCCCTCACATAAGCCCGTCATCGGTCCCTGGCCTGAGTAAAATTAATCCAGTCCCTACAATCATATCCCACCTCTCTCAAATCCATTTTAATAGAACCGTTCTTCTACAAACTGAAATACTGAAATGTTTCATATAAAATAATTTTTATCTAAAAAAGGAAGCAAAAACGAGAAAAACTGTATTAAACATTTTTGTTCGAAATATCTTCAAGAATAATCTCCTGAACTTAATGACATTACTTACGGTTCATTCTATAATTGTCCTTGGTTCAATACGAAAAATTATCTTGCATTACTGTTTATACAACTAAAAATCCGAGTTCAGCATAATTGAAGCTTAATTTTATTGTCTGATCTGAAATTAATTATTTATACAGGAATAATATTATTCCCAGAACCTTGGAGAAAACTGAATTATTTTGAAAATGTAAACTGTATAATGTGATGCATTAACTTCGTAACAACAATCCTTTTTATATGACAAAGTAATTTTGTAGTTTACCAACCGAGCTATTGCGTTTCGTTATTTTACTTTTATCACGACCACGACCACCACCACCACCACCACCACCACGAGGCCCACTCTATTTGTTCCAATAAATTTAAATATTCTGTCCACAATTGGCTCCTAAACAATCCATTTTATAATATTCAAGAATTTTTATGTTGTTACTGATATTATTTCAACCAAAAATAATGAACTAGAAAACTTACAGATGGACAATACTATTTTGAAGGAGTAAAATCCTTCAAATACCTGGGATCAATAGTAAATGATGAAAACAATATTGACGAAGAAATAAACAATAGAAAAAAAATGTTATGTTTTATTTAACGACGCTCGCAACTGCAGAGGTTATATCAGCGTCGCCGGATGTGCCGGAATTTTGTCCCGCAGGAGTTCTTTTACATGCCAGTAAATCTATTGACATGAGCCTGTCGCATTTAAGCACACTTAAATGCCATCGACCTGGCCCGGGATCGAACCCGCAACCTTAGGCATAGAAGGCCAGCGCTATACCAACTTGCCAACCAGGTCGACTAAACAATAGAATTTTTATGGCAAATAAAGCATATTTTGCTAATCTCAACCTATTTAAAAGCAAATACACATCCAGACAAGCAAACTTAAGACTATATTTAACAGTAATAAGACCAATTGCAACATATGCAAGTGAAACCTGGACCCTAACTGAATTGTCTAAGCAAAAGCTCCTGGTTTTTGGAAGGAAAATACTAAGGAGGATATTTGGCCCAATAAAAGATGCAAACGATGAGTGGAGAATTAGAAATAATAAAGAGTTAAACATTTTAATACAAAACCAACACATAGTAAACTGTATCAAAGCGCAAAGAATGGCATGGTTTGGCCATATCAATCGTATGGACGAAGGTAAAACAGTTAAAAATATATATAAATGGAACATCATCAGTAAAAGAGCAAAAGGAAGACCAAAATGTAGATGGCAGGAAAATATAACCAACGATTTGAGAACACTGAATGTAAAGAATTGGCGTAATCTTGTTCATAACAGAAAGGAATAGTGCAAAGTAATTGAGAAGGTCAAAACTTCGACGAACTTGTAGCACCTATTGAAGAAGAAGAAGAAGAAGAAGAAGAAGAAGAAGAAGAAGAAGAAGAAGATTGAGATTATTTTTAACCGTTCATTTTACTAATTTAATTTATTTACTGTATACCAGTTTTTGACTCACCACATTTTTTTTTTTTTAATTTCTCGTTAAATGAAGATTGACTGATTCATTGATTGATCGATCAACATCATCATCATCATCAATAATAGGAAATTAAACACAATGGTCAATTTTATAGAAAATGTCTCCTTTATCAGTCCGAATCGACGGTGAACAGCACTTGAAACAAATATCTACACGAAATGATTTTCGTCAGTACTGAACTTAAAATGAGACACTCCGGCACACGATGAAACAAAACAAAAAGCGGAAATTAAAACTGGCCGCCCGAGGCGTATATTATGGTTAAAACGCAGTACCATTAACCTACCTCGTTGTACGCGGATTAATGCACGTTAGGGAATTTCTGCAGTCTCTAAAGCTTCAGAATTTGCTAAATCGGACAACCGATAAATAACAACAGTAAGAGTTACTTTTAATTACCTGCACACTTCTAGGTTTTCATGAGGAATAAATATTAATGCAAGTTCCAAAAAATACCAAGTAGGCCTGTGTGATACTATTAAAGGCTGTTGATGAAACAACTCAGAACGGGCAATTTAATTAGGCTTTATAATATCATTGCAATACCAAATCTCCTTTATCTAGCTGATGGTGAACATTAACTGAATAGCAGGGAAAAAGATATCAGCTACAGAAATGCGGACCACAGAATAAATGAACAAAAGAAAGGGGTACATATTTAAAAAAAAATTGTATCTCTCTCTCTCTCTTCCATTCTCTCTCTTTCTCTTCTAATTTCAAGAACTGAATTCTATTCTGAAATAGAGTACATACGATAGGTAGAAGAAGTTCTCAGAACATTTACATTAGCAATAAAAATGGAAAATTTGTATGTATTTCACAGTCTGTTGTATATTTGATGCAGAAAGTTTACTAAAAATTTGTATTAAGTTTCTTTTAAGACTAGATGTGTGTATGTGTGTGTGTTTTGTGTGTGATTTCTTTCCATTTTCTAAGTTGAACCTATTGAATTAAGTGGAGAACTTTCCATTTTATAACAAGAATCGTGTGGTGATTCATAAGTTGCTGCGAATAATATTACTCTTGTATAAATGATTAATTAGGGATCAGACAAAATTAATCTCCAGTTAAGCTGAACTTGGATTTTTGGTTGTATAAACAGTAATCCAAGATAATTTTATGTCCGCAGATCAACGGAGTTTTCCAAGTTGTTCCCCTATAGCAACATAAATATTGACAAGATTTCATAAGTAACGTCATTAATTTCAGGTTATACTTAGAGATATTTCAAACAAAAAAGTTTAATACAATTTTGCTTATTTTGGCTTCCTTTTTGAGATAAAAATTGTTTTATATGAAACATTTCGTAGTGTGCTTTGGTATAGCCATTGATTTAACTCAATATGAGGGCGGTAGAAGATGCGATTTTCAATGGCTGAAAATTCGTTATCTTGCTACATAAATCCTCTTGCATTATTTTTCAACTCCTCGCTCCAAATGCTGCATGTTGCAGTATTCTCTATTTGTTTTCATCATAAAATTTATCTCAATTTGTGTTTATAGGTATCTACCGATATTATTGCTTATGAAGTACACGAAACATCAGTGACATCAACTTGTTATGAAATAGAGGAGAAGAAGAAATTTACGAAGCAGTCTTCATCTATTCAAAGAGTTTGAATCAGGATAGTCAAAGTCTGTATTAGAGTTTCAACTATATTGTAGAATACTTCGAGGATAATCTGGCTAAATTTCATTACAATTTATCGATGTTTTTTAAGTCAGCGTAGAGTATAAATTAGACTAGGCTCTTCCTGGTTATGACTGATATTTTGAGTTTACTTACTTACTGGCTTTTAAGGAACCCAGAGGTTCATTGCCGCCCTCACATAAGCCCGCCATTGATCCCTAACCTGTGCAAGATTAATCCAGTCTCTACCGTCATATCCCACCTCCTTCAAATCAATTTTAATATTATCCTCCCATCTATGTCTCGGCCTCCCCAAAGATCTTTTCCCTCCGGCTTCCCAACTAACACTCTATATGTATTTCTGTATTCGTCCATACTGTACGTGCTACATGTCCGGTCCATCTCAAACGTCTGGATTTAATGTTCCTAATTATGTCAGGTGAAGAATACAATGCGTGCAGTTCTGCGTTGTGTAACTTTCTCCATTCTCCTGTAACTTCATCCCTTTTAGCCCCAAATATTTTCCTAAGAACCTTATTCTCAAACACCCTTAACCTATGTTCCCCTCTCAAAGTGAGAGTCCAAGTTTCACAGCCATAAAGAACAACCGGTAATATAACTGTTTTATAAATTCTAACTTTCAGACTTTTTGAAGCAGACTGGGTGATAAAAGCTTCTCAACCGAATAATAACAGGCATTTCCCATATTTATTCTGTATTTAATTTCCTCTAGAGTGATATTTTTAGTTTAATAATAACAACTGAAAACTATGCCTAAGGGATTGTTACAGTATGTAGTATGCCTTTCAATTATAGATATAAATAAATTAATTCATTCATTCACGCTAGAACTCGAGTTTAGCGATAAGACATTTTGTACATAACCAGAAACAAAACTTTGGCCACCTGAATTTTCCCCAATTTCCGGTTATAACATACTGCGCATGCTCATTAAGCACTATTTCTGGGTCTGTACGATTCGTCCAATCCATTTCCATCAGAATCCATCCATCTCTTACATATGAGCAAAGCAACTAAATGCATACACATAAAAGACAGTCGTATCCAACAAATAAAACAAAAGAATATAAAAACACGGTCACCTAGAAAATTACACATTGCCATTAACCAAATTAAACGTTGAGTTCAAAATGAATACACGACTAAAATACGTAATAAATAAAATAATGATATAAAATATGATTGTGCAAAAAATAATATGCAACACTCGTGCGTTAAGTGCCTAACAGAGTTCCGGGAATTCAAAAAACTCGACGCAAGAGCCTCGTTTTTTCAACCTTTCACACGCTTCTGTTATAGAGCCATTACTTACCAACCTAGCATAGCAATATACCATTACAATTAACGGAAACATTAAATCAGGATAGTATTTATTTATTTACTCAAATATTTATTTATTAACTCAGACATTTATTTATTTATTTATTTCTCTATCTATCTACCTAGTCCTATCTATCTATCTACCTAGTCCTATCTATCTATCTATCTATCTATCTACCTAGTCTCTATCTATCTATCTATCTATCTATCTACCTAGTCTCTATCTATCTATCTATCTATCTATCTATCTATCTATCTATCTATCTATCTATCTATCTATCTATCTACCTAGTCTCTATCTATCTATCTATCTATCTACCTAGTCTCTATCTATCTATCTACCTAGTCTCTATCTATCTATCTACCTAGTCTCTATCTATCTATCTACCTAGTATCTATCTATCTATCTACCTAGTATCTATCTATCTATCTATCTATCTATCTATCTATCTATCTAGTCTCTATCTATCTATCTATCTATCTATCTAGTCTCTATCTATCTATCTATCTATCTAGTCTCTATCTATCTATCTATCTATCTAGTCTCTATCTATCTATCTATCTATCTAGTATCTATCTATCTATCTATCTATCTAGTCTCTATCTATCTATCTATCTAGTATCTATCTAGTATCTATCTATCTATCTAGTATCTATCTATCTATCTATCTAGTATCTATCTATCTATCTAGTATCTATCTATCTAGTATCTATCTATCTATCTAGTATCTATCTATCTATCTATCTATCTAGTATCTATCTATCTAGTATCTATCTATCTATCTAGTATCTATCTATCTAGTATCTATCTAGTATCTATCTATCTATCTAGTATCTATCTATCTAGTATCTATCTAGTATCTATCTATCTAGTATCTATCTATCTAGTATCTATCTATCTAGTATCTATCTAGTATCTATCTATCTAGTATCTATCTATCTAGTATCTATCTATCTATCTAGTATCTATCTCTCTTTATCTATCTATCTATCTATCTCTCTTTATCTATCTATCTATCTCTCTTTATCTATCTATCTATCTATCTTTATCTATCTATCTATCTATCTATCTTTATCTATCTATCTATCTATCTATCTATCTATCTATCTTTATCTATCTATCTATCTATCTATCTTTATCTATCTATCTATCTATCTATCTATCTATCTATCTATCTATCTATCTCTCTTTATCTATCTATCTCTCTTTATCTATCTATCTATCTATTTCTCTTTATCTATCTATCTATCTATCTCTCTTTATCTATCTATCTCTCTTTATCTATCTCTTTATCTATCTATTTCTCTATCTATCTGTCTGTCTGTCTATTTAACCTGGTAGAGATAAGACCGTCAGGCCTTCTCTGCCCCTCTACCAGGAGATTCCAACTATAATATGAACAATAAAATTACAATTAGTATTAAATTTAAAATTGCAATCAATATTAAATTTACAATTACAATTACAATAAAAAATAAAGTACGAAAAGATTACCTAACTAATTAAAGCCAGATAATTTATCATAGAAAAACAAAGAATATTTTATATTTACTGAATTACAAATTAAACCTAGGATAACAAAACAGTCAATGTCGGGAATTCAAAATTAGTTTCACAAACATCACGATACTTCAGGAATTGCTCATTAAATCGAATTACATTATAATTCATTCATCTATTCAACTTTGCTCGCTTAAAACTACCACAAAAAGCTACTTCAAAGAAAGTTCCAACTTAAAATGCTAAATACCGAAATGTAAATAGCCTACATCTAGAAACTTTTCTCCACGAGCTTCTCACATTTATATGTAGGCAATCTAATCTTCGTTCACTCATAATGAAGGTCTCGTTAAAGACCACATTCGTATAAAAGCTTTTTGTTCTCATGAAACTTTCAAAGTAATTGAAAAGCTTTGACCTTAATGATTAATCAATGTTGTCACGTTAATTACTCCGATGAATTTGTGGGGCTCGTTTAGGGAAGGGCTTCGCACTGAACCTGCATCGTGTGTTTTTATTTCACGCTTTGCGAAGCAGAAGATTCCAATTCCGTGGAGAGTATTTGTGTTACTTTACAATGCTAACAACACACGGGATTTCGCAGCATTAACAGCAATCATTGTGTTTACTTATCTATTTCATGTAAATTTAATCACTGCACTACCTCTTTTTCTCTATTTGAGTTCGTAAAAATCCAACAGTGAAATAACATCAAGTTAGTAAGTTACTACACCGTGATTAAAAAGGACTTTAAAAATTTACAAGCTTATAGAAATTTATCCACGTATCTTACAGAAATGGTTAATGTGTCACTTTAAAACAGAACACATCAAGTTCTGACTCACGTAATGCCGTAGTACCAAATTCAGACATCAAGAGCGCTACATCAGTTGCAGTACAGAATCAGCGTATTCCGAATCTCACCGGACCGGTGGACAACAATGACGTCACGCTGCAGCGAATTAGGAACAAAACTGCTGGAAGGATTGATGGCTGTCATGGCGACTATACAGGGTGTTTCAAAAATACGAGGCATAATTTCAGGTATGTATTTCCCACATGTAGACAATCAAAATAGTTCATTACAACATGTGTCCGGAAATGCTTAATTTCCGAGTTATGGCCTTCACAAAATGTAAATTCACCGGAACGTTTTTCTTTCCGCAGGTCGTTGTCATTACAGAAGATGTTCAAAATGTCCACCTCCTGCTTGAATACAGACCTCACATCGATGTCTCATGGACCTGCGAACACGATCCCAAACTCCAGGAGTATTGCGTATGTCCTCAGAACATGCCACAATTCGATTCCGAAGGGATTCCAAATCAGGCACCGGAGACGAATAAGCCAATGATTTTAAATGGCCCCACAAGTAGAAATCGAGAGGATTCAGATCAGGTCAGCGTGGAGGCCAAGCAATTGGGCCACCTCTACCTATCCATCGATCAGGAAACCTTCGATCCAAGTACCGGCGAGCCGTACGACTGAAGTGTGCAGGAGCGCCATCATGCAAGAAGTGAATGTGTTGACGATTGATCAGTGGAGTGTCTTCTAAAACATGAGGTATGGTGTTTTCCAGGAAGTTTGTTGTGAAGGCCATAACTCGGAAATGAAGCATTTCCGGACACATGTTGTAATGAACTATTTTGATTGTCTACATGTGGGAAATACATACCTGAAATTATGCCCCGTATTTTTTAAACATTCTGTGTAAGTAGTTGTCTCTGCTACGCTAGCAAAATTTTGCGAAATTTGCGTACTGCCATCTCGTTCAAAGAAAAGAGAGCATGAACAATTTATTTCTTGAACCAGTAGTATAACTGGTCTGTTGACATGTTCGCTCATAAGGCATTAACATATTGTTTTTACGTTGTGCTCATTACAAACAATACAGCAGAACACACCGCCATGACACAACAGTGCACGATGTCGTCTGCTAATTCTCGCCCTATGCAAGAACCAATCAGATTCACTGATGGCGGCTGATGGAGACTGCCACCACCTCCGCAAACTGATGGCACTGGTGCGACACCGGTGGAGCGTCAGTGACGTCATCGCTGAAATTCGGAACACCGTGATGCCATCAGATTGCTCAGCGCTGAGATTCGGAATACGCTCAATGACTACTTTCAATGGTGTGGAACGTGCTCGATGTGAGTTTTGGTTTCACAAAACAGACTCCGCAACTACAGTGCAACGTAATTTTCTTACTCTATATCGCAATTATCATCCAAGTAGACCTACAATTTACTTCTGGCACAGGACTTTTGTTGAGACTGGTTGTTCTGTACGACTTGACAAATCTCCAGGTCGCCCGCGAACTTCTGATGCTGTTTTTGAACAAATCAGAGAGATTTTAAAGGCATGTTGGGTCCGATAAGTATAATATAAGCATCAAATATGTGTAGGTTTATTACAGTCAAATTACTTATCACTAGTACACACGTTGAACCATTATGATATTACATGAAATGTTATATAAAAGTTTTTGACAAACGTTTTCGTCATACCCATGGCATCTTCAGGTCATATTAAGGGGAGGCAGAGGTGACATTTTGAACAAAACTGAAGAAAATTTGATTTTTTCCATTTTTATTATCTTTATACACTCTATTTTCATATTCCGATGTTAGTTTTTGATTTTGTGCCCTTTAAAGTATGGAATTAAAACAAGGATAACTGTAGTACTATATTATTCCCATAATAAACTAATACTTATCATTATTCATATACCTTCTCTGAACATATAAATAAAAAGAAACATTGAAAATTTCTTACAATACGGTGCATGGAGCATTTTATATCAAACGATATAAAGTTTTACAAAATTATTAATATTTACAGAACTAGGCCTATTGTACTTAGAAAGTTGAAACTTGGTATGTCCATTACAAATAACATACTTAGTATCCATGATCAATTTCAAACAAATCGGATAAATTTTGTGTATTTTGAAATATTCACCTCTGCCTCCCCTTATAGGAGAACACAATAACACATGATGAACACTTAAAATATTCAGGTTAAAACAATCGTTAAAAAGTTTAAAAACTGGTGTGGTAGGCAGTTTGAACATGTGCCATTATAAATATGCATGTAGCATGAAATTAACACCATGAAGAACATATAATAGGCAATTAACACTGTACAAAGTGTACAAAGAAGTAGAATAAAAGCATAACAATCTTCAAATACAGGCAGATGTAGTTCCGAAAATAACGAAACATGCTACAGAATGTAGATCGCTCGTGCTGCTGTTTTATGGGCGTATAAAATCAAAGCCCTCTAAAAGTATGATGGGATAATGTAAGAGAATTTATTAAATTGAGAACTAAGAAGAGAATATTAATTTTGAAGGCGTGGTTAAAGGTACTTACAAAATAGTTGAGGAGAGGCTGACCTGATTCCAATGATGCAGCAACACGACTGAGCTTTACAAAGAGATGTAGGAAATAAAGATAACTATGTACCTGGCAAACCTAGTGGATAAACCGGAATCATTTATGTACAAACGTTTGTCAGAAACTTTTATATACCATTTCATGTAATATCATAATGGTTCAACGTGTGTGCTAGTGATAAGTAATTTAACTGTAATAAACCTACACAAATCAGAGAGAGTTTTATCCGTAGCCCCAGAAAATCAAGGAGATATGCCTCTCGTGAGATTGATTATACCACACTTTACGGTTTGATTGGTACTACGAAAACGTTCAACACTTGGATCCGTACAAGCTGACCATGGTACATCATCTTAGGCTGCGGTCACATTGGAGGCACGCTTGGGCTAGTAAAATGGAAGAGCCTGTGTGCCCGAGCGTACCTAGAAGCTTGCTGTGGAAGTGTGGTCACATTGGATGCAAGTAACCTCTTCTATTTCAAGTCTAGCTGTCGAAATGGATTCCTCGGATGAAGAGCATTTAGTGTTAGAAAATGGAGTGTTGAAGTGTTTAATGATAGGTGAGGATGCGTTAAGTGGTGAATGGGTGAACGAATATTTTAAGGAGGAGAGGAAGGTGGAGAATATAATTGAATTTTCCCCGATCTTTTTAAATGGCCGGAGTTTCCATTTATTTATTTACTTACTTATTTATTTACTTACTTATTTATTTACTTATTTACTTACTTATTTATTTACTTATTTACTTACTTATTTACCTACTTATTTGCTTACTTATTTATTTATTTATTCTGGTGTAGTTAAGGCCATATTTTGTAATGTGGTTACAGAATACTGCCCATATAGATAAATTCCTTAGAAAGAATCCAGTATAGGGCAGCTAAATTTGTTAAAAGTAAAAGAGAAGATGGGAACGATACGATAAAAGAACTTAAATGGGAAACTTTGGAAAACAGACGTAGGAAAACTAGAATAACATCATTGTATAGAGCACATCTAGGTCAGAAAGCATGGGTAGACATAACGGCTCGGTTAGAAAAGCCAACGTACTATGGTAGGAACGATCATGATTTTAAAATCAAATGTAGGAAACAGAAAACGGATGTAGGTAAATTCTCATTTTTAAATAGAACTATAAATGATTGGAATGACCTACCTACAGCGGTCTTTGAGGGCTGTCCTTCCTTAAGGAGATTCAAGAATAACTTAAAAAGTTGTGTATAAAGTGCAAATTAAAATTAAGGTGACATTAAACATTTAATTTTTTTAAGGTGACATGTATTTATCTAGCCTGACGAGTTTACTTCCTTGGTTTGAATTGTAAATTATTTAAAAATAGCGTGTAAGAGGGCCTTAAGACTAGAAATGTTTAGTTTAAATGTAGTTCTGTTTATAAGGATGCAATTATTTGACTTATTTGAACTGTTGTATCAGTGAAGCGAGGTGAGTCAGTGAAGTTACGGTTTTACAGTGCAGTGAACAGTTCCGATCAGTGATAATTTATAGCGTCAATGAAATGTGTTCTAAGTGTCAGTGAAATGTGTGCTAAAGTGTCAGAGAAATGCGTCATAGTGCCACTACAGGGAATGAGATGAGAGTAAAGTGAAAGACTATTGAAACTTATGTATGACCTATACATAATTATGTAGGTTGTGTTGTAAAATTAGGTGTTTTATTTTATGTTTTATTATTATTGTGTTAAATTGTATTGTGTATTCTTATTGTATTGTGTATAAAATTGTATATGTGTTGTAAATTGTATTATGTACTGTAAATTTTATTGTGTATTGCTTATCATTTTATTGTGTATTGTTAATATTGTATATACCACTGCCACTGGGTGCTGCCCACTTGCAGTGTCAATAAATACATACATATTGCCCTTCTTTCTTGAATACATGCTATTAGTATTTCAACATCCATTGTGGAAAAAGTCGCTCACCAAAAACAGCTAAAAATATCACTTCATACAGGCAAGCGTGCTAGAAAAAAAAAAACAAATTTATTTCATCGACGGAGACGGGTGAACAAGCGTGCACAAGCTTGCGCTTGTAACTTGCTTCCAGTGTGAACACCTTCGCCGCGCCACCAAGAGTTTCAAACGGATATTCACTAATTTTGTTTCTTCAGGCACGCTTGGGCACGCAGGCACTTCCATTTTACTTATCCAAGCGTGCCTCCAATATGATCGCAGCCTTAGTGACGGTATGGCATATTTGAGCCCCGCGGTCAATTCGGAGACCTAGGCATGGCATAGTTGCGCTCCAAAGAAATCAGGTAGCAGAATGGACATGGCATAATTGCGCCCTGAAGAAATCAGGTAGCAGAATTGACATGGCATAATTGGGCTCTGAAGAAATCGGGTAGCAGAATGGACATGGCATAATTGCGCCCTGAAGAAATCGGGTAGCAGAATGGACATGGCATAGTTGCGTCTCGATGGGCATAGTACACACGAAAGTGATTGTCATAAAATAAATAAATTACTTTAAAATATTATAGTGGCAGCTGCATTTTTAAGAACATCTTCCTATTTTCCCGCTTCTGAATTCCTCGATCACGAGATTTAAAAAACGAAGCCTATCGATATCGGTAGGCTATCGATAATCACTGCAGAAACAGTAGAAAAACAGTCGATAAAGTACTGCCAATTTCATGGTGTTCATTTTAACGGTATCGATAATGAACATTAAGTCGAATAAGAAATCAATAAGGTTGGTTGATTACGAGGCTCGAGTTTCTGTAATGTCTTTTTCTCTACCTATTTCATCGGGGCGAAACTATGCCATGTCCCTCTTTTCTACCTGATGGGAAAGGGGCGCAAGTATGCCCACAAAACAGGGACCCTTTTTATCTGCTGCATTTTACCTGAACGTGGGGCGCAACCATGCCCTGCCCCTTAGTGATGCAGATGAAGTCGCTCGTCAAGAAAAATTCTGCTCGGAAATATTGAATCGAATAGGAAACGATGAGACATTCCTGGACGTCATCTTCAGTGATGAATCAACATTTCGTACCAGTGGTAAAGTGAACATTCACAACTACCGAATCTGGGGTCGCGAAAATCCACATGCAATTTTACAATATGTTCGTGCCAGCCCAAAAATTAATGTTTCTTGTGTTGTCAGCAAATTAAAAAATGTATGTTTCGTTCTTTTTCACCTAGAAAACCATAGACGGTAGTCCAAATCTAGCTTTCAGGTAAAGCTGCCTGTGAAGCAGACTTGAATAATTTCAAGAGAGAAATTGTTCCGAGGCCGGGTATCGATCCCGGGACCTCTAGCTGAACGCACCAGCGCTCTTACCGAATGAGCTACCCAGGAGCTCCACCTGACATCGTCTCACAATTTCAAGTCACACTGAGTTTGTGTGCACTCGATGTGGGTTTCTGGCGTCTCGTCAGCCCACTCGAGGTGTGTGGATATATGGGGAAAAATTGAGACGGGATTAATAATCAGAAAGTGAGTTAATACCACAAGAACTGTATGTTTATTTATAGATTAGAGATTAAAATAACTCCATCAATTACTGAGAATGAAGTCAGATAGAATTCCATTTAAAATACCCAGTTACAATCCAAGAATATATAATACTGAAGACCAAGAATAAGCTAGGAACGTCATTTTTAAATGAATCTCAGCTTTGTGAAGCCGGAACGGGCCTCTGAGCCAAAGCGACCAACACAGCATCACAGCATTTCTTGTCGTCTTCTGTGGTGACCATGCTTGCAAATGAACCTGGAGTTTGCGAATTCAATCCGTTCGAGTGCAATAAACATTCGTAATATTATTTCTTTCGGAAAATAAATTAATCCGGGATACGTTACGTAAAATAATCCTGTCTCTGGATAAAAAAAAAGTTTCAGGCAGAATTTATAGATCATTTCTCGTCCGAAGTAAATTCTGGAGATAGTACTCATACTGTGGGACCGTTTGGGTGGTCTTATGTGCGTGAATTTATTACACTCTCCACTTGAAATCCTCCCATTCACTTGTACTTTATTTAGTCTCATTAAAGTGACGACTCTGCAATGTATATGAGAATTATAAATAGAAAATTTACTTGGTCAACACACTTGGAAGGTTATGGAGATAGAATTATTGTTTTGTGCGAGATACGATCAATGTTAACACGAAAATTTAATTAAACACGTTCGTTTAATAAATATGCTAGAAATAAACAAGACTTCTTATCTCGATGTATGTAATTTTTCTTCCTACTTTTTCGACCGAACCGATATCCCGTGGGTCAGCACGTCGCTTTTCGATTTTATTGTATAACGTGACTTTATGCGAGTAGGTACCTTAAAACAGACGAACATTTTGCTATAAATTGTATCACATTTCTGTTTTCCTATAGACGACGCGAAACTTTTGTCATAGCAATCGTCCTTATTTTTAAAAGCTTTGCCGAAAATGTAAGTTTTGACACCTGTGAAGACTATCTGCGTGCATTGCTAGAGTGTCTATTTTACATATCAGAGATGATAGTTCAGGTCTGTAATTTGTTGTGATGATGGCGATAAATAGTTTGGATTTAAATTGAACGACGTGGAGAAGAGCTTGACAGAAAAAAAGTTTTTTTCGTGTTTAGTGATGCAGGAAACATTGTTACTAAACGTAGAGCCGCATTTAATTCGGAGCATGTGAATGCACTCACATGGTTAAAATCATGGATGAAGCAGTATTAACTGGGTGAGTCTTCATACTTTTCGTTATTTATGTTTGTCTCAAAAATTCCGGAGAAATTGACACAATAAATTATAAGCCTCATAATAAATATGTTAGTAGGTAATTAAAATACTTGTACTGTAATATGAAGATACAATAGAATACATATATGCAACATTTAATACGTATGCTTATCACCGAACACAAGTTAAATTGAACAACAATTGTGTATTACAATACATTACAACATGTTTTCAAATCGATCAAAATTCGATTAATCGATTAAATTCAAATAGTTAATCGATTAAATATTTTGATCGATCAACAGCACTAATAAAATAGTACATTATGCAACGAGCCTATAATGATAAGAAGCGAGTATGGATGTTTATGAAACGAGCGCAAGCGAGTTTCATAATTTTCATACGAGCTTCTTAATTACCATTATAGGCGAGTTTCATACGACTTTTTATGCTCGACCATATTTCTAACTTGAAATTATTCAGATGTATACATTTTATTTGTATCTGACAAGATCGGAAGTGACCTTGTTCTAGGTCGTGAATTGTGAGATGTGCGCAGACGCGAAAGTACTGGTTTTTTCCGAGGAACAATAATGTCATTGACCTTGACGTAATCCCGTTAAACTTGATATAACCTTGATTATTGAATTCGACATTGAAAAACGAGATGACAAATTGAATTTATTTGAATATTATTTACAATTAACGCTAATTATTATAGTAATAGAACATAACCTTCTGCGACAGTATTGGATTTCCAGCCTCCGTGACTTTCGATTGCATATCCGAGAATAATCGATACTTGCGGTTTTATAACGATACAAAGCTGACTTGTCATTGGCTGAACACCTGTAAACTGAGTTGTCATTGGCTGAACACCTGTACTTTAATGAGTAGATGTACTTTAATGACATGTATTAAAGGACTGCTTCCAGGTGTATAATTACTACATTTCGGCATGGTCGAGCATAAACATAATTAAATGACAGTCGTCATTGACAAAGGACTCCAGAAAAATGTTTCGTATTGTTTTAGAGAATACAGATCCATTGCGAACGTGTTTCATGGACTCGATAATGAAAACAAATGTTGATATTTAACGCCAATGTCACGTGTTCTAATAATTATTCAGCTATTAGGATTTTTTACACGTTGGTATCGGAAAAACTGAGTCGGTGCAAAGAAAACACAGGGTGGACTGAGTACAGGATATGAAACTGCACATTTCTTTAAATTTTTACAATAGTCTGTTCACCTTTTATGTATCGTTCATATGCAGTATGCAAGGGATTTTTAAGAACGAAGAAAAAGAATGCTGAATCAGTGGAATCAGACCCGATGTTTCAGGAAAAATAACACTATCAAGTGTGCAATGAACATTCAAGGCAATTTGAGCTTAATAACTGAATATTTGAATAATATCCAATGAATAAACCATATTCCCGCTACGATATTTCACATATTTTGTGACGAGCTGCTTCAAATGCACAATGCATTCAGACATCCGAGTCATGTGAGGAATGCAGCGAAGAAGGTTACAAGTGAGCAAATAACTTCGGAATTCTTGTCTCGAGAGGATGTGTGCCTTAAAGACAAGTACAAGGCCATCGTTCTAGCAAACGTCTCTGAAAACCCTCTCTACTTTTCTAGTTTTCTTTAAAAATTAAATATGAAAGGAATCACCATTACAGAAAATATATCTCGATGTAGGCCTACTTTAATATAAGATAAATTGTTTTTATAAAGTAACATCCGATAAAAAAATATTGTAAAATTATGTGAAATATATCTTAAAATTATCGTATTCTGGGAGATGCGAAGATACTTTTTAAGTTCGTAAATAACAGCTTCAAGATTATTTTCATATTTATTCATAGTTTCCTGTCCAAAGGACTTTTAATTTTTAGTAGTTTATATTAAGATATTCATAGATTTCAAAAAGGCATATGACTCGGTTTTATATGATATTCTTATTGAATTTGGTATTCCCAAGAAACTAGTTCGATTAATTAAAATGTGTCTCAGTGAAACGTACAGCAGAGTTCGTATAGGTCAGTTTCTGTCAGATGCGTTTCCAATTCACTGTGGGCTAAAGCAAGGAGATGCACTATCACCTTTACTTTTTAACTTTGCTCTAGAGTATGCCATTAGGAAAGTGCAGGATAACAGAGAGGGTTTGGTATTGAACGAGTTACATCAGCTTCTTGTCTATGCGGATGACGTGAATATGTTAGGAGAAAATCCACAAACGATTAGGGAAAACACGGGAATTTTACTGGAAGCAAGTAAAGAGATAGGTTTGGAAGTAAATCCCGAAAAGACTAAGTATATGATTATGTCTCGTGACCAGAATATTGTACGAAATGGAAACATAAAAATTGGAAATTTATCTTTTAAAGTGGTGGAGAAGTTCAAATATCTGGGAGCAACAGTAACAAATATAAATGATACTCGAGAGGAAATTAAACACAGAATAAATATGGGACATGCTGTTATTATTCGGTTGAGAAACTTTTATCACCCAGTCTGCTGTCGAAAAATCTGAAAGTTAGGATTTATAAAACAGTTATATTACCGGTTGTTGTTTATGGTTGTGAAACTTGGACTCTCACGTTGAGAGAGAAACAGAGATTAAGGGTGTTTTAGAATAAGGTGCTTAGGAAAATATTTGGGGCTAAGAGGGATGAAGTTACAAGAGAATAGAGAAAGTTACACAACACAGAACTGCATGCATTGTATTCTTCACCTGACATAATTAGGAACATTAAATCCAGACGTTTGAGATGGGCAGGGCATATAGCACGTATGGGCGAATCCAGAAATGCTTATAGAGTGTTAGTTGGGAGGCCGGAGGGAAAAAGACTTTTAGGGAGGCCGAGACGTAGATGGGAAGGTAATATTAAAATGGATTTAGGGAGGTGGATTAATCTTGCTCAGGATAGGGACCAATGGCGGGCTTATGTGAGGGCGGCAATGAACCTCCGGGTTCCTTAAAAGCCAGTAAGTAAGTATATTAAGATATTTCAATATTAAAATCAAAATCAATATATGAAGCTGTTTTTATTGCATCACGTTAATTAATAAATGTTTGAGAACAGATGTCCCGTTTTGTGTCTTCATAGATAATATCACCCTGCTTATACGTGTATTCTTAGCGAAGTAAGGAAACTCAGCAGCAACGAAGAGGCTGAATTACGAGACGGACTATATACTAAAACTAGGGTTGCTGCCTGTTTGGATGGGAGGTGGGGATGTAGCTACTGATAGCCTATCATAACACAACCCCAGAACACAGCTTGTGGGCAGGGAAGTGACTAGGTCCCACATACCTGAGATATGCTATGTTGTACATTGAATGAGTCGGCTGGCTCACTAAGGCAGACGTCGATAAATTGCTGGACGGTCTCTGGGTGCACTGTCTTTATGAGCAGTAATGCGGCGCCTATTCTGTGTTTGATCTCCGACATATATTTCGAGGCCTTTCATCTTATATTGCGACCATGGGCGATGCATTGATACAGAATGAAGACTGAAATAGATGACGAAGACGTTTAGAGACAGATGATTATTAATTCGAATACAACCGAGCAAGCCCGTCTCTATAGTCACGTATAATGCGAAGATTTCTGTTATTAAAACAAAGATAATTATACAAAAGAATAGTAATAACTATTTATTTTTGTTGCCCACTGAAATTCTTATTTTTTATTAGGTTATTTTACGACGCTTTATCAACAGCTTAGGTTATTTAGCGTCTGAAAGAGATGAAGGTGATAATGCCGGTGAAATGAGTCCGGGTTCCAGCACCGAAAGTTACCCAGAATTTGCTCATACTGATTGAGGGAAAACCCCGGATAAAACCTCAAACAGGTAACTTGGCCAGACCGGGAATCGAACCCGGGCCACCTAGTTTCGCGGCTAGACGGGCTAACCGTTACTCCACAGGTGTGGACTGAAACAATCTTTGCTTGAAAGTTCAACAAGAATTAAGAGGAGAACAATGGTTCCAGAGTTGCGTTGAACGAAGTAGTTGTATTTGTACATGTATATTTGAAATATTATTAAATATTACACTATTTTCGCCAGTATGCTCGACACGTTTGCTTCGTGACGACATTAAATTTTTAGTTGTTACAGCGGACTACGTAAGTCTTCCTCAATATATCAAAACTTCATAAACAACTTGTGCTACAACTCTGAAACCATAAAAACTGGCTAAAATCTGAATACAGATTTGAAAAGCTCGTGTTTATTTATATATTTAACTCATAATAATAAGTAAGTTATAGCTTCAACTCTTATACTTCGGGATTGGCAAGCAATTGTCTGCAAATTATTAAATCGGTAAAGGAATTTACATTTTCCCAATACACTACTGACAATAAAACTTAATTCTATTATTACTATTACTATTAACTAGTACTATTACTATTATTATAGTTGGTATAAGCACATTTATGACTACGCATTGTAGGCCTATTTAAAGACGTTTCTTTTTCTTTCTTTTGCCCATAGTTATCTCATTTTTAGGCTGTGAGCTTCTTTTCTCTCTTCAGTCCACGTCGTTCCAGTCTTTTTCTTCGGTTTTTCCTCTTTGTCAGCTTGTCATTTATGGATTTTGATTCTAAAGATCTTTCTTTTTAAGACTGTCTTCTTGTGTGACTCCTGCCGATTTTAAGTCATTTTTTATTTCGCCAATCCATTTTAGAGTATCTATTCGTGCTTTACTCCTATTTTCATAAAATTTAAGTGTTTGTTTTGTGGGTCTGTTGCGGTCCATTCGCTTCATTTATTTTATTGGGTTATTTTACGACGCTGTATCAACATCTAGGTTATTTAGCGTCTGAATGAAATGAAGGTGATAATGCCGGTGAAATGAGTCCGGGGTCCAGCACCGAAAGTTACCCAGAATTTGCTCATATTGGGTTGAGGGAAAACCACGGAAAAAAAACCTCAACCGGGTAACTTGCCCCGACCGGGATTCGAACCCGGGCCACCTGGTTTCACCGCCAGAAATGCTGATCATTCGTTTGATGTGTTTGTAAAATTTTAACCTACGATTTCTAATGTCACTATGAATAAAATTTTCCTTATGATTTTGTATTTTTTTTTTTTTCATTGTTTTCGACATCTGCTTTCCTATTCAAAATTAACGTTTCTGCTCCATAGACACATTTGGTATAATGATAGTGTTATAATATCTTAATTTTGTATGTTTGGATACGCAATTTCTATTGTAAATATTTTAACCCTTTGAAGCATAGTGGTTACTCAGAAGGACCACCGTTTTCTTTCTTTCTAAATTTTATGGCATAGATATTCCACCAAGGAACCACCTCTTGAGTATAGATAGAGGTGCCATCTGTGATTTGAAACTGTGTGCAGATTTAAAATGTTGAAAAAAAATGATTGAAGCTTTGGTATGATCCATGATATGAAAAATATAAAAAATTAATTTGTGCTTCAAGGGGTTAAGCGAGTCGATGTGCTCTCTCCATTATTTTAGCATCTAATTTCGTTCGCTTTTGTTTCAACTCAATTTTCCTTAATCATTTCACCGAGGTTTTTAATTTGTGGGTCTCGTTTAATCTTACCATAATTGGTTTTCACATATTTTGGTGCTTGTTTGTTGCAGATAATGTATTCTGTTTTTTCCAAGGATATCTGGATACCGATTTTGTCCGCTGTTTCTTTTAACACATTATTATTATTATTATTATTATTATTATTATTATTATTATTATTATTATTATTTATTACTATTATTTTTATTTTTATTATTTTATTATCATTAATATTATTATTAATAATATTATTATTTACAAATCTGTGAGAACAATCATATGACTTGATTATAGTCAATTTTACAAAATACAATATAGATATATGAGCACATAATTACAAGGATAAATTAAATACTTTCATCACTAAGATTTAAAAAGTCATCGATGTGTTACAGTAAACTCATCAATATATAATCCAAACTAACCGTATGGCTATGAAAAGCAACCGAGGCTGTGTAATTCCAAAATGCGAAGCGACGGAACGTTTCAGTAATAAGTTGTAAGATGAAGAGGGCTACTGGTCAGAAAATAAGGTCAGTTCATGATTACAGGGTAAACACCCCGTTTCCGTGGACGAATACTAAATCTTTTATATTGCTAAAACTGGGAATCAAACCACGTATCACTTGAATAGGAAATGCGTACACTATCTACAGAGCCACGAGAACGCCAGCAGACAAATCAAATATAGATATGAAAATTTATATTCTCCACATATTACTACTAATGACTTTACGACTTAATTAAATCACTGTTAAGTTTGGATTAACGACGTTCATACTGAGAGCACCTTCGAAGTCTTACAAAGGCTCTAAAATGATCATTACAGCTAGAGGCGATGCGTGTGTACGGAAAACATTGTCACCATTTTGTTGAATCATCACGTTTAGACAAACGAATGGAAATTATTTCCGTTACACCCATTACACAAAAATAACACACCTATGTGTTAAATATTAGCTCTAAATATCATACATGGTATATATTACCATCTTATTACGTATCACGAAAGTAAACTGAAGAACATACACGAGACTTTCCTTTCCCCGCTTTAGTTGCTAGCACAGCCCAGACGTACTGAAGAAAAAATGTTAACATATGTAAGCAAACTTACTTACTTACTTATTGGCTTTTAAGGAACCCGGAGGTTCATTGCCGCCCTCACATAAGCCCGCCATTAATCCCTATCCTGAGCAAGATTAATCCAGTCTCTATCATCATACCCCACCTCCCTCAAATCCATTTTAATATTATCTTCCCATCTAAGTCTCGGCCTCACCAAAGGTCTTTTTCACTCCGGCCTCCCAACTAACACTCTATATGCATTTCTGGATTCGCCCATACGTGCTACATGCCCTGCCCATCTCAAACGTCTGGATTTAATGTTCCTAATTATGTCAGGTGAAGAATACAATGCGTGCAGCTCTGCGTTGTGTAACTTTCTCCATTCTCCTGTAACTTCATCCCTCTTAGCCCCAAATATTTTCCTAAGAACCTTATTCTCAAACACCCTTAATCTCTGTTCCTCTCTCAAAGTGAGAGTCCAAGTTTCACAACCATACAGAACAACCGGTAATATAACTGTTTTATAAATTCTAACTTTTAGATATTTTGACAGCAGACTAGATGACAAAAGCTTCTCAACCGAATAATAACAGGCAATTCCCATATTTATTCTGCGTTTAATTTCCTCCCGAGTGTCATTTATATTTGTTATTGTTGCTCAAAGATATTTGAATTTTTCCACCTCTTCGAAGGATAAATCTCCAATTTTTATGTTTCCATTTCGTACAATATTCTGGCCACGAGACATAATCATATACTTAGTTATGTAAGCAAACACGTACAAAAATTACGAGTAGGCCTACTAAATTATACACCATGAATTTGCAATTACAAATAACAGAATAAACATGTCAATGAATTTACATTATTTCCGTTTTGCAGTATGTAATAAGACATGAAGGGTTCAGAACCACAGTGGACCAAACGCCATGTACGAAAACCGTAAAAAAAACAAGGGTTAAAATGAAGTTATTACCACAATTCAAGGAAATATATAGCAAGTAATATAAAGTATACACATTAAAACTAAATTATATGTCAATCTTCATTAAACTAGAGTATTCACTTAACTTTAACCCTTGCTTTCTCCGTTTTTAATAAATAGCGCTTGGCCCACTATGCCCTTCATATATTGAATTCCTTCAAAATGTACCTTTGCGTCTGTCAGTATATCGATACCCCCACATTAGAGAAATTGAAACAAAACTATATCAAACCTAAGTAAGCGTCAAGTAACAGAACGTCCACATTTTTTGTCCTCCAGTTGCCACTACAGTAAAATAAATTTCGGCATCTAAATAAATATGAGCTTCATTAAGAGAAAATATTAGTAATACTATTCATTTTGTTGTGTAAATAAGAAAACACAAATGTATAATATAATTTTATCATTTTTCAGTCGGTTATATTATGAAGCTTATCAACATCTCAGGTTATTTAGCGTCTGAATGAAATGAAGGTGACAATGCCTGTGAATTATTTTTTTTATTTTATTGGGTTATTTTACGACGCTGTATCAACATCTAGGTTATTTAGCGTCTGAATGAAATGACGGTGATAATGCCAGTGAAATGAGTCCGGGGTCCAGCACCGAAAGATACCCAGCATTTGCTCGTATTGGGTTGAGGGAAAACCCCGGAAAAAACCTCAACCAGGAAACATGCCTCGACCGGGAAACGAACCCGGGCCACCTGGTTTCGCGGCCAGACGCGCTGACCGTTACTCCACAGGTGTGGACACATATTGGGTTGAGGGAAAACCTCGAAAAAAACTTGAACCAAGTAAATTGCCTCCCTCCGGGATTCGAGCCAGGGTCACCTGGTTTCGCGGTGAGACGCGCTAACAGTTACTTCACTGATGTGGACTCTCTTATCATAACATGGCATGCAATAGTAATATGCGTTACAAGAGCGGTATGTTGAAGTTTTCATGTTCGAGGAAAAGTTTGAAAAAGCGAAACGTAGTTGTGCTTTATTAATTTCCGAGAATTTAAAGAAAACATACCGCTCGTGTATCGTACATTATTTTGTGCGAAGATCGTTTATTACATACCTGAAAGACGAATTTCTAATTAGTTGCAATGAAATCTCCATGTTGGTTGCTGTTCAATGACGGAAAATTTGTAAAACCAAAAATATCTTTCTTCAACATTGTTGCTTTAAAATGTTTTCTGTGTTTACTATACTCCAGCAGGCCGTGATATACGTCTGTCTTTTTTTTCCCCCAGTCCATAAATGCGAACTTAAAACAAGCGGTAAGGTTATGTAATGATTTATTTTTCATTTTAATGTTTTAACAATATTATTTATATAACATAATGCAGTAATAACATCGGCATCTGGAATCTTGTTGATTTTTTCACGGCTTCCTTAATGTTACTTGCATCACGAATGCAGTAACTTTAGTGGAGTTGTAGAGTTTACTTAATTTTTGCAAATATTTAAAAACAATAATTAACAGTGCAATTTAGGTGAAATTGCAGTGGTAAGTTTCCAATTATAATTATTACTATATTGAACGTCTCTAAAAATAATATGTTAAAAGCCTAAAGCAGTAAAATGAATGTCGCGCTTAAGCGGTAAGAAGAGGGATATTGTTATGTGTGTTAGGTTGGGAATACTGAATGTGGAATTTTAGACACCGCGGATTGGTTTTGTGCGGAAACCAAGCAAATACGCACGATCTCGCACAAAATAAACCTTTCTTTCATAAGCATGTATATTTAATTTACAACTACGCAATTAAACCGTTGCGACTAACGAAGTCCAATAAAACTTCTCCTTTTATACTTTGCATTCGAATTTCACTTTTCAATTCGCATTTAGTAACAAAAGAACATGTCTCTGTAGCCTAGGATTGTGACGTGTCTGAGGCTAAAGTGCTAGAGCGCTGGTCTTCCGTTCAGGTGACCCGAGTTCGATCCCCGACCAGGTCGTGATCGAATTTGTTGTAGAGAAAGCAGACGTTGCAGAAGATTTTTCTCGGGGTACTCTCGTTTCCCTCTATCATTACACCAACACTCTCCACTTCCCCATCCAGCGCTGTGGACGAGCGGGTCCGGGTTCAAATTCTAGTTGGGACAAGTTACCTGGTTCAGGTTTTTTCCGGAGATTCTGCCTCAACTCATTAAGAGCAAATGCTGGGCAACTTTCGACGATGGATTCTGGACTCTTTTTGCCGACATTGTCACCATCTCATTTCGGAGAAAAATATTTTTTTTTTCCGAGAAAAGTATTCATTTGAGACTATATGGCATCAAATTTTTTATTCTGCTCTATCTATCTAATTTTATTAAATTTTCGTATTTTTTCTTCTTTTTTATTATTATTTTATTACATTCCATTTTGTTATATTCTTCCTTACATTTTCCATATTAACTATTTGTACTAAATGAGTTGCTTTTATTATATTCCAATGTATTTTACTTTCTTTTTTCTATTATGGTATTATTTTCATGTCGTTTAGTATCGATTTTGTTATGCTATTATTATTTTTTTTGTAATATGTTAGTATTCTGTTCTTTAACTTTTTGTTAAATTTTCACTGCTTGTATACTTTGTGACCTGGTAGAGCGTAAGGGAAGGTCCTATTTAACTCTGCCAGTATAAATAAATAAATTAATTAATTAATTAAAATAAATACATTAAAAAATAAAATAAATAAATAAATAAATTTAAATAAATAAATGCTTAAATGAATAAATAAATAAATTATTATTATTATTATTATTATTATTATTATTATATCAACCAAGAAATAAGCTATGAAAAGCTGTACAGTTCCACTCTATATATAAAGTATTATCATCACTACCATTATTATTATTATTTTCATTGTTTTTCTTAGAATCGTTTATCCACATTTACAAATGTTAGACATTCTCATAAACGATAATTATGTTTATGCGCTTTGTATGGTACCAAGATTACCGCTTAGAATATCGTCGTTGATTTTATGAAACCTCCTATGCGACAGTACAAGCATAATTTTTAAGAGGAAAAAAAATTAATTAAATATCAACAGACCTACACTGATCCACATGTTCACCAACATTTTCTACCAAATTATCTAACATTCTTTTGTAAGCCTATTGATATTTAATTACCTTTTTCTTCCTCCTGAAAAAATTACGCTCTGTACTGTCACACAGCAGGTTTCATAAAATCAACGACGATATATAAAAACCCCAAAACAAGAGAACCTAAAGTTTACAGAAAAGGAAAAGTAATATAAACTTCCTTAGCGGTAATCGAACATGCGTCCGCTTCATCCACCAAGTTTTATTTTCAAATACACAACCTTCAAAAAGTACTTCATGCCCATATATACTTTATGGGGTTGAACTTCAGTAGGTACCTCTGACGTCTTGTGTATGCCTCGTCATGTTTAGGTGTGCCCCTCTGCCCCTCGCCATGCATCAAGATCACAGAGAGAGCCACCTACGCACGTGTCGAGACTCGTTCAGCCCACCGCTGCCCGAAGATGATATTATCGGTTCGGTTATAATACACACAGCACGCGATACTTTTCATTGTAACACATTCCATGCTGCCACACCTCTACTCAACGCCACGCCACAAAATCGAACTCGCACCCTCCAAATCAGGGGGAGGAATCCAGGGTGGGCCTCTAATAGAATTCTGATATCTTAGGTGTGGTCGCTTCATGCAATTCAAATCGTAACAGCCGCCGCCGAAATTCGTATTTCATATTACTACCAAACAATTTATATTCAGTATTCCATTCAAACATTCTTTCACTTGAAGATGTCTGTGGCATCAATGATTGCCACTTGTGAATATGAAAGGTTTCATAAACCGGTCTTGTATTAGATGAAATTGTTATGTTGAATTTTCAGGCATGATTGCAAAAGGAAATTGAAAAAACAATCACGACTGTTCATATCCTGAATCCACGCCAAAATCTTCACAAGACATAGCACTCGAACTTGAATATCATCATAATAACATTATTTCATATCATTTAATACACTGTAACGTTAGTGTTTTCTGTACATTCACATGACACTTACAAAATACATGAAGGCAACATTAGACTCCTATACTATTTTTCTAGAAACAAATTATACATGTACAATGTATACGCAAAGACTAGAACAGATAAGTTATAAAAATTGTCATTAACAATTCATTTGCCATAATTTTATTTCTAACAGAGACATTTCTCACGGGAATTTTACTTGAAGCAAGTAAAGAGATAGGTTTGGAAGTAAATCCCGAAAAGACAAAGTATATGATTATGTCTCGTGACGAGAATATAGTACGAAATGGAAATATAAAAATTGGAAATTTATCTTTTGAAGAGGTGGAAAAATTCAAATATCTGGGAGCAACAGTAACAAATATAAATTTTACTCGGGAGGAAATTAAACTCAGAATAAATATGGGAAATGCGTGTTATTATTCGGTTGAGAAGCATTTATCATCCAGTCTGTTGTCAAAAATCTGAAAGAATTTATAAAACAGTTATATTACCGGTTGTTCTTTATGGTTGTGAAACTTGGACTCTCACTTTGAGAGAGGAACATAGCTTAAGGGTGTTTGAGAATAAGGTGCTTAGGAAAATATTTGGGGCTAAGAGGGATGAAGTTACAGGAGAATGGAGAAAGTTACACATCACAGAACTGCACGCATTGTACTCTTCACCTGACATAATTAAGAACATTAAATCCAGACGTTTGAGATGGGCAGGGCATGTAGCACGTATGGGCGAATTCGGAAATTCATATAGAGTGTTAGTTGGGAGGCCGGAGGGAAAAAAGACCTTTGGGAAGGCCAAGACGTAGAAGGGAATATAATATGAAAATGGATTTGAGGGAGGTGGGATATGATGATAGAGACTGGATTAATCTTGCTCAGGATAGGGACCAATGGCGGGCTTATGTGAGGGCGGCAATGAACCTCCGGGTTCCTTGAAAGGCAGTAAGTAACAGATATATTTCTTGAATTTCTTGTATAACTGTATGAAGGGAGACGATGTATTTGATTTTTGCTTATTAAGGATATTATTTAGTTGCTTATAACTAGAGCCCTGTGTTTGGTCACTTTGAATACAAGTTAGATGTACGGCGATCATAACTAGCTTCGCTTGGTACGGAGAGCACTGCGAGGCAAAGCAGTTCAATGTACTGTGATGCCGTCTCCCTGCACGCTCCGGTACTGAGTGTTTACAACTGTTAATTCGTGTTAATATGTGTATAAGTCGGTGAACAACAGAAATAACACTCGTGTACAGAATACTATTTGGATTTAATAACAATAATAACGAAGTATTTATTTTACGTCAACTCACATGCAATAAAAGATAATTCTTACCAAGGACAGACAAAACTCCAACATTTCAGGAAACAGCCCCTTTTTTTTCATGAGCCAACATATTTTGTCCACACAAACTCGCACAATAAGAAAACCATTCGAACTAAAATAAAAATACATTTACTGAAATATATTAAACAATATTAAATATCTAAGCAATGCAACCACACGCTCTCAGAGACGCTAATTGCTCTTCACTGAGGCTATGTAGTAACAGTATCTTGAGATGCGCAAGAAATATAGACTAAAGATATTAATCTAAAAACCACGTTCGAATTTCTTCCTACAACCGCTTTTGTTAACATTATGTATTAGTCGTGGTAATATAAAAGAAATCTAAGTCTTGAAAATTTTGACCTTTATAAAAATTTTAAGCTAAACGTAAGACTTTATAGTCATCATGGAATTTGGCTAACTCTGATTTTATTGTAAGTAAAACGTATCTAGATACCTTAGATCTAATTAAAGTTGGCATTAACAATTGAAAAAAAATATGTATCCTATATATATATATATATATATATATATATATATATATATATATATATATATATGCAGACACACACAGGTTGCCCTCGGTAGCGTAGTTGGTATAGCGCTGGCCTTCTATGCTCGAGGTTGCGGTTTCGATCCCGGCCGATGTCGATAACATTTAAATGTGTTTAAATGCGACAGGCTCATGTCAGTAGATTTACTGACATGTAAAAGAATTCCTGCGGGACAAAATTCCGGCACACTGGCGACGCTGATATAACCTGTGCAGTTGCGAGCGTCGTTAAATAAACCACAATTATTTATACAGGATGATTCAGAACTCATGTTACAGAAGAATATGATAGATAGAGGGTACTAAAAGAAACATTTTTCGGTAAGTGATATGTGTCCTATCTCGCACCGATGTAGCGCTGCATTTGTTTCATTGTTGTGGCTGGTAGGAAATTATTCATGTAAACGCCAATGGCTTGACTGCTTACCGAGCTTTCAATGAAAAACAACAGACAATGACACTTAACAACTTGGGCATTACAGAAGAGCTTGGAACCGACGCCCCCTTTCTTGTAAACAATGCTGGCATCGATGAAACATTGACTGCGCATCCGTTCAAATATGCCACGTGTAGTAAGTATGGTGTTACAGGTCCCGACAATCCGTGGAAGAAAATAATCGATCTGGTACAGAGTTGGCGTACACTAGGGTCTTCAGATGCCCCGCAAGAAGAAGTCAAGCGGATTAAGATCTGGCGATCTTGCTGGCCATGGAACGGACCTTGATAACCAATCCATCTGTCACCAAATGTTGCCGTCTGCTGTTGCTTTGCCACAAGACTGAAGTGCGCAGGAGCTCCACCATGCTGGAACCATACCCTGGTCATACTGCAAGTGGTACTTTTTCCAGTAAAACGGGCAGGGTGTTTTCCAGAAAATCCCTATAATTTTCTCCCTTTAGGCGATTCGCCATGATATGTGGACTGAGACGACAAACAATCACATGGCAGTCACAACACTAAAACAAGTTTACTGCAGTTCCGGTGCGAGATAGGACACACATTGCTTAATGAAGAATGTTTTAGTACCCTCTATCAACCATATTATACTGTAACGTAAGTTCTGAATCACCCTGTATATATATATATGTGTGTGTGTGTGTGTGTGTGTGTGTGTGTGTATACATATCAGAATAAATACAGTAGAACCCCGATTATCCGTCACCCTATTAACCGATTGACGGATTATCCGACTGTCTTCCTCTCTCTTTTTTTTTTTCGCTACAGAAACATATGAAGTAATACTACTATACTGTACGTTATATTAGTACCAGTATGTATTTTTTTTCTAGAGAGTGTTATTACAAGCCTCGACACTTACACAGTATGGTCTACTGGTCGAGTCGCCATACTGTACAACTTCTACTGTATATAAAATAGGCTATATTCCACGAGTGACAAAAGAAAACGTGATGTGCTAAGTACCGAAAAAAGTGCAAATAATTTAATTGAGGAAAGAGAAACTGTACGTAAATCTACAACACGAGACCTCTACTATTCCTATCTGTCCGCTGACACCCATTACAAGGAGTTGCCTTGCCCCTTAAAACCCGTCGTTGACAACCAGACTTAAACGAGAGAAATGCTGATTTACTGCCTAGCGTGTTAAACAATAGCTCATGAAGGAAATATAAAAAGTGCAAATATTATCAACAGTAATCTCACTAGAGGTTTTGATTTATCTAGAGAAAATCAAAACTCGAGTGGGATTTAATTGACTATTACACGATTAGAAGAAAGTAGGCTATATAAAGATTAGAAGTAACAAAGTGTACAATAAAATATTAATTGGCTTACGAAAATACAACTGTCTTCAAATGTATTATTGTACCATCTCAACATTACGCTAGATGGCAGTAGTGTTTTATGATAATGTTTTCTTGTTACCGGTATCAGTTGTGCCAGCTATGGAATCATCATTGAACTCTGTGGCCTGTTACTAGTCAAGAAGGCTTTGTTGATTCAGTTTCATTTTTATTAAGACAGTTGCATTCCACTTCAATTATCCGAATCCCAGTAATCAACGTCACTTGATAGATGATTTTCAATAAATCTTAATATTAAACAATCTCTGATACGTGACTATCCATAATATCATATAGCAGAAGCTATAACATAACCTAACTAATATACACAAGTGTTAGAAAAGTTTTATTTAAGGACGATGACATAAAAAAATAAACATGAATAATTTTAAAAGGAATAATTATTGAATGTACAATTTTCAAATTTGAATGTGGTTGGTGGTTCAATTGATGTTATATTGACGTGTGCATAATAGAAGTGGAACTCGTTGATTTAGGCCTACATGGTGTTTTCAACTTATTCAGGATTTCCGAATGAATAATTTTAAAAGGAATAATTATTGAATGTACAATTTTAAAATCTGAATGTGGTTGGTGGTTCAATTGATAATATATTGGACGTGTGCGTAATAGAAGTGGAACTCGTTGATTTAGGCCTACATGGTGTATTCAACTTATTCAGAATTTCCGAATGGTGCTCTTCATTTATTTGTAAATCAGATTTCAGAAGATGCATAGGTATGATCAGTGATTTTGATTAATTCTTGTTCTTGAATGCCAATGCGAGTCATATTTGAAACTGCTGTGCATCGACTGTAATTATATATATATATATATATATATATATATATATATATATATATATAGGCCTATATATTTTTTTTGACGTCCAGACCAGCGCAGTTGGAAATGTTGGCAAACAAAGAAACAAATGCTAGGGACGCGATAAAATTAAACAAATGCTAGGGACGCGATAAAATTAAACAAATGCTAGGGACGCGATAAAATTGTGCGATAAGCAGCCATGATTGGTTGAAATACGTCCTTTCGTACCGTTTTATTGGTCAAAAGTAGTATGACGTAGTAAGAGTGTAATAGTCCATTTAATTTACGAAAATATTTAAGGTACGGGTTATCCGATTTTTTCGATTAACCGTTCAGTCCGTCCCCTTCATTACCACGGATAATAGAGCTTCTACTGTAGACATTTTTCTCTATTTCCCAATAAAATGTGTCTGTTGACTGATGTCTTTTTAAAATATACAGTACAATTGGTAGAGAGCTAGTTAATAACCGACGTCTTCCTCACAAATAGCAATCTGAAACCGCAAAGAAGAGTCACAGAAAGTGTAGTGTTAATTTACCAGCAATCTCTACACACAGCTGAAGCTTATATTGCTCGACTTATTTTGACAGAGGTAAATGGCATCTAGTTTATCATGTACGAAAAGAAAATCAAATGCCCAAAAGACCTGCGATATCTCTGAACCTCTGCATGAACGCCGCTCTACAAAGCACACGAAAACATAATAAAAATCAACGTAGCGGTAATGCGTGCTCTTACCAACCCGATCTCTGCTGTCCGCGGGTTTCAGCGGCACAGATCACGGCTAGGATATGCAACACACACAGAAGAGTGAATATTACCACCACACACGGTACGGCGTTTCTCCACTTTATCACACGTCTTTTGTTGCAATGAATTAGTAAGGAATAAATAAAGCCTTTAGTGCTAATAATACACATAATACCAGCTCACTCAAAAACATACAGGATAGAAGTGAAATAATCCTGCAGATTTGAAAGGATGATACGATATAATTAAAGGAATAGTAAACCTTTATTACGTTTTGTGATTAAATGCACGGTTAATTAGAAAATTAAGTTGGAAGTTTCAGCAGTCTGGCAACATCGCCGCTAACACATCCTATTTCTTCTCGTAATACAGATGTAAGAGGTCAACGAACTCAGGTCTGTGTCCCTAGGTGAACTACATAGGAAAAAAGCGGAAAAGACAGGAGAAAACGAAAATACAGGAGGAAACGAAAACACAGGGGGAACAAAAAAAACTGGGGGAAACGAAAACACAAGGGGGGACGAAGAAACAAGGGTGACAAAAAGACAGGAGGTAACGAAAATACAAGAGGAAACGAAAATACAGAAGGGAACGAAAAAACAAGGGGAACGAAAACACAAGGGGGAACAAAAAGACAGGGGGAACGAAAAAAACAGGGGAACGAAAAAAACAGGGGGAAAGAAAAAAACAGAGGGAACGAAAAAACAGGAGGAACGAAAAAACAGGAGGAACGAAAAAAACAGGGGGAAAGAAAAAACAGAGGGAACGAAAAAACAGTAGGAACGAAAAAAACAGGAGGAACGAAAAAACAGGAGGAACGAAAAAAACAGGAGGAACGAAAAAACAGGGGGAACGAAAAAAAACAGAAGGAACGAAAAAAACAGGGGGAAAGAAAAAAACAGAGGGAACGAAAAAACAGGAGGAACGAAAAAACAGGAGGAACGAAAAAACAGGAAGAACGAAAAAACAGGAGGAACGAAAAAAACAGGGGGAAAGAAAAAAACAGAGGGAACGAAAAACAGGAGGAACGAAAAAAAACAGGAGGAACGAAAAAAACAGGAGGAACGAAAAAAACAGGAGGAACGAAAAAAACAGGAGGAACGAAAAAACAGGAGGAACGAAAAAAATGGGGGAAACGAAAACACAAGGGGGGAAGAAGAAACAAGGGAGAAGAAAAGACAGGAGGTAACGAAAATACAAGAGGAAACGAAAATAGAGAACGAAACGAAAAAAAAGGGGGACGAAAAAAGTTACACAACGCAGAACTGCACGCATTGTATTCTTCACCTGACACAATTAGGAACATTAAATCCAGACGTTTGAGATGGGCAGGCATGTAGCACGTATGGGCGAATCCAGAAATGCATATAGAATGTTAGTTGGGAGGCCGGAGGGAAAAAGACCTTTGGGCAGGCCGAGACGTAGATGGGAAGATAATATTAAAATGGATTTGAGGAAGATGGGATATGATGATAGAGACTGGATTAATCTTGCACAGGATAGGGACCGATGGCGGGCTTATGTGAGGGCGGCAATGAGCCTGCGGGTTCCTTAAAAGCCATTTTTAAGTAAGTAACAAAAAGATATATGCTACACAAACCGACTGGATTTAATTGTACAGCTTCAAGTAGGTGTTGATGTTTCATGGCACCATGTATGTCCAACAATATCTTTATATACATATTAAGACCGACACTCCTTCCAACAACATTGGTCGTCCTCCTCCTCCCCCAATCGTTCCTTCGAAATTAGAAAAAAATAAAACCCAACCCAAGTGTTTTATATGAAATGGTACTTCAATACGCCAACACCCTTCGAGATCGTTAACGCCTTGGATATACAAGCCCGAAGTAATGGAGAGGTCAGCAGTGGGGGGAGGAATAGAGGAGATGGGAAAGACTATTTTAAAAACCAAACTTAAGAGTCGTGTGAATTTTCAACAGGCGTCGGATAAAATCTGAATTGCAAATTATTAAAAAGTCATACAAGTTCTTCTAGTAAACATACCCATGAATTATCATTTGTACTAAAAATGGGCAGCATACACGCTCATCGTTATTCGAAACTTCCAAGCATTATTGTCTATTCCAATGTTTCCGCTTTTTCTTGTGTTCCAGAGACACTGAATTAAAATCTGTTACTGTACTGCGGTAAGCACAGTAATCTAAGAGCTTTGGCGATTCAAAATTTTACTCGTGGGCCTTCCAGGGGTTGTCGCGCCACGTATTATTATTATTATTATTATTATTATTATTATTATTATTATTATTATTATTAGATTCGTAACAAGCTTTTTTTTTACAGTGATGGGTTGTTAGCCCTTCGCCCAAACCCCAAGATGGAGGACCATCCCTTATCGGCTGTCCACGACTGCTTATTCAATATATTCGCACCTACCCTCCATATCTGTAGGCCGTCTCCTCTATCCACAACCTGAGGACGCGCCATGCCGTGGTGATAAGGGACCCAATATTAATCCAGACGTTTGAGATGTGCAGGGCATGTAGCACGTATGGGAAAATCTAGATATGCATATGGGCTATTCCATCTCAAATCGACCGAAATATAGGGAAAATTGACCTTGTAATTTTTAAATACAATGAAACTTTTTCTGTCCGTAGAAAACTGTGATATAATGCTTTGTGCAAAGTTTGAGGCATCAGAACTTAATAGTGTTTAAATTAATAATATTTAAATTTATCGTATTTTCATAAAATTAACAACTTTAAACTGTTGTGGCTCCCGAAACCTTTTCACCCAATGATCAAAATCATGGTTTATTTTGATGCTGAAAAGTTAAAGTTTATATTGATATGTAAACAGTTTTTCTTACTTTTTATGGAAATGGAGAAATCTTGATTTTTCTTCATTAAGACGCCTTTGGCCACGAAAAAATATTTTTAAAATATATGGTTAGATTCCGCATTGAAAGTACAAATAAACACATATTTTTTACTGATGGCACGTTGATAAGAAAGCATTGAAAATATCAAATAAAGAAAATAAATAGTACGCGCGTGAACTAACCAGCTGACTGTGAGGCGGGAGATAGCCGAGAGAAGCAAGGCCAGTAGACATAAATACGTGATGTGTCGTCTAGCAGTCATGGCTGTGCTAGCTTTATCACAAGTTTTCATACACACAGGAGTAAAATGACGCCCAACGCTCGCTTATATTTAGCTCTCGGCCAGTGCGTGCGGTATTGCGCCGTTCAAGTTAGACGTGTGAAAATAATTTATTTAATACCCTCGAAACTTATTGCCGAGCCACTAAGCAATCAATGTCGAATCCCTCTTAATAATGCAAGGTTTTTTTATCAATATTATTTTACATTTTTACAAATGGGCAAAAAGCCTAAAAGCAAGTAAAATCAGATTATCTGTCTCTCTGTGTACAATAAAAATAAGGATTACTTCTTAACATAACCTACCAAATGTCAGCTTCAAAATAAGCTCTCGTTCAATGTCCTAAAGTAAATGGTTCCAGAGTTCTGAGCGCTGAAAGAGGCTTGTTTTTATAAAATACGCTAAATTTGTCGCTCAACAATACGAAAACCGTTTGACTTTCGATAGTATATTTTTGAAAATGCACTCTCCTCAGCACCTTGTATAAGTAGGGAAAAAATTGGGGTATAAAAAATTGCGAGGCTTTTTACTAATCGATTTCATATGGAATAGCCCATATAGAGTGTTAGTTGGGAGACCGGAGGGGAAAAGACCTTTGGGGATGCCGAGACGTAGTTGAGATGATAATATTAAAATGGATTTGATGGAGGTGGGATATGATGATGGAGATTGGATTAATCTTGCAAAGGCTCGGGACCAATGGCGAGCTTATGTGAGGGCGGCAATGAACCTCCTGGTTCCTTAAAAGCCATTTGTAAGTAATTTGTGCAAGAGTGTAAATAGGGACAAATTATGGAACTCATATTGCATGGACTCAGCATGACATTAACACAGTTCATACAGCCAACAATGGATAATCATCATACACTGTATTCTAACTCACTTTCGCGGTTTCATACAACATAAAGAGCTGCGCCTTACCGCTGTGCATGGCACTGCTATCCTAAATAAGATTGTAACATTAAAAATTTATTTTTCAATGAAACAAACATCGTCATTCCAGGTTGAGATGTGTCCTTTTGAAATCATTGAACATTCAAGTGAGTGTGAATTCGGAGAATGTAGTGAAAAACGAAAGATATTATCATCATCATCATCACCCAGTTTTCAAAGGTGCATGAATTTAACATTTTTTTCTTCTGCTTTCATTGAATACATTTTTTTTAATCAATTATAGCAGCTTTTATAATAAACTAACCATCAATATACGAGGGAAATCCAGGAAATAACGACCGTTTTGTTGTAATAATTAAAAAATATATATTTATTTGAAAAAACAAAGTCTGTTACATAACTGAAGCTTCCTTTACTTCTCTACATAATCACCACCTACATTTAAACATTTGTCGTATCTGTTCACTAGCTTTAGAATTCCCGTGTTATACTCCTCTGCCGCCAGTTCATTAAGCCAGGTGTTCACTGACTTCTTCAACTCTTCATCACTTCCAAAACGCGTACCACCCAGAAAGTCTTTCAGCTTAGTGAAAAGGTGAAAATCGCTAGGAGCAAGGTCTGGACTATAGGGCGGATGATCAAAGATTTCCCAACCGAATTGACCCAGCAATTCTCGAGTTGAAGCAGCAGTGTGCGGGCGGGCACAGATTTTGTGGTAGCCAAGATGTTGCGACACAATTTCACCAAGCAAAGAACGAGAAATGTCAGGAAAGGCAATATGCAATTCGTCGAGTGATGTGCGCCTGTCTTACAAGATTCTGTCGTTCACTTTAGTCTTCAGGTCTTCTGTGATGAGTGATGGGCGTCCGGGTCGAGTTTCATCGTGGACATTTGTTCGCCCATTGTTGAACATTTCACACCATTTTCTCACATTTCTTTCATTCATTACAGTATCACCATACACTTCTTTCAATTGCCGGTAAATTTCTGCAGGTTTCAAATGTCGGGCATTCAAAAATCGAATCACACTCCTCGCCTCTCAGTCGGCGGGATTATCAACCACGTCGTTCATTTTGAAGTAACACAAAATGCGCAATGGCGACTTGTTGCAACCAGTACTCACAACATTATGAGAACACATGTTAAGGAAGCCAGTTTGACCTTCAATCAAGGAAGGGAAGTCAGCTGCGCGGCGGGTATGCGCGAACGGTCGTTATTTCCTGGATCCCCCCTCGTAATACACAGTAGCATATACAGTAGCGTAATATTTAAAAAAGTAATACCTTTTATATTTTCGGAGAAATAACCACTTAAAATCAGCATTTCGCACTATGAAAACACCTAGACTACCTTGTCCCCTTTAATATCTCAAATTAGATATTTTTGTGCGTGGAAATAATTTCCTTTTATACTTCATGTAATGAGAAACGAAAAAATGGAGATAGCTCTGATTTAATTACGTTGCTACCCTGAACATAATTATTTTCATAGTTAATTGAAGCGATTAAAAACAAAAGTACAACGATGCCTGTAATTAAAACTCGCGCATACATATTTTTGCAGCATAAAGACAGGTTAATTTAGAATTCTGTTCTTCTCCAGAATGTAAACACCACAATGTTAATCAAGCACGAGTTTATTACGAATTTATATCGGCGCGTTATCCTCTTCAATTACAATGACTCCGGCTACGGAAAGACCAACAATAAGTGCGCAGCTGTGAATGGTTGCCATTCGAATAATACCCACTCTATTTCATTAAAATCACTTGTTCAGCGACTATGGGAAAATTCCGTACCTGTAATTGGTCTTCTTTAAGCATGAAGAGATTCTGTGGAGCTGCTTTATGAAGCCGTAGCACATTTACTGCGAGAGCCACTTCAGTAATAACCTGGACTACTAAATGGAAAAATGACGCATACGCCATACGTGTAGTGAACACCTTTTCAACTTACGTTGCCAGTTAATAATTAGCATGATTACAGACAGGAGGTGAATGTGGGAGGAAACATGAAATCACTAAACGGTGCATCATAAAGTTACACCGGCAATTACAGAGTTTATTCACGGGGTTATTTTAAGGCAAAATGATACGTGAACACGGGTCTTATTCTTAATAACTACATCGCTGTGTCAATTTGTATCGTGGAAGAAGTAGCAGACAGAAATAAAGAATACAAAAATCCTTCCGACAGTACTCTCCCATTAAATTGCAATCCCGTGCTGACTACTTATAGAGTGAGGCAAAAAAAAAAGAGGTAACCGAAACATGGAAATAAAATGAAGTTTGTGTTTATGTTAATTTGTTCACGTGCATGTTTATAATAATAATAATAATAATAATAATAATAATAATAATTTATTTTAGCTGGCAGAGTTAAGGCCGTAAGGCCTTCTCTTCTACTCAACCAGCAAAAAGAGTATATACATATGCATGAACTTACAAAGAATTCAATCATTTGATTTAGATTAGAGTTACATGTACAAAAGAGTTATTTACGAATTAAATAACAAAATACTATGAACTATTAAACACTGAAATAAACTGTGTAGCAGAATTAAGCTAAAATACGAGGTGTGTTCTTAAAGTAAGTTCCAAAAGGGTGTAGTAAGTAAACGGGAAGATATTTACAAACCATTTTTGTTGCATTGTATTCCCCACACTTCAATTACTTCTCAACATAATCTCCACCATTATTGAGGCATTTATCGAGTCGTGGCACAAGTCTTTCTATCCTCTCAATGTAGAATTCACCCGCCTGCGATGCGAACCACTCCCGCACTGCTGTTTTCACTTCATCGTCGCCATCAAAACGTTGACCACCGAGGAACTTCTTGAGGTGGAGGAAGAGATGAAAGTCACTCGGAGCCAAATCCGGGCTGTAGGGGGATGGACAATTTGTTCCCAACCAAATTTCGAGATGAGATTTTGGGTGTCACGAGCTGTGTGTGGCCATCTCCTGACCATTCCATCACTAATGGCATCATCACCATACACCTCACAAAGTTTACGATGAATGTCAGCTGGTTTGATGTTCCTCACATTCAAGAAATGGATAACAGACCGCATCTCACAGTCGGCGGGGTGCTCGATCACTTTAAACATTTCAAATGATCACAACTAACCACACACACGGACTGAAGCTCTGAAACTGTATGCACAGCTTGTCTGAGGACTGAAGAAGAAAACACGCATGCGCAAAACAACGACTGCAGCGTTGCGACGGCTATAATTGAAAACGGAACTTACTTTAAGAACACGCCTCGTACATGGAATGTAGTTAATATATTTCAAATAATATTAGATAATGGAAAGAGATTATTATGAGACAATTTTGAAAGTACAGCATAATCAGGAAGATGTCTAAAAGAAAGAAGTAACAATATAGTCAGTGATAGTTTAAATCAATATGATTGGAGTGAAATGCTAATAAGGTTATCTTTTAAGCTGTTCTTAAAGGTGTTTATTGTCTTGCAGGCCCTAATAATTTGTGGCAAGGAATTCCATTGACGCGAGGTGGATACTGTAAAAGATGATGAATAACAAGATGTTCTATGAAGAGGTATACTTAGCGTGCCACAGATAAGTGATCTGGTATTTACGTCGTGGTTAGAGCATAGATAAGAGAAACGAGGCGAAAGGTAATTTGGTGTTAAGCTGTGCAGAATTCGAAAGAGTAAAGACAAAGAATGTAAAGTTCTGCGTTCGGAGCCACGAAAGACTTGCGAAGGACGGTGACATGTGGTCATATCGTCGGATGTTGCACACGTATCTGACGCACATATTCTGAGCTCGCTGTAACTTGACTGACAGTTCAGAACTTAGGTCACTTAACAAAACGTCACAATAATCGAAGTGCGGCATTACTAGGGTTTGTACTAGAACTAGGGTTTGTACTAGTTTACAGGTAGGGTTCGGAAGATGGTGGAAATGTATCACCTTTTTCTCTAAGGGTCGTATTCATAGACGAGACTTTGGACCAAAGTTGACTTTGGAAAGTGCAAAGTCACCATTTTCCTATTCACAGTCGACACTTTGACGAAAGTAAACTTCAATCGTGACTTTACTTCGAAGTCGCCGAAAATCTAGACTTTGACTTTGATTTTCGTTCGTGAACATAAGGAAAGTGGCTGATATTTCGAAAATTGTTCAATTTTCCGGGAATATTGAAGACATCTAGGATATTATTAAAGCTGCTAATGTTCCTTAGTGTATTATTAGATATTTATTATTTTATTATTTTGCTAATAATTGTAACATAAATTATGAAATATACAGAGAAACTTTAGCTCGCCCCTGAAAGAGTAGAACTCGTGCTCAAGGGGCGGATTCCTGAATTTATTTATTTATTTATTTATTTATTTATTTATTTATTTATTTATTTATTTATTTATTTATTCATTTATTCATTTATTCATTTATTCATTTATTCATTTATTCATTTATTCATTTATTCATTCATTTATTTATTTAAATTTTAAATATACAGAATAAAGAATATAATTACAAAACAAACAAGAAAAATAGAAATAAAATAATACAAGCATTATAAAAAAAAGATACAGTAGTATTAACACAATTTGAGACCGAATGAGCAGCGCTCGTGCTCGGTCGCAGTTCAGATATAATATTAAAATAAATAATAATAATAATAATAATAATAATAATAATAATAATAAAAATAAATAAGTAAAATAAAATAGGAACTAAAATATAATTACAGCGGCAATGGAATTATATAATGTAATATTAACACTAGAGAAGAATAACATCGCACGTGAAAAGTAGGAATTGAAATTAATAATTATACAATACAATTATAATTAATAATTATACAATACAATTTCCAATTATAGTATATAAATTTAAATTTACAATTTTTCAATTTTTATAAAATCCATACATAACTTTTTTAATTTAATACTAGAACTATTAGAATTGACAAGGTTAGGATATTTATATATAAATTTGTTATATATTCTTGGGCCTAAATTACTACTATGATTAAATACTGTATAGATAATATAGATGATAAATTCAAATCAAGGTACAGATTTGATAAACAGACCGTATTAGATATCCTCATGTTTCAACTTTCCGTTCAACTTTTATTGATGAATAATAATCAAAGAGGATTATCTATTCCACCAATAATTGAACTTATTCCATCGCGATTTTACATTACAAATAAGGATTGATAGCCTGATATTGATTTGACTATTTAATTCTATAGAAGATAGGTTATACAGTTGGACATGCAGTTAAGTTAAGAGCATAATCCTTGCGGTCATCATAATGTTTTCTAAATAGTGATTTCAATTAATTTTTAAGTAGTTTCTGCAGATATGCAGGGAATACCTCTGCCAACTGTCAGCAGGATAATATGTCTCTTTCATAGTCTGTCATTGGTCGCATCTTCTTATCTTCCATATGTTCAGAATAAAATTATTTTATAACGAAATAATTCGGGGGCTTAATGTGAACCTAACGTACTCTAACCACAATCAATGTTTTATTCACAACAAAATTCTTAACAGGCAATACTATTTCAGATGAACTATACCATCATGTTTTGTAGTTACGAATTTTATTGTATTATAGGTATAAGAGTACAAGACTGTTCGGAACTGAGGCCGTGTCTCAAAGCTACATTTTCAGCTGAAGTGAACTAGATTGTTGACTAAATAGTCGGATGTGACGTCAGAAGTTACGATCCAAAGCTACGTAGTCCATAGCAATCAAGTCCGTAGTAGCTAGTAAACGAAAATGCTTGCTTGATTGTTGACTTGTTCACTAAACAAACATGGATACCTCATCAGCAAATGGAGGTTATGAAATCTGAAAATGCTTTGGAAGTAAAATAATGTAAATATAATTTAGAATAACACGTTAACTTTGAACACTGATATTGTTAGTACCTTCTGTACAATGTTTTAATCATTACTGTAATATTTTAAGCCCTTATCTTTTCCATATAACTCGTAATGAAACTGCATTAGGACATTGCCTTCTTAATTTAGTGCTGCACCGTAATGTCATGGTTTTTAGAAAAATAATCTACGAAGAAGGCCATGTTTCAAGCATACATGTCCAAAGCTCCCTAGTGTGTAGTTTACAAGTCACCTAGTTGCTAGTCAGTAGTGTGTAGTATGGACTTCAGCTTTGAGACACGGCCTTAGTTACGATTTGTGACCAAGTAAAAGAACGAAATTACTATCGAAAGGTATAAAGATCTAAAAATGTCAATTTTTGTACTCACATTAGTTTCACACTAAGCCCTCGAATAAATTATTCTTATGTAAAGCTGCAAGAACAGTTAACAATCGCTTAACATGTACCAATGTTCAATTGTTTCAATGATTTGTGACTCAAAAGATGGCTTTGACTATGGCAATGCCTAATCTATTTCAACTATCTATTAATTTAATTGGTTTAGAAGGCAGTGATTGTGATTGCCAACATTAGAAGAAGATCGTCAAATCTCGACTTACCGAAGTCAAAGTCAAATTCTCAGAAGTATTGTCTATGAATAGGACTTTCAGCAAAGTTAAACTTTACTGCGAAAGTCGACTTTGGAAAGTCTTCATCCAAAGTTTCGTTTATGAATACGGCCCTAAGACATCACAAACAATAGAGGATGCAATACAAACTCGTTTCATTTCAACACGAACTAATATAGCCTAGTGGTACTTTTATTTTGCATTTTTTCGGCCTTATATTGTCTACTGATATTTTTTATGAAATGTTCTACTTTTCGTTGCATTTTTTGCCCTTTTCTGCTTATGAACGGACAATTTTACGGTGTAATCGTAGTCTACGAGAAGTCACTGTAGATCCCTTACGCAATTCCATTGCGTCTTTCAGGAATTTTCCTTATGGTCGCATTAATCTTGACTACTGATCACGTGTGTTACGTGCTTCTCCCTATTCAACTAACAGAACAAATACTGCAGCCGCAGTGCCCGCAGTCAGCATAGTGTATCTCACAAGTGAAGACGTAAAAAATGCCGAAAGTAAGACAAAGTAGATTAAGTTTTTGCGACATGTAGTGACTGAATTCGGTGCCAATGTAATAGTTGTTCTATTTTGCCTGACAGAGTTAAGGCCATAAGGCCTTCTCTTCCACTCAATCAGGTTTCAATAATATATATGAAATGCAAAATTATATGATAAATTACAAAACAACACAAAAAAGATACTTTAAAGATTACATAAAATATAGAAGAAAATTAGAAATAGTCAAGATCAGTAACATAATATAAGGAGAATATAAACGTCGGCTAGAGTGTAAATCTGCTAACCGCCAAACCTAAAATTTTACAAGGGAAGCAAAAAATTGAGTTTAAATTAACTCAAGCTTTAGGACCAAATCAAAAGTACAGGTGGCATTTGTACCTGTATTTTGGATTTAGCCCTAAAGTTTCAGAGTTAATTTAAACTCAGTTCTTTGCTTCCTTTGTAAAATTTTCTTTTTGGCGATTATCAGGTTTACACTCTAAGCAGACTATAAAATAAAGTAGAAAATTACATACAATCAAAATTAGTTACATAACATAAGGGGAATATATACAATTCATAAGACAAGCTGCTCGAGATAAATTCGACGATTAATTCATTTGAGATATAATATACAGTTAATAGGAGAATACATATATCTTCCACAGATGGAAGAATACTATTTTTTTTGTAGTTTTCATTAATATCATGGTAAATTCTTTTAATTTTAATGTCTTATTTTAATAAATTTAAGGTAATATTTTGTGATTTTTAAGTCTTCAAGTTCCTAGTCCTATTTACAGGTAAGTTAATTGCTGACTGATGAACACCATGCAGTAACATTAGTAGAACGGATTTCAGGTATGAAATATTACTTGAGAAGTCAGGGTACCGGAAGAAATGACAGAACATCCTTGGCGTAGGTTAGGTCACTGCCTTTCCGTTTCCGCCTATAAGTCCAGACTTGGCCTCCACGCTCACCTGATTTGAACCATATCGATTTATACTTGTGGGGCCATTTAAAATCATTGGTATATTCGTCTCCGGTGCCTGACATGTTATATTCGTTACTCTATTATACAATAAAATGTAAATTAAGTTATGTATATGTTTTACAGTCATAAATAATGTCAAATAGCTTTCTTTCCCTCACATTTCCAAACAAAACCGGACATTTCCAAAAGATTTTGTCTATAAAATGCACAGAAAATAACTAAAATCATTATTATTGACACCATTAGAAGAACGGGCGTAACATGAACGACACATAAAATTATAGTTCACTTTGGGGTAAAGTGAAGGCTCGGTACAGATTTTTCTACTTCTTGAAAAATATAATATTTTGGAAATGACCGATTTTGTTCGCAACCTCCACAGTTATTTCTTTAAAAGGTGCAACAAATGTTTGAAACAAGAAGAGAGAAAGTATTAGCATCTCCTCGATTAATTTGTGTAAGTAAATGATGTTAACTGCTTGTAGGCTCTATTTAATCGTATTAATATTTTATATTAATAGTTCGTGGTGGCGGAGAGTGGTTCAGCAGAGTGTCGGGTTGTCAATCTGCGGTTTCTCTAAGTTTTACTCATCCCGTATGACACAATGTTGAATAAAATAACTTCATATGTAAGTACAGTCTCTATGTAAACGCAGTAATATCTCTCAAACATCAAGCTCTTCGAAGTTTTCTTGAAACTCCTCGAAATTTCAACTTAGCACCATTTTGCAGTAGTGCCTCTTGACATGATATGTGCGTTTTAAATAGATTTCAGCACCCTAAATCTCCAATCGTTACTGAAGCATTAAGACCTATTAAAAACAATAAGCCAGTTACAAGTACCATCTCGACTTCAACAACTTTCCCAAAAAGTTTGAAATGGTGGAGAGTAGTTGAAATTGCACTTGCCGAAGAACGAAATCTAAACTAATTAGCAATTTGGCTGGCAGTCAGTTATTTGCCAACTGAACCATCTTTTTATACTCACTGGAATTTTAATTTTTTAAAATCCCTTTCTTTCTCCCCATTCCATTTCACCACCCTACCATCATCCCCTCTGTAAGACTTGAACGTATAGCCAGAACACAAACCGTGCATAATTAGAGCGCTATTCATTATCTGTCTGAAAAAAGGTCGCAAGGAACAAAAAAAGAACTATTTTAAATGGAGTTCTTTGGACAATTAACCCTCGCGGTGTAAAAAAAAAAAATAAATTCTGTATGCAGTGCAGCTGCAATTGTCTATTCGAGTTGATTGCTGCATGAATGATTGAATGCAGAGCCCGTTCATTGTCTCCGAGCAATGAAGCTGAGAGCTGGATAATGTCCAAGTTCAGATGCAGAGAGAGGGAGATTTAAAAAAATCACTTTTTAAAGAGTTTTAAACATTTACACAATACACGTCCCAGATTCACAATGGATTAAATTTCGAATTCAGAATGTCTGCATAATCACCACAGCATTTCACCCAGTGAAGATTTGAATACTCACTAATGTATCTCGGATATTCGAGGTACAATACTTTATTAAACCTCAAATTCTCTGAGCTATATGTTTCACTCACATTTCCGGTTAAAAACTGAATACAATTCTGTCAGAAAATTGCGTACTAACTATTCAATAAAAACTCTCCTTAAGCTCATGAATTGCACACTATTTTATCTCAACGATGAATCACATAATTGTTCTCTTTTATGGGTCATCCGACTTCAAACAAATGTTCAGTGAAAGGAATAATAATGCCTTCTCTCCTTCTTTTCTAAAAGTGCTAATTGATTCTAAAGAATCACTCCAACGAGATGTTATATAGAGTGTAATGAGATATTGCATATTCACAGTGGTGAACAGAAAAATACATTCTTTTTTTTTTCTTTATGATCTTCGAAAAATACTTACTTATGATACAAGTTCGTAAAGGTTCTCTCTTTGGCAAGAGTAAAGTTTGTGAAACTGTGCGAAGCCGAGTGTATTGCGGGCAGCATCAGCTCGAGGCCGCTAAGGGGCAAGATGCAACTGGTAGCAGGTGGAGTAGAAATGGTCCAATCCCTGCAAGCGATTGCTAGCTTCGTTCAACCAACACCTTCCTCCAGAGCGATCATTGGCCCTAATCCAGATCTGCAGAACTGGAGCTCCTCAGAGCGACTGCTTACTACCCCTTCTTACCCCACCCACCTTTTCTACCAGTGCGGTCATGGCGTTCTAGTTACTCTCGACTCCATCAACATTCATTCTCGCGGCGGCAGGTATACAATTCGCTATCAAGAATTACAAATGAACAGATAATAAAATCCTTAGGTACATACCTTTAGAAAGTAAGAGAAAAATGAGTGAGGGAAATAAATAAGTTAAAAGACATGTAAAATAAGTTTTAAAATGTATGTGTGCATATAATGTAAGAAGGTCTACCTATGTATACATCGTTCTATTACTAGTAAAGCCGATTAAGTCCACTCTTTGTGTAAAATAAGTTAAGTACAGTCCCCGACTTGTCTTTTCGTGCTCTGTATTCTACTAAAATGAAATAAGTCCGAAATGTTGCATGCAAGCAACAACCCAATTAGTTTATTTGAATAATTTATTATGATTTTTCGTACATCAATAAGGTTTTAATTCCTGTTTTTACAAAACTTGCTTTACTGGTCTTAACTGATTTTACTGGTAATAGGACGATAAATAAATTGTACGTTGATAAGCGAGTGATAGCTATATGATCGGATGTCGATGCTGTCATTCAACATTGTAATGCATCCAGCCATATAAATAAACATAAATAAATAAATACAGAATACGTGTACTACAGTAGAGAACTGGAACATGGCAAAATCTAAACCCGTGAAGAAATACTACTTCCAAAGGAAATGAGAATATGATTATTATTTGATGAAGACGAAATAATTGCTTGTTTACTGTGTCCCATCCAATTTATTTCTACTCGTCATTTCAATATTAAACCACATTTCAACAAAGCCCATATTAAGACTTATGGAATGCACAAACTTTCGGGTAAGTTCATTATTACGAACTGTATATCGATTGATTATTTATTTATATCGGCTTACTTACTTACTTACAAATGGCTTTTAAGGAACCCGAAGGTTCATTGCCGCCCTCACATAAGCCCGCCATCGGTCCCTATCCTGTGCAAGACTAATCCAGTCTCTATCATCACACCCCACCTCCCTCAAATCCATTTTAATATTATCCTCCCATCTACGTCTCGGCCTCCCTAAAGGTCTTTTTCCCTCCGGTCTCCCAACTAACACTCTATATGCATTTCTGGATTCGCCCATACGTGCTACATGCCCTGCCCATCTCAAACGTCTGGATTTTAAGTTCCTAATTATGTTAGGTGAAGAATACAATGCGTGCAGTTCTGTGTTGTGTAACTTTCACCATTCTCCTGTAGATTCATCCCGCTTAGCCCCAAATATTTTCCTAAGAACCTTATTCTCAAACACCCTTAACCTCTGTTCGTCTCTCAGAGTGAGAGTCCATCTCAAACGTCTGGATTTTAAGTTCCTAATTATGTTAGGTGAAGAATACAATGCGTGCAGTTCTGTGTTGTGTAACTTTCACCATTCTCCTGTAGATTCATCCCGCTTAGCCCCAAATATTTTCCTAAGAACCTTATTCTCAAACACCCTTAACCTCTGTTCCTCTCTCAGAGTGAGAGTCCAAGTTTCACAACCATACAGAAGAAGCGGTAATATAACTGTTTTATAAATTCTAACTTCCAGATTTTTGGACAGCAGACTGGATGATAAGAGCTTCTCAACCGAATAATAACACGCATTTCCCATATTTATTCTGCGTGTAATTTCCTCCTGAGTGTCATTTATATTTGTTACTGTTGCTCCAAGGTATTTGAATTTTTCCACCTCTTCGAAGGATAAATCTCCAATTTTTATATTTCCATTTCGTACAATATTCTGGTCACGAGACATAATCATATACCTTGTCTTTTCGGGATTTACTTCCAAACCGATCGCTTTACTTGCTTCAAGTAAAATTTCCGTGTTTTCCCTAATCGTTTGTGTATTTTCTCCTAACATATTCACGTCATCTGCATAGACAAGAAGCTGATGTAACCCGTTCAATTCCAAACCCTGCCTGTTATCCTGAACTTTCCTAATGGCATATTCTCGAGCGAAGTTAAAAAGTATTTATATAGGCTGCTGTTAAATTAAGGACGTCACTCGTTGTGTTCATTTTGAATTGAAATTAATAGTAACTTTTAAGGTTCATTACTTAAATGCTATAAATTTATGTTTATAGGAGGAAAGTTTTCGAAAATCTATAGCGGTTAGTTGCAAAGAAACTACAGACAGGAAATCTAGCATAATTGTAAACCTTGAAACGAGATAACGCCTTATAAATACAATGAATTTATTACAATCCCTTTTGAAAATTACATGCTGCCACTGATGGACTTTTGCACAGGCAGAGAATGTAAACAGCTCTACGCGGAAGTCGATCATCTTCAATGGAAGTGGAGTGAGGCTGACGTCATATTTCCCCTACTTTGCAGGCCTGCCGTAGCCCTTCTACATACCACTTGCGCAGAGGCCTTGTTCCGCCGTTCTACTCTACAGATCCGGGGATGGACCACAGGAGTTCGCGTTTTCCGCCAAATGTTAACCCGTCTTTGGTCGCGGCGTGAGCGCAATGCTCACTTTAATTTTCAAAAGCTCATAAAATTAAAATAAAATTCAGTTTGGATGTGAGACTCCTGCATGATTAAAAATGTGATCCTGTTAAGGAAGACGTTTCTGTAAAGCTCGAGGCCTTTATCTGCTTTATGAAAAATATTCAATAGCTGATATAAAATTAATATATCTTGAAATCTACATTTCAAACCATAATTGAAGGATGTGAATTCACTGCGGGCTAAAGCAGGGAGATGCACTATCACCTTTACTTTTTAACTTCGCTTTAGAATATGCCATTAGGAAAGTTCAGGATAACAGGCAGGGTTTGGAATTGAACGGGCTACATCAGCTTCTTGTCTATGCAGATGACGTGAATATGTTAGGAGAAAATACACAAACGGTTAGGGAAAACACGGAAATTTTACTTGAAGCAAGTAAAGCGATCGGTTTGGAAGTAAATCCCGAAAAGACAAAGTATATGATTATGTCTCGTGACGGGAATATTGTACGAAATGGAAATATAAATATTGGAGATTTATCCTTCGAAGAGGTGGAAAAATTCAAATATCTTGGAGCAACAGTAACAAATGTAAATGACACTCGGGAGGAAATTAAACGCAGAATAAATATGGGAAATGCCTGTTATTATTCGGTTGAGAAGCTCTTATCATCCAGTCTGCTGTCCAAAAATCTGAAAGTTAGAATTTATAAAACAGTCATATTACCGGTTGTTCTATATGGCTGTGAAACTTGGACTCTCACTCTGAGAGAGGAACATAGGTTAAGGGTGTTTGAGAATAAGGTGCTTAGGAAAATATTTGGGGCTAAGCGGGATGAAGTTACAGGAGAATGGAGAAAGTTACACAACACAGAACTGCACGCATTGTATTCTTCACCTGACATAATTAGGAACTTGAAATCCAGACGTTTGAGATGGGCAGGGCATGTAGCACGTATGGGCGAATCCAGAAATGCATATAGAGTGTTAGTTGGGAGACCGGAGGGAAAAAGACCTTTAGGGAGGCCGAGACGTAGATGGGAGGATAATATTAAAATGGATTTGAGGGAGGTGGGGTATGATGATAGAGACTGGATTAATCTTGCACAGGATAGGGACCGCTGGCGGGCTTATGTGAGGGCGGCAATGAACCTTCGGGTTCCTTAAAAGCCATTTGTAAGTAAGTAAGTAAGTAATTGAAGGATGTGAACCCAAAACTCACTCTGTCCATTTGGTCAGTTCTATGATTTATACAGGGACATCATTTTATTTTTACTAACATTTTTAATATTAACCTGTCTATACCTTTAGAGAACCGGAAACACCGCTTGCTCCCCCCTCCAAGGCTGGAGTTCGATGATACTGGCGTAAAACACAAATCACTCTACTAGGTATAGGATGGAAGAAAAGTAGTTCATCCATTTACGTAAACTAGGAAATATCGCGATTTTGAGTTTGATAATTTTCATTAGGTGTTTCTTTAATCAAACTACAGTACTGTATTAAGAATAAGTGTTTTTACTCACGAAGTGAGTTATCCATGCGAACGTATTCATTATGCAGTGTATATTATACTGTCTACAGCACATTAGCGTACAATATAGAGAAAGAAGTTAAATTGAAAAATAATCATAATATGAATATTTAAACACAATTTTGAAAATGGTGGCCGTTCATTTCGATACAGGCTTCAGTTCTTTTGTGCATATTATCGCACAATAGACTATTGCATCTAATTCCAATTGCCAGTTTCGTCCTTCGTACTAGTAACTCATGTTGAAATAATTCTGTACCTACTCTACGTACTGTGAATTCAATCTTCACTTCTGCCCGACCCGAAAATATAAAATTACTCAGACATGCTATCTACTGTCCGTCCAAGTGGTTATGCCGCAGGATTGTAGAAAGGGAGGAAATCACGTGACAGTTAATTACTTAACGAGGCCCTTTTATTTAAGTTAAATTAAACAGCTGTGTAAGAGAAATTAATGTTTTCAGAAAAGAGCTAAGACAGCCCAGCTTTTACAGAGGGGCGAGCAGAAGCAGGTGGGGGAAATCGGGATGCGACGTAGGCATACGGACAGTACCTGTGCGAAAATATGATTCAATATTGAAAGCTCTTTCGTCACTGGAAAACGCGAACATATTTCTGGAACGTACTATACTCAGTAACTCAGTACTGCTTACTATCTGCGGTCTTGGTTCTGTGTGGAGTTGGAACTTCCTTAGTAGAAGGGGTGGGAGTGAAGTACATTCAAAAACTCAGGTACAATAAAAATTGAAGTAAAAATAAAATGATGTCCCTGTACTTGCAGGGTGATTCACGAGAATTTACCGTCCCTTACTGAGCTTATTTCCGAAGATATTCTGAGCAAAAAATGTCATATAAACATTTGTCCTGATCTCAATACTTTCAGAGTTACACTAATTTGAAGTTGTTTGTAAAATACCATTATTCTTGAGTTTTAAGGGTAAAATAATATAACAGATAAAGAATGAACTATTCAGGAGTATCATTTCTTTAAATAGCTAGTATTCTGAAGCTAAAAATGTGTTGGAAATTTCATAGTTGCTATGTACAGAATTTTTTCTCGATTTTTAACTACAAAATTACATTTTCTGACGCATTTCTCACAAAAATTGTTAGAAATCACGGCGCTCTTATAAATTCCTATATATTACTATACATTAGGATGCAGAATTAAACTGTAAAATATCAAGTTCCTAAAGTCGTATGATTTGTAACAATTTTTGTGATAAGTGCGTAAAAAATAGCAATTTTTAGTTAAAAATTGAAAAACAAAATCTGTACAAAGCAATTAATAACACATTTTTAGCTTCAGAACACTAGCCAATTAAAGAAATGACACTTCTGAATAATTGATTCTCTATTTTTAACATACTTTTTACCCTAAAAACTAAAGAAAAAGATAATTTACTAACAATTCAAATTAGTGTAACTCTGAAAATATTGAGATTAGGACACATGTTTATATGACATTTTTGCTCAGAATTTCTTCGGAAAGAAGCTCCGTAAGTGACGGTAAATCCTCGTGAATCACCCTGTATGATTATATTTGAGACCTCCATCATATTTTAAGCTCGTTTTCGTCCGAAAAGAATGCCAATCCTCGTCTAAAAGTTTGTGTTATTGTGCATGTCACTTGAAATCTCGCTCAAACCGAAGAACGGTAAATAAAAAAAAACTAGCCCAGTTCTTTCGTTTTGGGATCAAACTCTTCAATTTTAGTTTCAATAAAATGCCGCGTTTTCAGAGCGCGTTAACTGGAACGTTTGACAGAGAACTGGAAGGTTAGAGTTCATTATTCACAGTCACATTTGACAACAAACAATTGGGGCAAAATTTGGATAAACTCTGATCAGTATGCAGAAGTTGTTGCAAGCATCTGTTGATAGAACTGACCATAACGTTTGTTTCTGCCGGACAGGAGCACGGAAACCAGATAAACGGAATAGGGCAATAAATGTTTGCAGATATCGATTACAACCGCTGGCCAAACCTGCCTACATGCACCTGGCATCTGTACAATACGATCTACGCGAGATATGAAACCACGGTTTTCAGAAGCGGTTCCCGCATTACGAGGATGCATTACAGCGGTTCCAGGAACTGCGTCGTGAGCAGGTACATCCTGGAGCAGAGACGTCGCGAAACATGATACGGCATAAACCCCGGCATTACTCTTCCTCTCTGAAAACAGTGAATAACGCAGATAAGGGCCTCGCTATGATTCACAGAAACTTCTTCTCTGGTAGCAGCACGCTATCAACAATGAGCATCAGAAAACATAAATCTCGCAATAACCGCTGTCAAATACTGAAAACCAGGCAGATAAATTTCACAACGGATTTTCAGTAACGTATTATTTCTAAACATAGACTACGCTATACGAAACACTGCTAGAGTCTGAAGTCTAAAGGCTTGGAAATGCATGAGTTAGTAATACAGAATAATTCTACAAAAAAGTTAAGTGAATATGAAAATTATACAGGGACATCTTTTTATTTTTACTTCAATTTTTATTGTACCTGAGTTTTTTAATGTACTTCACTCCCACCCCTTCTACTAGTAAACTTCCAACACAACCAAGGCCGCGTACATGCATTCAAGCAGTACTGAGTATAGTACGTTCCAGAAATATGTTCGCGTTTTCTAGTGACGAAACAGCTTTCAATATTGAATCATATTTTCGCACAGGTGCTGTCGTCCGTTTGCCTACGTCGCATCCCGAATTTCCCCACCTGCTTCTGCTCACGCCGCTGAAAAGTCTAGTGGCTGGGCTGTCTTAGTCTTTTCTGAAAACATTAATTTCTGTTAGGAATTGGACGTCTACGTAATATTATGCAACTGTTTAAAATAACTTAAATAAAAGGGCCTCGTTAAATAATTAATTGGCACGTGATTTCCCCCCTTTCTACGATCCTCCGACATAACTACTTGGACGGACAGTAGATAGCATGTCTGAGTAATTTTATTTCTTCGGATCGGACAGAAGTGAAGATTGAATTTACAGTACGTAAGGTACGTTTTTACAGAGTAGGTACAGAATTATTTCAACATGAGCTATTAGTACGAAGGACGAAACTGATAATTGGAATTAGGTACAATAGTCTATAGTGCGATAATATGTACAAAAGGACTTAACCCTGTATCGAAATGAACGGTCACCATTTTCAAAAATGTGTTTAAATATGCATATTATGATTATTTTACAATTTAACTTCATTCTCTATATTGTACGCTAATGTACTGTAGACAGTATAATATACACTGCAGAATGAATACGTTCGCATGGATAACTCAATTCGTGAGTAAAAACACTTATTGTTAATACTGTACTGTATTTTGACTACACAAAAACTTAATGAAAATTATCAAACTCGAAATTGCGATATTTCCTAGTTTACGTAAATGGATTAACTACTTTTCTTCCCTCCTATACTTAGTAAAGTGATTTGTTTTTATTTTACGCAGTATCATCGAACTCCAGTCGTGGGAAGGGGTAGCAAAAGGTATAGCCAGGTTAATATTAAAAATGTTAGTAAAAATAAAATGATGTCCCTGTAGTAAAATTTCTTTATAACGAACATCAGTTAACGAAATATTCAGTATTACGAGATTATTTCTGTTCTCTTCTTTCCTCCATACAGTTTGTTAAAATATTTCAATTCAAGGAATTTCGTTAAAAAAAACAGTATAACAATATACAAATTTCGCTCCCTTGCCAAAAAAAAAAAGTCTACTTTCTTAACGACAAATATTTTAAATATAGAGTTCAATTCGTTAGGAAGTAGACAACATATCAGGGACTGGAATGCTTTACCTACAGACTTACTAAAGGCTTTACCAATAATCAAAAATATATTTAAAATGACTTTACTAATAGACGGTAGTATAATATACACATTATTAAATTTAAAGGGTGTAATTGATGTTTTGTTATTTGAAGTGTTGTATCAGTGAAGAAGTGTATTATGTGAGTGAAGTTTTAATTTAAATTAATTGATTTATTTAATACTTTATACTTGAGCTACATTAGGCATTGCAGCCCGAAAGAGCAGAAGCTCGTGCTCGGGCGCAGTTCAGATCAGTTATACAAAATATATCACAAAATTAAGAGAGTTCATTGAGCACAATAGCATTAATAAACGGCAAAATACAAACAGCATGTAATAATAGGGTCTATATACAAATAGAAAATACAAAGTACATAAATATAAGATATCAATTTTTAACTCAATTAGCTTAAACAATTAAATAATTAATCTGATTTGTTTCTTAAATCTATGTGTGTTAAATGTACTTAGCTCAGGGTAAGCTCTAATTAATGCATTATATACTTTGAGCCCAAAACTTCTGCTGTGTTTTAATCCAGCAGTTGTGTGTCATTTGGGACTATTTAGAAAGAAACTGTAGTTTCCTCTCGTATGGTATTCGTGAGGATCAAATTTAAATTTGTGGTTTTTATGGAAGTAAATCAGCAATGTTTGCTTATAAATTTGTTCTAGATTTGATACACCAAATTCCTGAAAAATTATTTTCGTTGGGTAATCAAAAGGTTTATATACACAAATTTTGATAATTCTTTTCTGGAGCAAATTTAAAATGTGAAGTGTGTTGTGTAAATGAAGTGTGTTTGTGTTGTGTAAGTGAAGTGTGTTTGTGTCAGTGAAGTTTTATAGTTTATAGTGGGCCCTGGTGAAATGAGTCCGGGGTCCAGCACCGAAAGTTACCCAGCATTTGCTTATGTTGGGTTGAGGAAAACCCCGGAAAAAACCTCAACCAGGTAACTTGCTCCGACAGGGAATCGAACAGAAAACCACAATTTAAGTCACACAGAGTTAGTGTGGACTCATTGTTGGTTGCTTGACGGTTGTCAGCCCACTTTGAGGTCTGTGGATATAGAAGGAAAAATTGGATCGGTGTCGGTAGTTGGTAGAGCGTTTGTACGTTTAACCAAAGGTCCCGGGTTCGATAACCGGCCACGGAACAATTTTTTCCCTCGAAATTATTCAAATCAACTTCACAGGGAGTTAGACCTGAAAGCTTGACTTGCAATGTTACATTTGTTCGGATAACATTTTTGCACGTTTAAAGAGCAAAACTAAAATTATTTCAATAATTCATTATCATAATACACTGCTGTCTTAAACTGACCGAGTATATTGGGAATTCAATCAATGGCTTTCCCAAAACACTATGACATGTTTCATATAAAACCATTTTTATCTCGAAAAGAAAGCTAAAACGAGCAAAATTGTATTAAACTTTTTTGTTTTAAATATCTCAAAGAATAACCTCCAGAAATTAATGGCATTACTTACGGTTCACCCAGCACATATAGGGTGCACAAAGGGCCAAAGGGTGCTTCAGTGTACGGACCCTGTCTCGGGTCCAGCCCTCGTAAAGCCAAGCCAAACAGCGATGAAGGGACGCAGCGTTAACGAAGTGAGGAAGACGTACAGTATTAGAAAAAAGGTTTTGTCGCACGGATACTTTATAAGTCCCAGAAAGAAGGCAGTATGCATGATCAGAAGACGAGCAACTTGCTTCACAAGCAACGACTAGTTGAGGTAATAAAATTAGTTTTGTTTCGTTATATGTACAGTATGATCATGCGCACTGCCTCCTTTCTGAGACTTGTAAATTATCTGCGGAACAAAACTTTTTTCTAAGATTGTACAGTAGTGGCAAAAAAAACGGACCGACCCTTGTAGCCGATTTCAGTACCTTGTACACTCCAGAGCACGATCGACTGGTGACTAAGGGCCGTATTCATAGACATTCTTAGCGCGGGCTTCCGGTGGATGATCAGCGAACTAACGTTTTTCATATTCATAAACCAGTGTTAGCGATATGATATATGACGTGACGTGACGTGACATGACATATGACATGATATATGATATGATATATGATATGACATGATATATGATATGACATGATATATGATATGATATATGGTATGATATGATATATGATATGATATGATATGATATATGATATGATATGATATATGATGTATGATATGATATATATGGTATGATATGATATATGATATGATATATATGGTATGATATGATATATGATATGATATATGGTATGATATATGATATGATATGATATATGATATGATATATAATATATGATACATGATACGATACGATACGATACGATATGATATGTCAATCCTGTACAAGTAATCAATCGATAGCCGGGGCTAGTTTAACACGCTCTTAGCGCGGGCTAACGAAATGCCTATGAATAGCACCCTAAGACTTTCGTGGTTCGAGTCCCGCCTGGGAAGGAAACTTTTTTTTTTGTTCCTTATTCAAATTTATTCCCAATACTTTTCCATTGCAACGATATTTTACTATTTAACTAACTTATTATTCCCAGAACATGAATTTTACCAGCAATCGAAAAGTACTGGAAATAAATTTGAATAAGGAACAAAAAAAAGTTTCCTTCACAGGCAGGATTCGAACCACGAAAGTCTTAGTTACCAGTCTATCGTGCTCTGGAGTGAACAAGGCTCTGAAATCAGCTATAAGGGTCGGTCCGGTTTTTTTGCCACTACTCTACACGTAGCCAGATAGCACGTTCGAATCCCGTGTATGATGGATATTTGTCCATTGTTTATGTAATGTTAGGCTAGATCCGTCGTCGTGTTGATCTGATGTCATTGTCTTGCACCCGCTAGTGTAAAGGCCCATTCACAATTAAAATTAAACATAACCGTCACATAAACACAGAAGTTTGCGCCCAGGCTACCAAATGGGATCATTCAGAATTATTCACATAAGCATTGACATAAACATTACCGTAAGACGTTAACATGAAAGTTTGCAAACTCCAAACTTTCATGCTTATGCTTACGTGATTTGCAAACGGAACACAATCGTGGAGCGCTGAAGTATACGACAGAATATGAGGAAATGGCGTCGTTGTTATGTTTCCATGGTTACCAAGTATGTTTGCTGTTATGTTTATGTTCCCATCGTGAATGATGGTATGATTTCTTGATTTTACTGTAACGTTAAGCTAACGCTTACGTTATGTTTAATTTTCATTGTGAATGAGCCTTAAGGCAGACAAGCTAGTGTAGATTGTGAGATGAAAATCTTGACCAACAATCATTTTCAACTGCATTTTCAAGGTTTAACTCGCACTTCTCTAAGGGAGAGACTGATGTTAATTCTCAAGCAAGAAGTGAAACAAAAATAAACTGCTAAATTGAAACAGTTTAAAAGAAGGCGTCAGAAACACTAGCCGGGTAGAAGGCACAGAAAAAGTGGAGAGAGAACAACGTTTTATAAGTTACTATTACAGGCATAAAGGCTTGGGTGTTAACACTAATTCCTTCAAAATATACACTCTGAAACTATTATAAATGACGACGAAGTTTTTACAACCTTTTCCAAAGTCTGTTTTCGTGGTTTGCAAAGAGTTACGTGTCCTATATTTCTGATCTAAATTGATGCGTGAAAAAGATGAGCGCCAGGATGCTTTTAAAGGCAGTTTAATGGCTATAAGTTGGTTATGGTCGAGATATTTTCTATTGCGGTTTCAAGAACACGTAATTGGGTATTTCATTCCATGTAATTTGTACATTTATGTGGTACCCACCAACATTGTTACTGGAGTCGTTAATTGTGTATCTCCTTATATAGTTTTCAATCACATTTCTGGTTCATTTCACTCCACAGAGAGTATCTTGCTGAAGTAAAAACTACTTTGAGAACGGAATCGTGTTAAGGTTTAACCGTACGAATGTTACAAACAAAATAAAATGGGTCGCCTGAAGAAATCTTGTTCATCATAGAGAGAACCTAAGAAAAGGACTTTGGTTTTACGACCAATGACAAAGGTGACAATATCTGAAGTTATAATTGTACAACTGTGTTAACGAAGAATGTTGTGGTATTTCAGATTTGTAATGAAATTCTTCACTCCTCAATAACTACAGGGACATCATTTTATTTTTACTTCAATTTTTACTGTACCCGAGTTTTTTAATGTACTTCACTCCCACCTCTTCTACTAATGAAGTTCATCCGTCCTCTACACAGATCCAAGATCGAATATACAGTCATAGTAGCCTTATGGTCATAGTAAACAGTACGTTCCAGAAATATGTTCGCGTTTTCCATTGACGAAAGAGCTTTGAATATTGAATCATTTTCGCACAGGTACTGTCGTCCGTTTGCCTACGTCGCATCCCGGTTTCCCCCACCCGCTTCTGCACGCCCCTCTGTAAAAGCTAGTGGCTGGGCTGTCTTAGCTCTTTTCTGAAAACAATTTGTTAGGAATTGGACGCCTACTTAATATTATACAACTGTTTAAAATAACTTAAATAAAAGGGCCTCGTTAAGTAATTAACTGTCACGTGATCCCCCCCTTTCTACGACCCTGCAATATAACCACTTGGACGGACAGCAGATAGCATATCTGAGTAATTTTATCTTTTCGGGTTGGGCAGAAGTGAAGATTGAATTTACAGGACGTAAGGTAGTCTCTTATAGAGTGGGTACAGAATTATTTCAACATGAGTTACTAGTAAAAAAGGTAAAGGTATCCCCGTAACATGCCATGAAGGCACTTGGGGACAAGGAGGTAGAGCCCCATGCTTTCCATGACCTCGGCACTAGAATGAGGTGGTGTGGTCGGCACCACGCTCTGACCGCCTTTTACCCCCAGGAAAGACCCGGTACCCAATTTTATAGGAGGCTGAGTGAACCTCGGGGCCACGAAGGACGGAACTGGTAATTGGAATTAGGTGCAATAGTCTACAGTACAATATGCAAGAAAGAACTGAAGCCTGTATCGAAATAAACGGCCACCACTTTAAAATGTGTGTTTAAATATCCTTATTATGATTATTTTTCAATTTAACTTCATTCTCTATAGTGTACGGTAATGTGCTGTAGACAGTATAATATACACTGCATAATGAATACGTCCAGTTCGTGAGTAAAAACACTCATTGTTAATACTGTACTTATTTTGATTAAACAAAAACCTAATGAAAATTATCAAACTCAAAAGCGTGATATTTCCTACTTTACGTAAATGCATGAACTACTTTTCTTCCCTCCTATACTTAGTAAAGTGATTTGTTTGTATATTGTATTTTCAAGGGAAAAATTGTTCTGGGGCCGATATAGATCCCGGTACCTTCGCTTAGCATTCGTCAATTTTTTTCTTATGTGTTTTAATTTGAAATCTTATTTCAACATTTAAAGTTAATTTAGTTTTAGTTGTATCTTTTCTGATTTATGGATAGTTCGAGCATAATCATTAGAGATTCATTTTCAATAAACCTATTCGGAAATACTATGAACAAGAGATGAACAATGGGATGAAACTTCCAGAGTAAACCGAGGCAGACCTACAGTAAAAGAAACTTAACTCGTTTTGAACACAGATCTCACAGCAACTCTTGGGCATCGAATTCTGACCACCTTGATTAGAAGCCGTCAACTGATTGAGATACAGACATTTCAATTGGAATGCTATCCGTAGTTCTGTCTATTAAAACAGCTGAAAAAGTTCGAAGCTATTCTGATTATTAGAAATAACGGAATTTCAACCTGATTAAATATCCAGGTATAAAAGAGTGACTTTTAAAAGCCCCCTAAAGGTCTTATTAAAACATTTAAATATAAAGCTGCGATTGAAATGGCTCTAAATACAGCTTAAAACTACATTGCTTCAGGAGGAAATTATTGCGGCCGATAAATTGGTCGCCTATATTATTAAAAATTAAATTGCAGAACTTTACAGAACCCCTTTCGTGTTCATGTATAGATTCTTTCTGACTACAAATACTTGCAAGTCAAATACAACAGAGCAGCTTCATACGACGTCACAGTGCTTCATATTTTATATGACAAAATTAGTCATGAAAAGATTAAAATTGAAATGGTTTTAATTGGACCTAAATATATGTAAAATGCATTAATTGACGGGAAATAGGCATTAAATCAACAACAGTGAATGCTCTCAATTGTATTTTATTTAAACTGCAAAAAAAAAAAAAAAAAATGAAAATGTAAGGCACGAAAGACAGCAAGCACAGAGCATTTGTTCCGTACCATTGATTTCTGCAAACTCCTAAACCATTAGTTCTTCCACGCTCAGAAAAAAAAGTTAGAACAAAATGGGTCTAAAACACAAGACATTTTGGGAGGAAAAAATATTTTTCAGTCATACAAATCTGAAATATTTCTTGTTCAAATGTAAACAATTTTTTCACATGCACTAAAATCAATCGTGCATCATAATACAACTAGCAGCTTGTGCAGCAAATGCTGCAAACTAAGTTCATTACAAGTTGAAATAAACATTTTTCAGATTTATTTTCAATGAAGAATACCAGATATTTTGAAAGTTATTTGCTTCCGTAATGATGAAACATACTCCCTCTGAATGGTTTTTTATGCCAAATACTTTTTCTTGAACCTATGCACCTTCAGATTTTGAATTTCAACGCGAAAACTCAAGTAACAACGTCAGGACGATCAGTGGCTTTTTCATGTGGATTGTAGGTGAAAGTTAAAAAAATGTCAGGTTTGCTATGCTTTCGAATAATAGACAATAGCATCTTGGTATAGCTGCTGCATTTAGAGCTTGAAATGTAGGGGGTAAAATCATTTTATCTTGCTAAGAGATCTTGCTGAAATGATGGGGAGAATTTTGTATTCTTCTTATTTTATCAGCAAGTAATTCCTTTTGATCTTTCCTTAGAACTGTAATTTTTGCGCTCTCTCGAGTCAATACTGAAGAGAATGACGCACACAAATATCTACACCACATCGTCGTTAAGTATATGAAAAATATCCAACCCCACTTGATAAATAACACTATTAAAAATAAAATATTTTATAATATTATCTTACGTAAGTTTTGTACTTATATATTGTATATAGCCGGCACTCAGTAAATTATAGAAATGAAAGTCTAATTTAAGATATTCTCTATATCTATTTACATAACCCCAATATGTCCCCCTTTCATATCATCAATATAGCATTAATATGTTTAATTAATGAAAAATAGTCACATCATGGCATTAACTATAATAATATTTCATTTATAATGCTAATAATGTCATCACATCACCTCAAGTTTTGTAGATTTTAATATCCAATACACAGTGTACTCAGTAAATTACATACCGCAGAATCAGACCTGTAAATTATTTTTAGTAAGTTTTGAAGTTTTTAATAACCAATTGAATTTGAGCTCTAAATAGGCTATGTCAGCAATCCCACAGGTCATGGTCTTCGTGTAATAGCCTATTGTTTATTGCAGTGTGTATTTTGTTTTATACTGAAATGCAATTAGTTCTCAAAACTGACGAAAGATGGATTTTGGAAAATAGGAAAACTAACGTTTCACTGAAAGTTACTATTTTTCTGAAAATCACTGGAGCCAAGCTTCAAAATGACGGGTCATTCATTAAAATCCGTTCAGCCGTTTTCCTGTAATTTCCATTACCAGTTCAAATTATATATATATATACTAGTGGCTTGTGCAGCAAATGCTGCTGCAAACTAAGTTCGTTAGACGTTCAAATAAATATTTTTCAGATTTATTTTCAATGAAGAATACTTGTCTTTTTGATAGTTATTTGCTTCCATAATAATGAAACATACTCCCTCTGAATGGATTTTTTTAGACCATATACTTTTTCTTGAACCTATACAACTTCAGTTTTTGAGTTTCAACGCGAAAACGCAAGTATCAATGTCAGGACGATAGCAGTAGCTATTTCAGTCATTGTGGATTGTAGGCAAAATTTAAAAAATGTCAGGTTTGCTAAGCTTTCGAACAATAGCATTTTCGTATAGCTGCTGCATGTAGAACTTGAAATATAGAGCGTAAAATGATGTTATCCTACTAAGAGATCTTGCTGAAATGATCTGGAGACTACAAAATTTTCTAGGCCTCTTATTTTATCAGTAAGTAATACCTTTTGATCTTTCCTTAGGAACTGTAATTTTTGCGCTCTCTCGAGCCAATACTGAAGAAAATGACACATATCAATATCTACACCACACCGTCATTAAGTATATGAAAAAGACCCAACCCCACTGGGTTAATAAGTATAAAAATATTTGATTTTTAATAACAATATTATTATCTTACTTAAGTTTTGTAGTTATATATAGCAGCCACTCAGTAAATTATAGAAATGAAGATCTAAATTAAGATATTCTCTACATTTACTTACATAACCTCAAAACATTTCACTTTCATGTCATCAATATAGCATCAATATTATGTACAATTAATGAAAAATAAACGCATCATGATATTAACTATAATAATATTTAATTTCTAATGGTAACAACATCATCAAACCACCTCAAGTTTCGTAGATTTGAATATCCAATACACAGTTGTACTCAGAAAATTATACACTGCAGAATCAGTTTTTAATAACAAATTGAATTGAGCTCTAAATATGTCGGCAATCCTGCAGGTCATGGCCTTCGTGTAATAGCCTATTGTTTATTGTAGTGTGTGTTTTGTTCTGAAATTCAATCAAGTCGGCCGTGATTGAATAAAATTAGTTCTCAAAACTGACAACAGATGGATTTTGGAAAATAGGAAAATTATGTAGGAAAATTGACATTTCACTGAAAACTACTACTTTTCCGAAAAACTTTGGGTTCCAAGCTTCAAAATGAGGGGCCATTTATTAAAATCCGTTCAGCCGTTTTCCCGTAATTTCCATTACCAGTTCAAATTATATATATATATATATATATATATATATATATATATATATATATATATTCGCGACGAAACAAACGACATGCTGAAAAGTTGTTTAGTGCCACACATTGTTCATAACGTTTCTGAAGATTATTTAACATGTTGATGAACAAAGGACACAAAACGTGACGTTATCTTCTCGCGTAATTCGGGAATGTTTGTAAGTGGGTCATATGTATGTCTTGAAAACTGATTCTTCCAACATAAATACTTCGTTGCTAGGGAAACATGGACAGCAGATGATCAACAATTTCAGTGGCGTTTGTTTTGCTGCATACCGTAGACACAACGCGAAACGAATAGTTTAATGGAAATTTATTCACATCGCACCTTCATCTCTCACACGGGGTACAAACGAGACAATGCACTCTGTGCTATTATTAGCTATTTTACTCGTGTGAACGACTTCCTAGACAAGTGGAGGATGGGGTCTGGGACACCCGACATCGTGACCATGTTGATGCTCAAGACAAGAAGCTCTACATGACGAAACAATTTAAGCAGCATTAACCACATCCGCACGAGGTTCAGCTCCAACGGTCTTTTAAAGAAGAGTGAGTGAGAAGGACGGGAGGAGAGAGTATCATTGTTATTTTGTCGCCGTGTGAAGTTTGCCGCCAACTTTCTCACGCTTCTACCTGCCCACCCATCGGCACGGTGCGTACACCAAGTGTCACAAAACAATGATGCTTTAATATTGTAAGCTTCAAGTCATTATTGTAAATACTTAGCCAAATACACGTTCTATTCTGTCTCTAGCAGTACAGTATCTGGTCATAAGAGACCCCGGTTCGTGTCCCAAAAAAGAAGTGCAGATTCATATCTGTCCCGTAAGGACCGAATATGTACCCTTTAACTGTTACTTCTTGTAAGTCTCTTTGTTTAAATTATAATCTGGATTTATTCTGAAAATATGACCAAAAAGTTCTACCGAATTGCTAAATCTATACTAATAATAAATCTGTAACCGAAATTTTTGTGGTAATTTTCGTTTTCCCAAAATAATTGGTGTTAACGTGTATAATTATTCATCCTGAGACCGAAAATCCCTTTTTGAAATTATTGTTTGTTTGTATGTCTGTCTGTTACCTTTTCACGCGATAATAGCTGAACGGATTTCGATGAAAATTGAAATATAAATAAGTTCGTTGAAACTTAGATTTTAGGCTATGTGGCATTCAAAATACTTTATTTAAAGGGGCCTGAATTAAATGAATCGAAATATCTCGCTTATTATTGCTCTTTGTGAAAAATGTTACATAACGAAAGTTTCTTTGAAAATGATTTCCGATAAGTTTTATTCTATGTAAAATTTTGATAGGACTGATATTTAAGGATATACAAGACTTTTAAAATAACAATATAATACATTTTCACCGTCGCCTCAGATTATAGCGTTGTTGTTCCTGCAGTAACTCCTATGTGCAAAATATAACATTTTTGAGTAGGAAGAAAAACACGTTTATTCATTCCATGGCAATGGTACATAGGAGATCGTGAATTCTTACATTTTCGAAAGAAAGAAATATAATTACTTATCACTATATATGCTGTATCACTATTTAAGTTATTTGAAGGGTTCAGAACCATAGTGGGCCAAACGCCATTTACTGAAGGCGTAGAAAACAAGGGTTAAAATTAAGTTATTACCATAATTCAATAGAAACATATAGCAAGTAATATAAAGTATACACATTAAAACTAAATGATATGTCAATCTTCATTAAACTATGGTTGCATGTAATAACAATTAAGAAACATGTTAAAGGAATTACAATTGCACCAAATGAGTGCTCTCTGGACCAAAATGATCGCATTTTAATTATTTAAGTACAATTTAAATTAAGTAATATATTAAACGATTTATCCTTCTATCAAATACGAATGTTCCCTGGATCAAATGTCCTATTTTATTCATGTAATTACTTTATATTTATTTCTAACGGGTGCAGCGGAGCGCACGGGTACGGTTAGTTTGTTAATATAATCCTCACAGGAGTAAGAATGGAGCGAGTTAAAGCGTCATATTTTTTAAGATACGAGAAAAATCACATCCGCAGCAAAATTTACCTTTATCTAGCAAGCCAAATACTTGACTGACGGCTCAAGCGAATCTTGTTTCGTAAAGTGGGGCAAAACAAAACATGGACTAATTAAAAACTTACACTATTATCTAAATTCGCATTATTTACATCATGTACACTAGAAATCGCTATTTTTACTCTTTACACTATAATAAAGAATGTAGGCCTACATTGGTAATACATTATTTACACTATTAAACTTATGTACAGTATTGTGTATTGTAACGCAAGGTATGTTATTTCAAAATACTATGGCCTACTTTTCCTGTACATTGTATACAATACTGTAAATAATGTTTGATTATGTAAGGCTTCATTCTTTATGATAGATTAAATAGTGAAAATAGCGTTGTTTAGTGCGAACAGTGTCGAGAGATGTAGATATGGACTACTTTAAAAAGTCTGTTATCAGAAAGGCTCTTTTCGTCTCTAGGGTATGATCTTTCTTCAAATATTACTTTGGTAAAATATTTATTTTTAATATACCAATTTTTTTTTATTATTTCGATTCAAACTGACTTATTTAACACTAAATTGTAATTGTTTAAACTCATAGAATTACATGTAACTAGTCCACACCTGTGGAGTAACGGTCAGCGCGTCTGGCCGTGAAACCAGGTGGCCCGGTTTCGAATCCCGGTCGGGGCAAGTTACCTGGTTGAGGTTTTTTCCGGGGTTTTCCCTCTACCCAATAAGAGCAAATGCTGGGTAACTTTCGGTGCTGGACCCCGGATTCATTTCACCGGCATTATCACCTTAATTTCATTCAGACGCTAAATAACCTAGATATTGATACAGCGTCGTAAAATAACCCAATAAAATACATGTAACTAAATACATCTACATTTTGCTCTTACTATTTTTATCATTATTATCATTATTATTATTATTATTCCACTGTTTTTTGTATTGATGTTAGGCTACTTATATTTGCCATGTATTTTTACGCTGGTTGAGTGGAAGAGAAGGTCTTATGGCCTTAACTCTGCCAGTACTAGTAAAAATAAATTGAATAAATAACTCAACAAATAATTTAAATTATAGGAAAGATTATCTTAGTAACAATTTTTATCACTAGAATGTATTTTCAACAGTCTCCAAGGTGTAATTTTGAATCACGAATAGAATGTCAACAGCAGCACGAAGATGCACGCGTTCCCCGATAGTACTTCTGCCACGCGCCAAATAATGACATCACGCCAATATAGTCTACGAATCCACCGCTGTGGAGTAACGGTTAGCGTGCCTGACCGTGAAACGAGTGGGATCTGGTTAAAATCCTGGTTGGGGCAAGTTACCTGGTTGAAATATTACCCCGGGGTTTTCCTTCAATCCGTACTCATTTCGCCTGTATTGTCACTTTCATATCATTCAGACGCTAGATAATCACAGCAGTCGATAAGGCGTCGTAAAATGATCCACTCAAAATATTACAGTCTAGCCTAGTCTTTGAACAACTACCTTATCTTCGTACGCCCCGGGATAAAATACGGTTTCTAATTTATGACCCAAAAGTTGCAACCTGAATATTTTGAATGAATGTGAAATTAATTCTGCTATTATGAACTGATGTTGAGACAAAAATAGGAGGATCTTTTGTAGTAAATGTGGGAATTTAACTAAAAACATTTAAAAATTAAATATTTCGGAATGCATAAAATATGCCATTCGTAATATGATAAAGATCCTGAATTATTTCAGACTGCACAAAATACGTAAGAAAGTGTTTGTTATAATGACGACACTACTCATATGTCGGTTTGAAGGTGCCACATATTAGGTTAACTTTTAATAATCTGGTGTCAATGTCCATTTCTCTGTTGGGCTCTAGATTAAAGTCTAAATAACTAAGAAATTAACACTCAAGTATTATCACAGCCTAGTATATACAGTCACGAAGCTCAATACGTGGTAAATATGCATCCATAGATAGTTGCTAACCACTAGGAGCGCTAATATCGCCTCATTATATACAATGCGAAATGGTACCGGCACAATCTATTGTTCCTAGCACCCTCACAACTCAAGCTTCGTGACTATATACTAGACTGTGATATTATGTTAAATACACGTTCCAGTAATGTTTAGACGCAACTTTTTTATATTATCTTCACATAAGGACTACTTTTAGTTTAAGAAGACAAAAGATAATAACATTTATGTATAGGCTATGGTACCGTTTTGTTTGTTTGTTTTTTTTTTTTCTTATTCTTTTTAAACTTTATGTATAATTACATTTAACAGTTTTAATCAGATTATTATTATTATTATTATTATTATTATTATTATTATTATATCATATCTTTACAATATTACTTATATTATTCCAGTCTTCATTTATTTGATTTCATTAATACATTTGTAATTCACTCTATTCAATTGCCATTATTTTTAATTATCTCACTGAACTAATTTTAATAATTATTATTTGTGCTATTTATTTTGTTGCATTTGGTCAATTTATTAATGTAGACTATTATATTGATTTTATTTCATCTCACTGCCATTTCTATCATTCATTCTCATCATGATTTGTTGTTTTGTTTGTACCTTGTGCTAAACTGTAATTGGCCTTGTGCTGTTGTTTCGCACATTAATATTATAAATAAAAAAAAATTATTGTTATTTTATTTATTATCATTTTATTATTATTTTTTCTTCTATCCAGTTTTCATTATTGGTCACACCCGACCTCAAGCATCTTGCTTTTTCGGGTGTGACCCAGTTACCTTGTATTTATACAATAATTTGTAATATGTAGACTATTTGACTATGAGATTGGCAATCAATTTCGAATCTTGAAGAATATTCATATACGAGTATCACAATAGTATTGTAAAATCTTAAACATCTTAAATGTAACAGAAACTGACAACATTCCTTCGCCAAATTAAACTAAATTACACAGGAATACAAACCACTTCCAGAGAAGAGAGACATTAGAAGAACGGTGTGAAGGTGGATAATAAAAATGACAAAGGAAAGAAAAGACTGCCACCTGTCGGAGCTTTACTGTGGCATACAGCTCTAAGCAGCGAGTCAAACCGTACATATGACGCGTCACATAAATCAACGGCTATTGTATACTTTTCATTGTAAAACGTGTCTTGACAAAGACTGTTACAAACAATTAATGATGCGTAAGATTGTATTAAATGAGGTGGATTTCGAACCCGAGTCAAGAGTAAAAGAAGTCCAGTGAAGCTTGCCCTTGCTCAATGTCCGTCCTGAGTCTGGAGTCACGGAAAGTCTTTTCACTTCATTTTCAAGACGTCTGCACTAACTGATTTATCTCAAAGAAACGCCGGGTACCATATTAACATCAAAGTTGATGAGGGAGAGTCGACTAGAAGCGACGAGACATTTATTAAGAGATACCGGGTGTATAAAAATCTTGACAGCACATAAAACGATGCATCGCTTGTTACCGTAAATTCTACTAAATAACAGTTGTCTATCATTTAATGATAAGGGAAGCAAAATCACACGAAATTTGCATTAAGAATTTACAGCTAACGTGATTCATAATGGTGTTATGAACTTATTCTAAAGGCCATAATTAAATCCAGAAAAATCACAGTCAATCATTGTGGGCCATTCACGTTTGTTAAGCGTTACCATATCAAATTTGTCCCCGATTAAAATATGCGGCACCGAAATTCCGTTCAGTGAATCAGTAAAGAATCTAGGTATTTATATGGATAAAAGTTTAAATTGGAACCTTCAAGTTGCAGAAACCTGCAAAAAAGTATTCTCATTAATCCACTCATTTAGGCGATTGAAGAATTTTCTACCCTTTTCCATGAAAAAAATGTTAGTGCAAACACTCGTGATGCCCCACTTCGATTACTGTGATATTCTGCTTACTGATCTAAGCGTTACTTCGGCGCAGAGACTGCAACGTGTTCATAATATGTGCGTCCGTTTCGTCTGCAATATTCGTCGGGCTGATCACGTAACAGCATCTCTCGAAATGTTGTCCTGGATCGTAGGAAAATCCACTGTCTTTCCCTTCTCTTTCACATATTGCATTTCTCCACTCCTGTCTATCTTGCGTCTCGTTTTCAAAATTCATCCACCCATCATAACCTAGACACACGATCACAACACTCCTCAATATTATCCATTCCCTCCTACCGAACATTCTCATATTCATCTTCTTTCACTGTGGCTGCTTCTCGACTTTGGAATTCCCTACTGAGTAATGTCAGGGACTGCCAGACATCAAACTAATTTAAGAAAAGGCTAACGAAATATTTTCCTAACAATTCTTGTTAACAATAATAGCTCTTTTAAATTATCTCATTATTATTATTATTATTATTATTATTATTATTATTCACTATTCCTTACCAATGTTTATTATTGTCACACTAACATTACTAATCTAACTTTCATTATTTACTTTCATGTTGTTTTATGGTTTAGACATTAGCTAATGTAATAACTATGTAACCAATTGTATTCTATTAGAATTAGAGTCTGGCTGGGCGGAAGAGAAGGCCTACTGGCCTTAGCTCTGCCAGATTAAATAAATAAATAATTTATTATTATTATTATTATTATTATTATTATTATATTCGAAAGAAAAAAATGACATTTTTGGCTGCTATACCGAATGAAAGATGGTCACAGTCATCTGTTAATGTGACGTTTTTGTGTAACTTACATGGAGACTAGAGACGAACAAAACTAACTGCCGCTCTCGCTCGCTGTGTTCGTTGCATTTGTCTTTCGAGTCTTGTCTCGTCATTCTCGTGCGCTTCGAGTCTCGCTCATCATTCTCGAAATAGCATTTGGTCGGCGTGGAAAGATTTCGTAACTTTGAATAACATTATATCACTGAAATAAATAACATTACAAATATTTAAATGAGATAAAAAGACAAAACAGAACAGTATCTTAGTTATCAAAATGTTCTGGTTCTATTATATGATATTACCTACGGTTATATAAATAGAAAAAAAAAACAATTCTCAAATAAATTTGCATTTCTAAGAAACATAAAAAATAACGTTAATATCTTTTCACTTTAGATTGCACACTTGATCTCAGACATATGAAAAGAAAATTCCTAGCCTTTTAATAAGAGCCTAGTAATTAAATAAAGACTGGGGAACGGATTATTGTATACTGAAAGGTAGAGATGATGTTTCAAACAGGCCACTTCATTGTATACACATATGTAACAGTTGCCAAAGCAGATACAAGTTCAGTCAGGTATAAACAACTATGGCGATTCAAGGCTGCTTGACGTTCGGGACTTCGGGAGTGATCAATCTCGGCGTCTCGAAACAGTCACAAGCAGTCTTTACGTCAACGACGCGACTTATACAACATTGTCGTGCGGGTTTTCGGCTTTGCGGGCGCTGTTAGTCTTGCTTTCTCAATCGTTGTTCATCTCTAATGGAGACCCTACTATGCATCCACTTAACATGAGATCGATGGAATATAGTAATAATAATAATAATAATAATAATAATAATAATAATAATAATAATAATAATAACCTAAGGGTATGAAAATCTTCATCTTTATACAGAGTGTATGTGAATGACTTTTTTTTTTTTTTTTTTTTTTTTTTTTTTTTTTTTTTGAGGGGATGTAGAGAATGATACGGCGAAGATTTTTCACCAAGAAACCCACCACCTATGACCGGATATGAGAAATGGAGTATCTAAAGCACTGTGAGATGATGTAATTCATCTAGTATCAGATAAAAAAGTACCATAAAGTAAGAATTGAAAAATATTGCGGGAAGAAGCACTTCCGCTGGGACTCAGATTGCGTTTCCGGCTAAGAAACTATAGTCCCGTTGCTCTAATTTTCGGCAGCCAATCGCGTTGCAGGTCGGCTACATTTAAACGTGTGCGTCTTGTGATTCGCTGATGAAGACGTCATTAATTTCTTTAGGCTCGATAAATATTTAATATAATCGCCCGCCATTTTGGCTCTTTCGTTGGCGTTCACAGAAAGCACACGAAGACGTTATTTGTCGCTCAATTATTTGCTGAATTACAGTGCGTTTGATTTATTATCATAGGAGCTACGACATGATAATGTTTAACGGTGTGGCAAATAGATTCCTCGTATGGTAGCTCAGCAACGAAAGAACAAAAATGGCGAACGATACTACCTAACTAGACTTTATAGAGCCTTCACTTCCTAATACGTAAGCAAAGAGGAGGAGTCATGCCGGGAATAACAGCGTCGCGACTATAGAGATTGAGGTTGAATCCTCAGTAGGAAGTAAATGGATGTGAATCACTTGTCCTGTGTTTGTACCTTATTGTCTATTTTGAGCAATGCAGACCACACTACGTGAGAGTCCCGCTATTTGTGAATGATTAATAATGGCTCAAAACCCTATTAACATGCTTAGTTCAATTTAATATCCTTATATTCTTCGACCTTCAAATGTTGTGGTAACACAAACGCAGGTTAGTTATATAGTATCGCCGTTGATTTTATAAAAGAACCTATACAACAGTACACAACATTATTTTTCAGGAGGAAGAAAAAGTTAATTAAAAATCAATGGGCCTACATACGAATATGAAGTAATTCTGTAAACGTTTGTGAATATGATGAACATAAATGACATCATCGAGGATCAGTGTAGGTATATTAATATTTCTTCCTTATGAAAAAATTATTTTCTGTACTCTCACATATCATGAGGCTTCATAAAATCAACGACGATATGCAATCGCTTTGTTCATATGATGCTATTTATCACACTGGAGTAAAGACCTATATAAAGTGATGTTACTTTGTTGAAAAATGAATGCTAATACATTAATCTTCTGGTGGCGCCACTCACGTGATGAAAGAAAGAGAAGTAACGATACCACGATGGCATATCAGGAGCTTGAGGATGAGGGGTTATAGGAAAGTGTACGAGGAAATAATCTAAGCCTGCACATAATCCCCTGGAACGACGAAAAAGAATATTCAGGAGAGACGAAAAGTGTATGTGATGTAATCCAACTTTTTAAAAAGTCAATAAGGAAGTTTAAATGAAATTTCTTTCATTTCCAGGTAACTAAGCAACCTGCTGAACTCCTAGATAGCAAGATCCTTCAGAAAAGTAATTACGAAAAAAACAGGATAAAAATAACAAGGGAGCAGATTCCAGCGTGCTGTTAAGTTGCTACCACAACAGGTAATTCCGTTGTAAGAGTCTCCACACAATTGAAGTCAATTTCCAGACCATCATAACAGCATCCGTCTCGCGTCACCTCGTACGAAGCAATTTCCTCCTGAGAAAACCCTGGCTCCAATGTAGACGAGTATTCTACTGCGACTGGAAACTTAAAATTCAATTTTCAAGCTCCGAGACTTACATTCAGTGACCTACATAGTCACAATAATAATAATAATAATAATAATAATAATAATAATAATAATAATAATAATAATAATAATAATAATAATAATAATAATAATAATAATAACACTTATGGCTTTTTAAGAAACCGTTCACTGTCGCCCTCACATAAGCCCGCCAACGGTCCCTATGCTGAGCAAGATTAATCCAGTCTCTACAATCATATCCCACCACCCTCAAATCAATTGAGGGGTTTTCCGGAAAAAGGGCGTATACGTCAATATGGTGAACTGAGATACAGGCAATCTAAGATTTTAAAACGCACCTGAATAAAATGTTATACAGATAGTGAACAAAACTATACATTAAATTAAAAATCTTAGCGAGTATAAATGTTTTGTAGCATTTAGGCAGTTTATATTACAAAATTTCCTTATATTTGTACCATATAAAACTTCGGTCTACACGCCCTTTATCCATATAATGATTTGCTTAGGGGATTTAATATAGATTTCAGATTTAAATTTCACATTGAATTGAAACAAAGATACATTTTATGACATTTATTATCTACTTCTAAAGTAATTTACATTATTTCAGATATACTGAGTAGACATTAAGTACGCAAAGCAAAATCTCTGAATATAACAGAAAAAGAAAATCTCCATTTTGTGTGAACATAAATAAATAAAATTTACTCTTTGTATAATCCTGATAACAATAAGCCCAAAAATCTGAATATTGTAACAAATATCTTTATAGAACCTAAAATATTTCCGTCTGAATCTATGAGTTTCATAAGTTTGTTTACTCTTAAAGCACGGACAATAATGAACATAAAAAGCAATCAAAGGAAACAACTGGACTGACTAAATTGAACTATATATATTTGCTTAGTCTCTACCAAGAGAAAACACACACAGTACAGTATGCTGTAACGCTCAGCACTAGCTCTACTTGTAGACTGACTGACTAAATCACGCACGCACGCACGCACGCAGCCCTGTCCTGCAGGTATGTACAGTACAATCAAAACAACATTTCGCTACTATAATTATTCACTACATTTTAAACCGTTTTCCCGAAGAAGGGCGTAGAGGTCTATCCGCCTTTCTTCCGGCAAAGCCCTCAATTTTAATATTATCATCCCATACCATGTAAATTTGCAGCTTTCATTCATCTGACTATTGGAGAGAAAGATTTAGGCTTATAATAATAATAACAACAATAATAACAATAACAATCATAACAATAACAAAAATAACAATAATAATAATAATAATTATTATTATTATTATTATTATTATTATTATTATTATTATTTATTTATTTATTATTAATATTTGTGTGCTGAACAACAGCCAGAGGCCAATTATAGTTCAGCACAATACACAAACAGAAGATACAAAGGTACAAAAACAATTAAATAATATCCTAAATAAACAAAAACATACATAAATAAAATAGATAACAAGAACAGTAAATACTAATAATCAAAACGAAACTATACCTTAAAAGGATCTAAATTGTGCCCATGCAAATTGGCATATTTTATGCATCTACAGACTGGAGAAAGTGATTTAGAATTTCTGTTATAAAAATTGTTTTGAAATCTTAAACCTTTTGTAGGAATACGAAGGCTGATGTTGTTTATGATAGACTCACAATCAATATCACCATTGATAACTTTGCAAAGAAATTGATAATCAAGATTTTGACGTCTAGAATAAAGGCTACAACAGTTAAAATATTTACAGGTAATCTCATAGTTAAAGTCAGAGGAATTGGGTATAAATCGAAGAGCACATAAGGAAATAAATTTTCTTTGAATATTTTCCAATTTAACCGAATCTGTTGAAGTAATGGAATTCCAGGCTACAGATGCATAATCAAGTTTAGATCGAACCAAAGTAAAGTATAGAATTAATAGTGACTCTGGAGTAGAAAAAGAATAAGTTATAGACCTTATTAAACCAAGCATTCTTATTGAATGATTAATATAATAATAATAATAATAATAATAATAATAATAATAATAATAATAATAATAGTAATAATAATAGATATTTTAGTTTTATTCTTTTTTTTTTCTATTTACTAATATTTTATTCTGCTGTACAGGTATCTGGAACCAATAACACTTCAGCTCAAGATAAGAGCAGAAAATTTACAGTGAACAAGGAATTACAAAAACAGAGCATAAAAGTATGTATTACAATTAGATACAAAGACAAGTTCTGTATGGTAGTGAAACTTGGATCTCGCTTTGAGAGAGGAACAGAGATTAAGGGTGTTTGAGAATAAGGTTCTTAGAAAAATATTTTTTCCCCTTTTATGGAAAATACTGGAAATAAGAGGCTTTCCTAAGCACCTTATTAGTGCCGTTAAGAGTTTATATGTAAATACCAAAATAGTTATTAGCTCAGGTTTTAAAGTGTCAGAAGCAATTTTAACAAATTTAGGTGTTCGACAAGGGTGCAGTTTATCACCCACTCTGTTTAATTTATATATTGACGATCTAGTTTTGAAGTGGAAAGATGAAATACAGACTGCGATTAAAATAGAATCTAACACACCTTTAAATACTTTACTATACGCTGATGATCAAATAATTATCCAGGAAACAGAAGATAACCTACAAAGAGCAGTGTATAGATTAAGCCAAAACGCAATATTTTACAATCTAACTATATCTGCAAACAAAACAAAGATAATGGCTTTTAAAGGGAAAAATCCTGTTAGATCTAAGATAATAGTAAATGGAAACATTTTAGAACAAGTATCCCACTTCAATTATCTAGGATGTGATATTAGTTTTAATTATGAGAAAGATATTGAGAAGAAAGTTAATAGATTTCAGATGATATGTGGAACAATTGGAAGAACTTTAGGAAGAAAAGCGAGAAAAGAAACTCAAATGAAATTTTATAAAGTTATGGCTGTACCTACTCTTATATATGGCTCTGAATCATGGACAATAACAAAAAAAGAAGAATCACGTATACAATCAGCAGAGATGAAATTTATGAGATACGTAAGAAGATGCACTAAAGCCGATAAAATAAAAAATGAAACAATAAGATCAGATCTCAATATTTTCTCAGTACACGACATGGTAGAAGAAAATAAAACAAAATGGAAAGATCATGTTGACAGAATGGCAGAGAATAGGCTACCAAAGAAGATAATGAATTATCGCCCGATCGGGAAAAGGGATCTGGGTAGACCTCGCAAGAGGTGGCTGGACGATAGAGACCGGAACAGGTGATATCACCTAAACCTTGAAGGGAGAAGAAGAAGAAGAAGAAGAAGAAGAAGAAAAATATTTTGGGCTAAGAGGGATAAAGTTACAGGAGAGTGGAGAAAGTTACACAACGCAGAACTGCACGCATTGTATTCTTCACCTGACATAATTAGGAACATTAAATCCAGACGTTTGAGATGGGCAGGTCGTGAGACAACTAAGCCAGGAGATAATGGGTTAGAGTGGCCAGTTCTGACTAATCTGGATTCAGATGTATACAAACAATGATTGTCCTTCCTCTGACATCGTCAAATGAGATGTACTACCTGATAATAGATGTAGGCTGCTTATCAGCCAGAACCTCAATCAGAGGCGAGTTAAATAGGTACAGGTAACCTAATTATTTCTCAGTAATACATTCAATAAACAGCAAGCTTCCGTTTCATCTCTAAAAAGCCATATTTATTGGATGTACTCTCGCTACTGCTATAATAATAGTAAGCTAGAATATTTGATGTGTTAACACAACGTTTGTTAGTTAAATTTATTCAGTGTCAGCTAGTTCTTTACATAATGAAGTCTATTTTCAAGATCGTCGGTCGGAAAGTACAGGTTTGCTTGTGTCTGGGACTTTCTTCGCGATTGAAAAAGAATAAAATACACAAGTATATGCTTCGGGATTTTGTAGTGGAATTCCATTTAAAAAACGGCAGCACTATCTCCCTAAAAAGCATAACAAACTATTTCCTGGCAGGAGCCCCGACAACACGTGGTATCTCTTCCTTCTTAAAAGCCTATCTCCGCGTTCTGGAAGCATTCCCAGTAACCGGGATTCAGAAACTCAATTTTACATCCGTGCGGATCCGCAGAAAAATGCGTCGCCCGCTCTCTCCCGCCCATTCATAGGTTATGATGCATATTTTAGATTCTGAAGATGTGAAGCGCTAGCGTACTCGTGGTGGCGGATCTCTCTCAGTTATCAAATATCTTCTTTGAGAGCTTAATCCGCGAAGCCTGATACCAGAAAATACATTGCCCTCCTTCCACGGAACCTCCTGCTGAGCCATATGTATCGCGATCCAGAAGAAAGGGTTGGCCAAAAACATTGCACTGATGCAAAACAGATGTAGAAAGTTGATCATCGGGCGAGACATGGAGCACCCATAAGCACTTCAGCCCGAAGAGGCTTTTGTGCACGACTAAGCTGGCCTCAGCATGCATTCCTCTCCATTCTACTAATCCGTGCACCATACATCTAGTTGTGATATGACTTTTCTCATTGATTTACGTGTGTACGAGTCTCAGGTAAGGACGAACCTAGAAGGCGCCGATCCTTCTCATACAGAACTATGAGTCTCTAGAACTCATAACCAGGGACCGGATTTTTATGTAATATCATGGTGTGAAATATGTACAGGGACATCATTTTATTTTTACTAACATTTTTAATATTAACCTGTCTATACCTTTAGAGAACCGGAAACACCGCTTGCTCCCCCTTCCAAGACTGGAGTTCGATGATACTGGCGTAAAACACAAATCACTCTACTAGGCATAGGAAGGAAGAAAAGTAGTTCATCCATTTACGTAAACTAGGAAATATCGCGATTTTGAGTTTGATAATTTTCATTAGGTTTTTCTTTAATCAAAGTACAGTACTGTATTAAGAATAAGTGTTTTTACTCACGAAGTGAGTTATCCATGCCAACGTATTCATTATGCGGTGTGTATTATACTGTCTACAGCACATTAGCGTACAAAATAAAGAAAGAAGTTAAATTGAAAAATAATCATAATATGAATATTTAAACACAATTTTGAAAATGGTGGCCGTTCATTTCGTTACAGGCTTCAGTTCTTTTGTGCATATTATCGCACTATAGACTATTGCATCTAATTCCAATTGCCAGTTTCGTCCTTCGTACTAGTAACTCATGTTGAAATAATTCTGTACCTACTCTACGTACTGTGAATTCAATCTTCACTTCTGCCCGACCCGAAAATATAAAATTACTCAGACATGCTATCTACTGTCCATCCAAGTGGTTATGCCGTAGGATTGTAGAAAGGGAGGAAATCACGTGACAGTTAATTACTTAACGAGGCCCTTTTATTTAAGTTAAATTAAACAGCTGTATATTATTACGTAAACGTCCAATTCCTATGAGAAATTAATGTTTTCAGAAAAGAGCTAAGACAGCCCAGCTTTTGCAGAGGGGCGATCAGAAGCAGGTGGGGGAAATCGGGATGCGACGTAGGCAAACGGACAGTACCTGTGCGAAAATATGATTCAATATTGAAAGCTCTTTCGTCACTGGAAAACGCGAACATATTTCTGGAACGTACTATATTCAGTAACTCAGTACTGCTTACTTTCTGCGGTCTTGGTTCTGTGTGGAGTTGGAACTTCATTAGTAGAAAGGGTGGGAGTGAAGTACATTCAAAAACTCAGGTACAATAAAAATTGAAGTAAAAATAAAATGATGTCCCTGTGCATATTTATGTAAGAAAAATAAGCTGAATATGTACCAAATATGTAAAAATCATGAAAATACTTAATATCAATATGTGGAAGGTATAGGATAGATAAGACTCTCCAGTTGTGATTTCATAGAGCACCTGAATTTTTTACCGCATACTTGACACATTGCATTTTTTCCATCTGTAGTGAAACCTTCATCCATCGCAATCCATGATTTTATTTTTGTCGTTAGGATTGAAGATATAGAGGCCATTTTAGTTAGTTAAAAGCAGTAGATAAACTCACCAAGTACTAAAACTAGAGAACTGAGTGAAATGAATGACACAACAGTACTGCAAGCACTGTTTCGCTTTACTGGATTAGGAGAAGATAAGAGGAGATGTGGGACACATGGATTTTAGCTGCTCCCTGTAAGAAACAAAGTACCTACTAAAACCTCAAACTATAGGCATTTACAAACTGTTGTTCGCCTGGAACTAAGGACGTTATGTTTCATGCCGAAATATAGCCTATCTTTTCTTGAGTAGGTAAAAATTCTGTGTATTTCAAATTGTAAACTTCCCTAACAAAAGTCCCCCCCCCTTTAGAGAAGTAAAAATGAATAAACCCCCTAAATATGTAGATTTACGTAATATCAAGCCATAATATGTAATGTGGAGTAAATATGTAAAAATATGTAGTATCAAATGTGATTATATTAATGGTAATTACAAGATTCGCAAAGATTTGTTATTTATATACGGTTAGGTTGAAAGGAATATAATATGTAATTACATAAAAATCCGGTCCCTACTCATAACCGCTGTCATCTGCTAATCTGAACAAACCGGAACATCTGCTGTGGTAAACGGTAGCTTCGACGTCACTTAAACACAGGAGATGTCCTATTTTTCGAGACTGACATAATTAAAGTGGAATTTATGTATTTATTATGCATTTGTATTTATTTATTTATTTACTCTGTTGGAGTTAAGGCTACGAGGCCTTCTTTTCCACACCACCAGAAATGCAATACAACTACAAGAAAAATTATACATCGATGCAATTAATCTACAGTAATAACGGAATGACAGAATTAATACGACTTAAAAAACAACTGAACATATAAGTAGAAATTTATTTCGGAATATGTATTATATGTCTTTCTTGTGTTAAATTTTACCGTACCTGGTTAATATGTTTCGGCCTGTTATTGGCCTTCTTCTGAACTGGTTGTAGCTGATCTTGGCGCTTTTTGTTTTGTTTCCTGTGGGGGTGTGTTTGTGTAGTGTAATGTGGAGTCAAAGAGTGTGTGTGTTAAGAAATTGAGTTGTGTGTTGAGAATTTCATTTGGATGTATTTTTGTGTGTCTGTATATTCGTATTGTTCTAGTGTGTTTAGTTTTTGGCTTTTTGGTTGGATGTGTAGAATTGCCATGTCTGTGTTAGCATTTGTGATGTATTCTGCACATGTGGAAGTGTTTTGTAATTTTGTTATGGCTGTGATGTGTTCTTTGTAACGTGTTTGAAATGATCTGCATGTCTGTCCTATGTACGTAGAAGTTGTTGCAGGTGTTACATTTGAGTTTGTTACACCTGTGTGGTTGTATTTGTTTTGTGTGTGTGTGTGTGTGTGTGTTATAAAACACTTCCACATATGCAGAACACATCACAAGGGGTTATTCTTTGAGTTATTTCAAAGTTTAATACAATTTTGCTCGTTTTTTGCTTCCTTTTCAAGATAAAAATTATTTTATATGAAATATTTCATAGCATGTTTTGAGAATGCCATTGATTTAATTCCCAATATGCTCAGTCAATTTAAGAGAGCAGTGTATTACCCCAGATCACATATAGATTCCTCATTCCTATGTTAAAATCGGTTGCACTTTGAAGCGAACAACCGCCAGGAACGCCACCCGTCCGCCGTAAACGAACACGAGCTAGCAGTACAGTCGCTAATGCAATTCAAATGGAAGTTATGACGTGACTCCTTATGTAACAACTAGATGGCAGCATAGTAAACCTGACAAAAGTTGCTACCGTCAAAGCCTATAACGCCGAGCAATCAGGGTATATATCTCCAATGCTCGGGAAAAGTGACATAAGTCAGTTTCCACAAACCTTTTTTGATAATTTATTGACAACTTACGGAACATCTGCTCGCTTGGAAAAAATACGTAAGTATTTCTCCCATTACAATAATTCATAGAGAAAAAAATCAAATCGACATAAACCAGTGTAAGTTGTCAATAAATTATCAAAAAAGGTTTGTGGAAACTGACATATCACTTCTCCCGAGCACTGCAGATATGATCTAGGGTATTACGATAATAAATTATTTAAATAATTTTAGTTTTGTCCTCCAAATGTGTAGAAATTTGATCCTAACATGTAACTTATCGTTCTGTAAAAGAATTTTACAATGTTGTATTCGTTCGGATCAAATTTCTGCATATTTAAAGGACGGAACTAAAATTCTTTCAATCATTTATTATCATAATACACTGCTCTCTTAAATTGACCGAGCATATTGGGAATTCAATCAATGGCTTTCCCAAAACACGCTATGATATGAAGAGTCCACTGCAAGAATGATGGATGTCATTTGGAATACATTTTGCAGGAGAAGCGATTGAAAGTTTGAAATGCTTAGCGCTCAAACCTTAACTGAGATTTTCCGATCATTACTGGACAATGACTATCAGTGTTAATGCCATATAACTCTGCATGTACATTCTACATGTCTTAGGCTATACACTGGCAGTCTTGGTTCATTTTCGACAAGAAAGTGACATCCATCATTCTTCAAATGTTTCAGATGAAACAATTTTTATCTCGAAAAGGAAGCAAAAACGAGCAAAACTGCATTAAAATTCTTGGTTTGAAATAGCTCAAAGAATAACCCCCTGAAATTAATGATATTACTTACGAATCACCCTGTATAGTCGTCTAAAACTTACTGAAGCTCCATCCGTGTCGAGTTGTTCCGCTCGCGCTGGCGAACAGAGGCAACTCTGCATCCGCCGCGTATGCTTTCGACGACGGTTTCTAGAAAGTAGATTTAATTTGATTCGGTTTTATTAACGACACGCGCTGTCAAACTGCAACTCGACACAGAAAATCAATCGCGGGACGGCGTATCATTGATTTATAATTAGTGACGCCGGACACGTGTCAGGTAAAGGTAAAACTACTCCGACCAATCATGTCGACAGATACAACAGGAGTGGCGACTGTTAGCTTCACGCTCCCTACTTTTATCCCTCTACAGTCCTCGAGGACAAGTATCGTTTTACGGGCACTAAACATTTCATCCCACTACATTGATAGAATAGTATTTCAGTGATGTTTATGGTGATGAACATTTGGGTGCTGGGATAGGCCTAGTGTATTGAGTTGCTAAGTAAGTATGCGTGTGAGGATACCTAGGTATGCGTGTCCGTCCCAGGAATCTGTGGAGTAGAAAGACGAAAGAAGATCTCTGCGCAAGTGGTATGAGTGAGGGCTAGGCCAATGACTGCCCTGGGGGAGGCACTGCTTGAACGAAGCGAGCAATCGCTTGCAGGAGGGGATAATTTCTATGTGAACTCTACTCTACCTTCTACCACGAGCATCTTACCTTTAGAGGACTCGAGCTGATGCAGCCGGCAATACACTCCGAAGCCGCTAAAAGGTAAGATACTCGTGGTAGAGAGTTCAGATAGAAACGATCCCCTCCCTGCAAGCGATTGGTAGCTTCGTTCAACCAATGCCTTCCCAAAGCGGTCATTGGCCCTAGCCCTCTCACATACAACTTTCCCAGAGGTCTTATTTCGTCTTTCTACTCTACAGATTCCTGGGACGGACCATAGGTGGGAGGGTCAATAGGTGGATAAGTGGATGGGAGGACAAGGGGATAGATAGTGAACAACCATAGATAAGCAAGACATAGATAAGACAGGCAGACATAGTTAGACAGAGAGGGAAGCGGATTGCTGGGTATGATGATAGGTAGTTAGGCGAGAGGGAAGAAGTAGGTAGAGTAGGTAGAGTGAGTGAGTGAGTGAGTGAGTGAGTGAGTGAGTGAGTGAGTGAGTGAGTGAGTGAGTGATTGGAAAGAAATATGTAGGCTATACATGCGAGTAAGTGGTTGGGAGTAGGTAGTTGGTTGGCGAGTGGTTAGTTGGTTGGAGAGAAATGGGTAGATGGACGAATGGGTGGTTGGGAAGAAATAGGTAGAGGTGAATGGGTGGTTGGGAATAGTAAGTGGTTAGGGAGTAACAGGTAGTTAGGCGAGTGGGTGGGTGGGAAGAAATAGGTAGTTTGGTGAATGGAAGCTTGAGAAAAAATATATAGATTGCCGAGTGTTAGGTCCGAAAGAAATAGATAAATATGCGAATGGATGGTTTTTAGAAATAGGTAGGCCTATATAGGCGAGTGGGTGGTTTGGAAGAAATGGTAGGTAGACGAGTATGTGGTGGGGAAGAAATTGGTAGACGATTTTGTGGTTGAGAAGAAATAGGTAGGCAGACGAATGGGTGATTGGGAAGAAATAGACGAGTGAATGATTGAAAAAAGGTAGGTGGATAGATAAGTGGGTGGTTGAGAAGAAGTAGGTAGATAGACGAGTGATTGGTTGGAAGGAAGTAGGTATATTAGACGAGTGGGTGGTTGAGACGAAGTAGGTAGGCAGACGAGTGGGTGATTAGGAAGAAATAGACGAGTGAATGATTGAGAAAAGGTAGGTGGATAGATAAGTGGGTGGTTGAGAAGAAGTAGGTAGATAGAAGAGTGATTGGTTGGAAGGAAGTAGGTATATTAGACGAGTGGGTGGTTGAGACGAAGTAGGTAGGCAGACGAGTGGGTGATTGGGAAGAAACAGATGAATGGGTGGTTGGGAAGGAGTAGGTAGATAGACGAGTGGCTGGTTGGGAAGAAATAGGTAGATAAGACAAATGTGTGGTTGGGAAGGAATACGTAGGTTTGCGAGTGTGCGGTTAAAAAGAAATAGGTAGATAGACGAGTCAGTGGTTGAGTAGAATTAAATAGATAGATGAGTGTGTAGTTGGAAAGAAATAGGCGGTATACGAGTGGAAGGTTGGGAAAAAAATTTGTACACAGTAGGAGTTAGTTTGGAGTTTGCTAGGCAAATCAAAAGGTATTTAAGTTAAGTAAATAAGAGAATAACTGGGTTGATGGAAATGTAAGTGGATACAGGAGTGATTATAAACTAATATTCGGAACACAAAAATACGTAAGATAATGACGTCATATCATCGTTCTCTTTATCGATTACTAATTCGATAATTGGACACATATTGTCCATTGTTTTTTAGGTCTATAAGTAGGGCTACATTAAAAATATAAAAAAGCGAAGCCGAAAAGGAAAGAAAAGGGAAAAGGGGGGATGAAAGAAGAGAGAGAAAGGAAACGATCGGCATGACACACTACATCGCTACTGAAACTAAATTCCAGCGATATATGCAGAGTTGTGCCTCGTTTATTCATTGCTCCGTGAACAACGCCAAAAACCAAACACTATGGAGGTACAATGGGATAGGATTTGTTAATGTATTGCTCCAAATGCACGGGTTTTAGGGTTTGTGTGCCCAGTTACATTAGCGGCATCAGTCAAATCCATGACAAACGCAGTGCGGATAGCCACGGCGCGTGAACGTATTAAAATGCAAGAGAAGAGTCCACCACATGGCCGGCCAGGCTGCCCCTCTTCTTGCATACCCCCGATATCATTACACAAACCACCCCCACCAGGCGCAACCCGAGTCGGGGGGAAAAAAGCTCGCAATTACCGTCACGCGAGCCAGCCGTGTTTTGTAGAACCAATCCCAAACAAAACATGACAAAAAAACAAACATAAACCGCAGGAATAATTATTTTCAAATTAGAAATATCATTAGTAAATGCAAAGATATTTGTTTCTCATACCAATGCTCCAAACGATCGGAAAGCAAGCTGAATTTAATTGTTTTAATGTTTCGGCTAACATGAAACCTTGCTCGCTTCTACGCAGTAACAACTGAACTGTATTACAATCGTTAGAACGAACGGCTAAGTACTTGGAGAGTTCTACTATTGAAACTCAGAGAGGATTTCAAACCCTTTACATTCACATCTGGATAATGATGGTTCTTTAATATGTATCAGTCAAAACTTAGTGCTTACAACATACAACAGTACATATTTTAGCACAAAACTGTTTAATTCATACTTACTTACTGGCTTTGAAGGAACCCGGAGGTTCATTGCCGCCCTCACATAAGCCCGCCATTGGTCCCTATCCTGAGCAAGATTAATCCAGTCTCTATCATCATTCCCCCACCTCCCTCAAATCCATTTTAATATTATCTTCCCATCTACGTCTCGGCCTCCCCAAAGATCTTTTCCCCTCTGGCCTCCCAACTAACAGTCTATATGCATTTCTGGATTCGCCCTTACGTTCTACATGCCCTGCCCATCTCAAACGTCTGGATTTAATGTTCCTAATTATGTCAGCTGAAGGATACAATGCGTGCAGCTCTGCGTTGTGTAACTTTCTCCATTCTCCTGTAACTTCATCTCTCTTAGCCCCAAATATTTTCCTAAGAACCTTGTTCTCAAAAACCCTCAATCTCTGTTCCTCTCTCAAAGTGAGAGTCCAAGTTTCACAACCATACAGAACAACCGGTAATATAACTGTTTTATACATTCTAACTTTCAGATTTTTTGACAGCAGACTGGATGACAAAAGCTTCTCAATCGAATAACAGGCATTTCCCATATTTATTCTGTGTTTAATTTCCTCCCGAGTGTCATTTATATTTGTTACTGTTGCTCCAAGATATTTGAATTTTTCCACCTCTTCGAAGTCTAAATCTCCAACTTTTATAGTTCCATTTCGTACAATATTCTGATCACGAGACATAATCAAATACTTAGTCTTTTCGGGATTTACTTCCAACCCTATCTCTTTACTTGCTTCAAGTAGAATTTCCGCGTTTTCCTTAATCGTTTGTGGATTTTCTCCTAACATATTCACGTCATTCGCATAGACAATTAATTCATTCAGAACTCATTTAATTCATACTTTTAAAAAATAAATGCCATATTTTAGCAAAACTGTCTTCATATTGTGTCCGTCTGTATTATTCCTACTGTACCAGCGCGGACAGAAAGAACATTCGATGTTCGACGTATAACAGCCACAAGTACAATTTTATAACAAAAACGATGACGGGAGCGATAAAAATAATGATTATGATTGCGATAAATTGTTGTGTAATAATTTGATGTCATCAGTCAGTATGAAAATTCATTATTTAACATTAATGCCCAGTTTCATCAACGAATGTTAAAACTTAACACGTTGTTAGGCCGCGCTAAAATTGAATTTAACAAGAATTCTGTCCCATCAACAAATGTTAATTTTAACAACGTATTAAAGTGAAAGTTAAATTAACATCAGCTCTGTCTTGTGTTAAACCTTTAGCAACTGTTACCAGTATAAAATGGCGGCTACAAACAATGCTTTTGACTCAGAATTGCTATATTTGGATCTACTGAACGATGTTTCTGACAGGGGAAGGCTGCACTACGAAAAAATTACGAAAATCTTGAAATAGAATAATTTTGTACGGTAATACAGATTGTCCAAAACCGTCGTCAGGAAAGCTGCTGAATATGTACAAGAGAGGTTAAAATACACCAACAATAGAAATATTATATCTCTCATGTTTATTTCACGCGCCATTTTTCTCAGTTACTTCCAAACAGAAGAGCATCGGAGTGCGTTTAAAGATACTATGATTCAGACACCGCCTTCTAAGATTAGTTCTCTTCGTAATTCTCGCAAGGAATATCAATTGAAGAGTCCACTGCAAGAATGATGGATGTCATTTGGAATGCATTTTGCAGGAGAAGCAATTGAAAGTTTGAAATGCTTAGCGCTCTAAGCTTAACTGTGATTTTCCGATCATTACTGGACAATGACTATCAGTGTTAATGCCATATAACTCTCTATGCACATTCTATATGTCTGAAGCTATGCATTGACAGTCTTGGTTCATTTTCGACAAGAAAGTGACATCCATCATTCTTGCAGTGGACTCTTCAATTGTTAACTGCGTGTTAGGTAAAATTTTGCACAAAAAGTTTGGTGAAACGCAAGGTTCCTATCTTATTGTTAAGATTTTTAGCAATTGTTGTGTAACAACGTGTTAGAAAATTTTTAACATCTGATGATGAAACCGAACCCAAGTCTTTTTTTTTTTCTTCGAACGTTCTGTGCTGCTCAGTAAAATTGGTGATAGCGAGATGGTTTGGCGATATGAATTAGAGAATTCACCACAGAGCTACCCAACATTCGTTTTAAAACTGTGGAAAAGGTCGGAAAAAACTAGGTATTCACTCCAAGCTGAATTCTAATCCACGCCCGAATGCAGCCTCAGATCTCGAATCCAAGTGTTATCCTCTGACAAGCAAACGTTCTGATGGGGGCAGATAAAAAAGTTTATTTTTTTTTCTTCCACCATGTTAATAATGTCAAAAGAAGTGCTTATACAAATTTTGGCCACTCGACCCCAATTACGAGGGCCGTAAAAATATAAATTCGCCAGGGGCCGTTAACAGAAAGAAAAAACACAATTTCATTGGACAAATTCATTAGAACGTACACAGCTTGTTGAGCTATTTTTCAACATATTTTCCATCGGAATTGAGACATTTCTCATATCATGGGATCGACAGAGAGAGGAGCAGACGCAGTCAAACGCTGGTTCCGGATTGAGGCGGCTGACTTCTACGACACAAAAATTGATCCCATGGTATGAAAAATGTCTCAATTCCAGTGGGGGATATGTTGACAAATAGCGCAACAATTGCTGTATCTCTTTCAATAAATATTTCCATGCAATTGTGCTTTTTTCTATAAACGGCCTCAGGGAAAATCACGTTCTGGACGGCCTCGCAATTCCGGTAGAGTGGCCAAAATTTGTATAAGCACTTCTTTTGACATTATTAACATGGTGGAAGAAAAAAAAATAAACTTTTTTTATCTGCCCCCATCAGAACGTTTGCTTGTGAGCTACGTCGGTGGCCTGCCTCTTTGGCGATGAACATTTCATTCACAAAGCATTTATGTGAATAACAAACAAATCGAAACAGTGTGAAATTGCATTAACTATTGCTGTCCAGCTATATTAACACTGAACAGAACGAACTATATTCCCTACACATGTACTATAGATATATATTTAAAACCAACACTAATTTTATATACGTTAATTAAATCGTTTCATGTTGTCGAATAATGGAGCGGAAGTTATTTGAGAGCGGTTAGTGTAGAATGTACTTCATTACAATTTCTTTCCGACAAACGAACACTGAAATCAAAGTGATACTAGAACGAATATTTCAAGTGAACTATAAATTACAAACGACAAACGTTCTAGTAAATCTTGCCATAACGACAGTGATACAAAACAAAGAATTCCAAAATAGCAACAAAAAAAAATACACCAAGCGTGTAACTAAATTTCATGCTTATAAACTGCAATTACAACCGTGTATATTAAATTATTTAATTATTTACAGCGTTCTATGTTGAAAAAGTCTCTGGAAATTTGCATGCAACACTTCATTTTTGTTTCAGGCTGCTGCAGTAACGAAGCTCTGAACATCGATACCCACAGGTGTTTTCGCTCCATCTCGAGCTTCATTGAGAATCCGGTTTGATATACATCAAACGAGAAGTGAATATATTTAACTGCAACAATGTAAGTGAATAAAACGTAACCTCAAACTTTGGTTCAAACTTCAAATTGGCTGTGAATTTTAAATCCGAACTGAAACACATTAGAATATATATTTTTTTTCTATTTAACCAATAAATCATTATCGTCATAGTAGTCATAGTCATTTTCTCCATGACAATGAAAATAAAATCATATTCACAGTTATTACTGTTATATTAATTATCTGGAATATGTTTATAGTCTAACACGTTTCTGTAAAGAGGTAAATTTCTTTAAACTCCAGAGATATGGATAGCCTATGCTCCATTTCTGTAAGAATAATTTGTATTAACTTATGCGTTCAAGTCAATAATAATAATAATAATAATAATAATAATAATAATAATAATAATAATAATAATAATAATAAAAATAATAATAATAACAACAACAATATGTTACTGTTAGTCGTAGTGCTAACCTATTACCGGCTACTCGCTGTTTGATTATGATGACGATGATGATTATGATACTTAATAATCAGAATAATAACAATAATACCTTATAATAATGACAAAATAATAACAATAAGCATTTGCTATTTTCCTTATGATACCTGGTAATGAAATTGAGATCAGGCTAACATCACTGTGTATTACATTAATTTGTAAAAGAAAAAAAGAAGCGAATCAATAGGCTTTTGTTGCCAACCGTGACATTTTTCTGTTGTAGTCCAAGAACAAAATATTCAGCCGTAATTTTATAATGTTAATGAATGTCTCCTTTTTCATTTTTCTGTTGTATATAGCCTAGTGCAAGACCAAAATAACTATTACACTTTTACTACGTCATACTGCTTTTGACCAATAAAACGGTATGAAAGGACGTATTTCAACCAATCATGGCTACTTATCGCACAATTTTATCACTTCCCTAGCATTTGTTTAATTTTATCGCTTCCCATAGCATTTGTTTAATTTTATCGCCTCGTTAGCAATTGTTTGCTTTTATCACTACCCTATCATTTGTTTCTTTGTTTGCCAACATTTCAAACTGCAAATTCTTCATGGTACTATAAAACATGCTTTGCGATCGTAATTTGTTTCCCGCATAAATAGTCGACTGAAAATGGCGGCTCCGTTCAAACATTTTGAGGAAGGTAACATTAGTGAAATATAATTTTAACAAGTCAATATCCATTTTATTGTATTAGAGTACTTTATTTCTTCGAATATTTATATAATTTCTTCTGTTTTTATCACCTCCCTAGCATTTTTTGTTTGTTTGCCAACTTTTTAAACTGCAAATTCTTTACGGCACTGTAAAACATGCTTTGCGATCGTCATTTGCTTACTGCATAGACAGTCAACTGAAAACTGCGGCTCCGTTCAAACGTTTTTTAATTTATTTTATTTGGTTATTTAACGACGCTGTATCAACTACTAGGTTATTTAGCGTCGATAAGATTGGTGATAGCAAGATGATATTTGGCGAGATGAGGCCGAGGTAGTGAAATAGAATTTTAGTAAGCCAATTAATATTTCATTGTATTAGAGTACTTTATTTTTTCTAATCTTTATACACTTTCTTCTAATCGTGTAATATTCAATTAAATCTAACCCGAGTTTTGATTTTCTCTAGATAAATCAAAACCTCTAGTGAGATTACTGTTGAAAATAATAAGAGCCGTAATTTTAAAATGGTAATGAATGTCTCTTGAAAAACAAGCAGTTCATCAGTTCATATTAGCGCATTAAAATCTCCAAATATAAATTTAATACTGTTATAAAATATTACAACCAACGGCTGTTGACGAGCACATACTTACAAATAAATGAGTATACTCATTCATCCATCCATCCATCCATCCATCCACAGTTTTCTGCACTATTTCGAGGCAAAGAAAGCATCATTAGGCGGCCTCGCTTCGTAGATGGGCCTGTACATTTTTTATAGAAGATATTGGAGAAGAGGAGTTCAAAAGTTTTATAATAAGCTTGTTAAGAGGGATCACAAATGAGTCCATTATATTAAATAGCCTAGCTCGCCGTCGGCCAGTCGCGCGGGTAGTGTCGCCATGAACTTAAAATTTAGTCCTTTATTTTTTTTATTTTATTGTACATTATCATTAAATCAGATATCACTAGTCTCGCTGCAGATTTACATTCTATGACACTATTCGAATGCAATAAAGAAATTCTTTACGGGATTTTTGCTCCGTTCCAAGAGAAAGCTGGCATTGTGACAATATTTAAGAGTTTAAAGCTTCAATTGGAAACGTTCATAGAAAATAAAATGATATTACAGTAACACACAAACTACAGCTAATTTAAAATACGACTATATAAACTACTCGTATACAGGCGTACAGACCTACTATGTTCTGGGCAAATATTACTAAGTAAATATCAACATACCACATTTAAATATCAACTATCAACAGTAATCTCACTAGAAATTTTTATTTATCTAGAGAAATTCAAAACTGGAGTGGAATTTAACTGCCTATTACACGATTAGATATAAAGATTAGAAGAAGTAACTTTAATACAATAAAATAATGGCTTACAAAATTACTAAATTGTGCCGTATTGAAAATGTGCTATTGTACCATCTCACCATTACAAACATTCCGCTAGATGGCAGTAGTGTGTTATGATTAGCTGTTCTCTTGTTACCAGTTGTGCCAATAATACAATCTTCATTGAACTCTACGGACGAATACTAGTCAAGAAGGCTTTGTACGTTGTTTTATTTTTATTAAAACAGTTGCATTCCACTTCAATTATCAAAATATATTAAACAATCTCTGATACATGACTATCCATAATCTCATACAGCAGAAGCTATAACAGAACCGAAATAATATAAACAAGATAAATGATAGAAAGTTTTAATTAAGGATGATGAAATAAACATGAATCATTTTAAGAGATACAATTATTAAAAGTACAATGTTGACAAACAAAGAAACAAATGCTAGGGAGCTGAAAAAATTGTAGGATAATCAGCCATGATTGGTTGAAACACGTCGTTCCGTACCGTTTTATTGGATAAAAGTAGTATGAAGTAGTAAAATTGTAGCAGTCAATCTACTGTAAGTCTTTTTGATAAATTAAACAACTATTTAACCTGCTTCCTTATTCCAGTAGAGAGATACTTGGAAAAACGGATTCTCAAGAGAGGATGGAACAGGCAGATGTCACTAAATGACTTAAAGATGAATAATAGAAATATCACAAGAATTTCAATAAACGCGACCAGTCTCAATTCAGCGAACACCATGTTATTTCACTATATAAAGACAAACGGTATATTTAAAAATATTAACAGATGTTCAAGCTGAAATATTTCGGTGAGTAAATTTTAAATTAAAAGGGACTAAGCGGAGATAAATTTATATTATTTTGTACAACTGAAAAATTACATAACCATTCTATTGTAAATAAATATTGATCAAACAACTATGTAACAAACAGTTCAACAGTTGCAACTCACCTTCAGCTGCTAAATATTTCATTCTATTGGCATTGTTGCTGCTATGAAATTTCATGTAAACTCACCTAAAACAAACAAAAAAAAAACTGTAATTAGTAATTAACATATACAACAAACGACTTCGCATTCGAAGTTAAAAATAACATTTCATATTGACTTCGAAATAAAATATGTTTTATTTAACGACGCTCACAACTGCCGAGGTTATATCAGCGTCGCCGGTGTGCCCGAAGTTTCTCCCGCAGGAGTTCTTTTATGTCCGTAGAGCTACTCATCTACGGACATGAGCCTTCGCATTTAAGAACTTTCAAATTCCATCGACCTGGGCCAGGATTCAACCCGCAACCTCGGGCACAGAAAGCCAGCACTCTACGGACAGCGCCACCCAGGCCGACTATTCACTTCAAATACACAAATTGCGTTGATATTTAATTAAATATTAATAAAATACATATATGGATGGGAACGTTAACGCTAAACTAGGCACTGCATATACCGTACTTGGAACGAATACAAGTATTATTTTAACAGGTAAAAGGTAAAGGTATCCCCGTAACTTGCCATGAAGGCACTTGGGGGGCATGGAGGTAGAGCCCCATGCTTTCCATGACCTCGGCACTAGAATGAGGTGGTGTGGTCGGCACCACGCTCTGACCGCCTTTTACCCCCGGGAAAGACCCGGTACTCAATTTTATAGGAGGCTGAGTGAACCTCGGGGCCGTTCTGAAAGTTTGGCAACGAGAAAAAATCCTGTCACCACCTGGGATCGAACCCCGGACCTTCCAGTCCGTAGCCAGCTGCTCTACCAACTGAGCTACCCGGCCGCCCTATTATTTTAACAGGACAATAACAATATCTGAAGTCTGATTAGTTTAATACGTAGCTAATCGATGATGTAGGTATGTAATGGAGAGGAAAAGGAACTGGCCACTCTAGCCAATTATCTCCTGGCCTAGTTGCCTCATAAGTGATGCCATGTTGGTATCACTTGTTAGGTTCAGACCTATCTTCGGACAGTTGACTAAATAATAATAATAATAATAATAATAATAATAATAATAATAATAATAATAATAATAATAATAATAACAATAATCATTATCATCATTCCCTCAAATATTTAAGTGGTAGCTTTTCTGGCTAAATTTCAGCAGACTCAGATTCGGTTCTCAGGAGAGGACAGATTTATTTTCCTTCTAAGCGAATTCAGCGTTTGTCATTGCGTTAAATGAAGAATTGGCTTTGTGCCATATTGATTACATGACTAATAATTCCCGTCATTAGTGAATTTTGGAGATTTTTTTTTTATTTTAGTATGTTATTTTACGACGCTTTATCAACATATTAGGTTATTTAGCGTCTGAATGAGATGAAGGTGATAATGCCGGTGAAATTAGTCCGGGGTCCAACACCGAAAGTTATCCAGCATTTGCTCATATTGGGTTGAGGGAAAACCCAGGGAAAAAACTCAACGAGGTAACTTGCCCCGACCGGGAATCGAACCCGGGTCACCTGGTTTCGCGGTTAGATGCGCTAATCGTTACTCCACAGGTGTGGACTTTGGAGAAAAAAAAAAGATAGTTATCATAGCATTGAATGTATCTAAACTCCTTTCTGGTAGTAGCCTATGTAATGAAAATGTAGAATTTCCTACATTAAACTTCTACGTTTGTCACTACATTAAATTTGTTTTTTTCCTTTATTCTTGTTATACACTCTTAACACTTATATAATCACTGACTAACTATTAAGTTATTTAAATTAATAAATAACGACTTAACTGTGTTAACATTTTAAATAATGGTGTTATTGTACCTGACTGACTAGTTTCGATATTAGTTTCATCATCTGCTGAATCCCAGCGAGTTCTAGCTGTGTCTTCTGGTTTCTTGTTATGGTGGGGTGTGTTCATGATTGTATCGAAAAGGGTATGTGTTTTGAAATTCAATTGAGTGTTTACGACAGCCCTGGGCATAAGAGGGGAAATAAAAGGGACGGAGAAACCCCCGCCCATTCCTTTTCGCTTACACCGCCTTCTAAACAAACGTACAGTAAGGCTCTGTGCATCAGTGGTGAATTTTAGGCTACCAGCGAGAGCTGAAAGTTCGTAAATGTTAGGATGCCAGCCTGATAAAATCCGTCACTGATCTTCCTGTTTTATTTACTTATTTATCTACCTACCTACCTACCTACCTACCTACCTATCTACCTACCTATTTATCTATCTGCCTACCTACCTATTTATCTATCTACCTACCTACCTACCTACCTATTTATCTATCTATCTACCTACCTACCTATTTATCTATCTATCTACCTACCTATTTATCTATCTACCTACCTATTTATCTACCTACCTATTTATCTATCTACCTACCTATTTTTCTCTCTACCTACCTACCTATTTTTCTATCTACCTACCTACCTATTTTTCTCTCTACCTACCTATTTTTCTATCTACCTACCTACCTATTTATCTATCTACCTACCTACATATTTATCTATCTACCTACCTACTTATCTATCTACCTACCTACTTATCTATCTACCTACCTACTTATCTATCTACCTACCTATATGTCTACCTACCTATCTGTCTACCTACCTATCTATCTACCTACCTATCTATCTACCTACCTACTTATTTATTAGCCTCATTTTCATTATCTTTCTCAACACAAACACACACAGGACAAGTGTAACTTATAACTTAAGAAGGAAGTTTCTGAACTATGAAGAAATTTCAAACGTAATATACAAATGAAATAGGCCTATCACAACTGCGAGTGCGTGGCGAGTTTAAGAGGGCACACAATATATTTAAAAGCAATGCTAATTGTTTACATAGAGCATAAATTATAGAAAAATAATTCTAAGGTGACTTTTCTTACGCTATGAAGCGAAATTTCAAAACTTGTACAGAAACGAATAAAATAATTATGAATTTTAGATGGTATGTTAAGCAAACTTTTATAGCATGCGTCGCTTGTAGGGTAGATTAAACAATCTTTTTTCTGCATTCCATTAACGAATTTAAAATGACAACAGTTCAATCAATTGAAGGCAAATATATGTTAAATTGATCATTCGACTCTAAAGTAATTGTGAATTTAGGCATTATGGTAATAAATTACGTCGCATCCAATGTAACTCTAAAGTTCGAAATATTTGTATTTATAAATTTAAACTATTTTCCCTGGTGCCGTAAACTATTCTTAACTTAAATTTATTGCTGCCGTTTCAGATGCCGATAACCATTATCATAAAACTAGGCAATGTACTTACTTACTCGCTTTTAAGGAACCCGGAGGTTCATTTCCGCCCTCACATAAGCCCGCCATTGGTCCCTATCCTGAGCAAGATTAATCTAGTCTCTATCATCATATTCCACCTCCCTCAAATCCATTTTAATATTATCTTCCCATCTACATCTCGGTCTCCCCAAAGGTCTTTTTCCCTCCGGCATACCAACTAACACTCTAATATGCATTTCTGCATTCGCCCATTCGTGCTACATGCCCTGCCCATGTGAAACGTCAGGATTTAATATTCCTAATTATGTCAGGTGAAGAATACAATGCGTGCAGATCTGTGTTGTGTAACTTTCTCCATTTTTCTGTAACTTCATGCCCTTAGCCCCAAATATTTTTTTTACTAAGCACCTTATTCTCAAACACACTTAACCTGTGTTCCTCTCTCAAAGTGAGAGTCCAAGTTTCACAACCATAAAGAACAACCGGTAATGTAACTGTTTTATAAATTCTAATTTTCAGATTTTTTGACAGCAGACTGAATGATAAAAGCTTCTCAACCGAATAATAACAGGCATGTCCCATATTTATTTTGTGTTTAATTTCCTCCCGAGTGTCATTTATATTTGTTACTGTTACTCCCAGATATTCGAATTTTTCCACCTCTTCAAAGGATACATTTCCAATTTTTATATTTCCATTTCGTACAATATACTCGTCACGAGACATAATCATATACTTTATCTTTTCGGGATTTAGGCATATAGGGAAGAAAAATATGTAACACAAAATTATAAATTGGTGCCTGAATTTTGGTTTTGTGCATCGTGTCACAGGAAGAAGAACATTCCAAGTTTCGTCTAGTACAGAAGACAGGTTCCCTCTCTTTTTTGTCATCCGTGACGTAGTTCCGAAGCATTCAATCTTTTTACATCTGACACGGTTAAAAAAAAAATCAGACATAGCATGACGTGTAACACCGTGAAAATCTCTAATCGTACTTAAAATCGGATTTTGCACAGTCAGATTTCAGTTTTCAACCAACACGCACCGTTTCTTTCGATTTGAGTTGCATTCAGATCCGATTACTTTGTGAGAGACATTTTCGTTTCAACGACACTTTTTTCTTGACGTATAATAACCTTGACCTGTCACTAGTTTCAAAAAAATGTTGCTACTTGGCTGGACCGAGAGCTCACAAAAGGCACAATTGTAACCCTTCACTGACTCTTGCCAGTAGCCGAGTCATCAGCCTATGGAACTCAATACTCCGCACAATAAAAGTAAGGTCCTTCATTTTTTTAGCCGTTCCGTCCAATTTCTGCTGTAGCCCGTATCGAGACTTAAATAGTTTCCTTTTGAACTGCCCGAACTTTCGTATTTCCTTTGTCAGAGTTGTACTCTTGCAGTTTTTGTTACTTCCCTCAAGTTTTGATTATTTCTCTTTTGTCGAAGCAACCAGGATTTTCATACACTAGGAGTGTTATTCGGTATCTATATAGTTGAACAGACCATTAGGCCTATATTATTCTCTCGATTGAAAATCGAGATTTTTTAACACTGAGTTACTACCTACTTGTCCTCTGCGGTGGCTTGGCTGAATGATCAGACCTTCAGCCTGTCATGCAGGCGGTCCTAGTTTGAGTCCCTGCCAGGGCTGGGATTTTTCCATTGACTATTACACTTTTACTACGTCACACTACTTTTGACCAATAAAACGGTGCGAAAGGACGTCTTTCAACCAATCATGGCTGCTTATCGCACAATTTTATCGCGTCCCTAGCATTTGTTTAATTTTATCGCGTCCCTAGCATTTGTTTGTTTTTATCACTACCCTAACATTTGTTTCTTTGTTTGCCAACATTTCAAACTGCACTGGTCTGGACGTCAAAAAACAGAAAATTACAAACCACTCCAGTCGATGCACAGCACTTTCAAATATGACTCGCATTGGCATTCAAGAACAAGAATTAATAAAGATCACTGGTCATAGCTATGCATCTTCCCTGAAACCCTATTTACAAATAACTTAAATGAAGAGCACCATTCGGAAATCCTGAATAAGTTGAGGGATACACCATGTACATCAACGAGATCACTTCTTTTACGCACACGTCCAATATAACATCAACTGAACCACCAACCACTAAAACATTCAAATTTGAAAATTGTACTCTCAATAATTGTTGCTTTTAAAATTATTCGTGTTTATTTTTTTATTTCATCATCGTTAATTAAAACGTTTCTTGTATATTTCATCATCCCTAATTAAAACTTTTCTAAAACTCTGCTATATGATATTATGAATAGTCACGTATCAGAGATTGTTTAATACTAAGATTTATTGAAAATCATCTGTCAAGTGACGTTGATTACTGGGATCGGGATAATTGAAGTGGAATGCAACTGTTTTAATAATAATGAAACTGAATCAACAAAGCCTTCTTGACCAGTAACCGTCCACAGAGTTCAATGAAGATTCCATAGTTGGCACAACTGATACCGGTAACAAGAAAACATAATCATAAAACACTACTGCCATCTAGCGTAATGTTGAGATGGTACAATAATACATTTGAAGACAGTTGTATTTTCGTAAGCCAATTAATATTTTATTGTACACTTTGTTACTTCTAATCTTTATATAGCCTACTTTCTTCTAATCGTGTAATAGTCAATTAAATCCCACTCGAGTTTTGATTTTCTCTTGATAAATCAAAACCTCTAGTGAGATTACTGTGAAAAATCCATAGTGACACTTGTGGCGGACAAGATAGCAGTTGGGGTTTTTCTCGGGGTTCTCCCATGTCCTCATAGTAGGCATCTACATTATTTCGTCAATATTTCTCCATTTCGTAATAATTCCATAGCATTCCCCGACTGGCGACTGGTCTGGGACGATAGGGATTGTCTGCTCGAACTCTGGGTATGTTAGGAACCTTAGTATAGCCAGCTGATGTGGATTTGGGAATGAGCTTTGCTTGAGATTCGCGCAATAGATCTTTAAAAGTTCTTTACAAATATCTAGTTTTAATTATATAGATTAATTTTTTGTACTATTCCGAAGAAGATTTAAATATAAGATTGAAAAAAATTAAACAAATGGATAGGGTAACAAGAACAACGTTAAAAAGGCGCTAAAAACAACGAAAATGAAATTGTATAAAGTCATGGAAGTGTGCGAGAATTGGACTTTGAGTAGACCTTACAAACGAAAAATAGAATCTTGGATCAAAAGAGAAGCACAGATATCCACAAGGAACTAAATATACGTATACAGTTTAAGCATAAAAACTGCGGAACAAAAAATCAACTGGTATCAACATATACAATGCTCTGTCAATATAGGAGAAAGCCAATGTAAAATACTTGAATATAACACGCAAAGAAAGTCCCCTCCAATCGGCAAGCATAATGTTTAGGTAGAGCATGAAAGTCGAGGCATATTATGGATAGTAAATACTGATCATACGGCAATGGGTATTTAAGAGTTGTTAATTCATTACAAAAAGTGAAACTGATACAACGTTAATTTTATTTCCTAAAATATATTTGTAAAATAGAATAATAAATTTATTTATTTATTAATAAAATAAAATAAATGAATGAATGAATGAATTAATTAATTAATTAATAAGGAAGCCAATAAATAAATATAAAAATAAATAAGTAGGCCTACATAAGTAAATGAATGAATGAATGAATGAACGAATGAATGAATGAATGAATGAATGAACGAACGAACGAATGAATGAATGAATAAGTCAATAAATAAATATAAAAATAAATAAGTAAGAATACATAAGTAAATAAATAAAATGAATGAATTAATTAATTAATAAAAATAAATAAGTAGGCCTACATATAAATAAATAAAACGAATTAATTAATGAATGAATAAGTCAATAAATAAATAAATAAATAAATAAATAAATATGAAAATAAATAAGTAGGCCTACAAAAGGGAATGAATTAATGAATAAATAAGTTATAAATGAATATGAAAATAAATAAAGTCTACATAAATAAGTAAATAAAATGAATGAATTAATTAATAAGTCAATAAATATAAAAATAAATAAGTAGATCTACATATAAATAAATAAAATGAATTAATTAATGAATGAATAAGTCAATAAATAAATATGAAAATAAATAAGTTGTTTCATAGAGTGTAATATGTGACTTAGGATTGTGAAAGTTATGTAGCCTAAATTCCCATTAAAGGAAATGTATTCGAAAAATAAATAAATAAGTAGGCCTACATAAGTAAATAAATAAAATGAATTAATGAATGCATAGGTCAAGAAATAAATAAATAAATAAATAAATATAAAAATAAATAAATAAGTAGGTCTACACAAGTAAATAAATAAAATGAATTAATTAATGAATGAATAAGTGAGTTAACAAATAAATAAATATTACCTTAAACTTTCCAGCAATATCCTTAATATTTTCGCCGTTTTTAAAGCGTTTAATAATATTTATTTTGTCAGAAATACTCAGACGTGAACGTGTTTCTGACATGATGCTTGAGCAGTATGTGGGAGCTTGGATTCCCATCAGAACAACAGACTACGTTGTACTGCTGTTTTGCTGCTTTCTTTAGACTCAAACGGATTCTACTAAATCGGCTGAGTAGTGTATTAAGAATGAACGAAGAACGCCTACCTAAAATATTATAGAACAGTAGACCCATAGGATACAGAAGTGTAGGAGAACCGAAAACAAGATGACAAGACACTTTTACATGAGGACGGAACAGGCCATTGGGCATAATCCAGGAGGAAGAAGAAGAAGAAAACAATCGGGTTTTTTTCATTGACTAGCTGGTGATGGATTATGACAAAAAATCGCAAAAAATAATTATTACCGCCGATAGATACAAATTAATTTCACTTTACTTAGCCCTATTTAGGTCACTTCCGTTGCAAACAATTACAAGCCACCACGTGCGTGATGAATAGTGGATAGTGATCACATACATTACAAACAGAGGAAGCCAATTGCATGCAGCATTAATATATGATTGATTGTGGGATACGGAATTTGAATTATTCGAAGTGGTTTAAAAGTAACAATACTCTAATAAAATTTATCGCCGTCAATGCCGCTGACATCGGTTACCAACTATGCACTAAAACCATTTTAGAATGGAATGCGGTGAACAATCCTCTGCCTAGATTTATGTCATACATTGTATTTATTATTGTTCTATGTCTAGCCATTATAGGGGGTGGATAGATACGTAGTTTAGGGAAAGGGGTTGGGCGGGAGGTGCAGTGCGTAGAGGTATTAGTTGACATAGTTTTATTAAGCATCCCGTTGCAAACACAAACCGCCAAGATTATTGCGTTACAACGGGGGACGGAGGTTGGTACTTCATCATTTTAGTTTATCATCTCTTAATGCATATATGCCACTAGCTTTAATCATAAACGCTAAATATATATCATTGGGCTTTATATGTGGATATGTGGCTGCACTTGCTATATAGATCCGCAGTGCATACGATGGTCATTAGTGAAGAAAGCCGTAAAAACTTGCACGCAAGCGTTGGGCACAAGAAGTGCTGTGGCAATCATCATTACGCGTAATGGTAGAGGGGGAAATTAAAACGTTACCTATCTCATAGTTTTTTTTCTATGCTCCTGCATTCACTCCATGCTTAACCCATTCCCATTCTTTCCAGTACGTCATGATAGAAGCACAGTCTTGTTATGTCTACACAGCCACATTTAGTATATTAATCTGTACAATAAGCTCTACATTAGACTTCATAGCCCCGCAGGACGACTGGCCGAAACTTTGCCAGCAAGCATAGGGTTCCAAATGGATCTTTTTTTTTATAAATTCAAAAAAAACTATGTAAAAAGTGGCAGAACACAGGAAACCGTGAATAAATGAAACAGATTCGAGAAGAATATATAACATCGTTCTAGTTCCAATACAGTGTATCGGAATGTTTACGCAAACGTGGTATTTTTTTTACATTTTCCATGTTTCTTACAATAGTTATACTCGATTTTGTAATCAATTGTTGAGAGTATTTTTTTTTTCAATTTTTTAAAACTCAAATTGCAATTTAGTTTATTATTAGGGACAGAAGTAACCATTTTATCTGTCTCCCAAAAAGTTGTGTTTTTAGATAGATGTTATTGGAATTAGAACGACGATAAATACTTTACGTAAGCTATCAACTAAAGGATTACAAACAACCGGATGTCTTCGAAGTATCAACTAATTATAGTAGTTATTGATAAAAGTCAGAAAATGTTAGTATAAACACAGTAGATTTATTCAGACAATAGACGCCTAATGCTTAAAAGAAGACGATAAAAAGTTCGTATTTAAACTTTTATGTTGTTTTTGCGATATTGAAAGATATATATTTTATACGATAAGGACAAGAAAACGCGGAAGGAGAAGGCTGACGATAAGGACAAGAAAACGCGGAAGGAGAAGGTTCACGATAAGGACAAGAAAACGCGGAAGGAGAAGGTTCACGATAAGGACAAGAAAACGCGGAAGGAGAAGGTTCACGATAAGGACAAGAAAACGCGGAAGGAGAAGGTTCACGATAAGGACAAGAAAACGCGGAAGAAGAAGGTTCACGATAAGGACAAGAAAACGCGGAAGAAGAAGGTTCACGATAAGGACAAGAAAACGCGGAAGGAGAAGGTTCACGATAAGAACAAGAAAACGCGGAAGGGGAAGGTTCACGATAAGGACAAGAAAACACGGAAGGAGAAGGTTCACGATAAGGACAAGAAAACACGGAAGGAGAAGGTTCACGATAAGGACAAGAAAACGCGGAAGAAGAAGGTTCACGATAAGGACAAGAAAACGCGGAAGGAGAAGGCTGACGATAAGGACAAGAAAACGCGGAAGAAGAAGGTTCACGATAAGAACAAGAAAACGCGGAAGGGGAAGGTTCACGATAAGGACAAGAAAACTAGGAAGAAGAAGGTTCACGAAAAGGACAAGAAAACGCGGAAGAAGGTTCACGATAAGAACAAGAAAACGCGGAAGGAGAAGGCTGACGATAAGGACAAGAAAACGCGGAAGAAGAAGGTTCACGATAAGAACAAGAAAACGCGGAAGGGGAAGGTTCACGATAAGGACAAGAAAACTAGGAAGAAGAAGGTTCACGAAAAGGACAAGAAAACGCGGAAGAAGGTTCACGATAAGAACAAGAAAACGCGGAAGGGGAAGGTTCGCGATAAGGACAAGAAAACGCGGAAGGGGAAGGTTCACGATAAGGACAAGAAAACGCGGAAGGAGAAGGCTGACGATAAGGACAAGAAAACGCGGAAGGGGAAGGTTCACGATAAGGACAAGAAAACGCGGAAGGGGAAGGTTCGCGATAAGGACAAGAAAACGCGGAAGGGGAAGGTTCACGATAAGGACAAGAAACCGCGGAAGGAGAAGGCTGACGATAAGGACAAGAAAACGCGGAAGGAGAAGGCTGACGATAAGGACAAGAAAACGCGGAAGAAGAAGTTTCACGATAAGGACAAGAAAACACGGAAGGAGAAGGCTCACGATAAGGACAAGAAAACGCGGAAGGAGAAGGCTCACGATAAGGATAAGAAAACGTGGAAGGAGAAGGCTGACGATAAGGACAAGAAAACGCGAAAGGAGAAGGCTCACGATAAGGACAAGAAAACGCGGAAGGAGAAGGCTCACGATAAGGACAAGAAAACGCGGAAGGAGAAGGCTCACGATAAGGATAAGAAAACGCGGAAGGAGAAGGCTGACGATAAGGACAAGAAAACGCGGAAGGAGAAGGTTCACGATAAGGACAAGAAAAAGCGGAAGGAGAAGGTTCACGATAAGGACAAGAAAAAGCGGAAGGAGAAGGTTCACTACGAAGACAAGAAAATGCGGAAAGAGAAGGTTGACGATAAGGACAAGAAAACGCGGAAGAAGAAGGTTCACGATAAGGACAAGAAAACGCGGAAGAAGAAGGTTCACGATAAGGACAAGAAAACGCGGAAGGAGAAGGTTCACGATAAGGACAAGAAAACGCGGAAGGAGAAGGCTGACGATAAGGACAAGAAAACGCGGAAGAAGAAGGTTCACGATAAGGACAAGAAAACACGGAAGGAGAAGGCTCACGATAAGGACAAGAAAACGCGGAAGAAGAAGTTTCACGATAAGGACAAGAAAACACGGAAGGAGAAGGCTCACGATAAGGACAAGAAAACGCGGAAGGAGAAGGCTCACGATAAGGATAAGAAAACGTGGAAGGAGAAGGCTGACGATAAGGACAAGAAAACGCGAAAGGAGAAGGCTCACGATAAGGACAAGAAAACGCGGAAGGAGAAGGCTCACGATAAGGACAAGAAAACGTGGAAGGAGAAGGCTGGCGATAAGGACAAGAAAACGTGAAAGGAGAAGGCTGACGATAAGGACAAGAAAACGCGGAAGGGGAAGGTTCACGATAAGGACAAGAAAACGCGGAAGGAGAAGGCTGACGATAAGGACAAGAAAACGCGGAAGGAGAAGGTTCACGATAAGGACAAGAAAAAGCGGAAGGAGAAGGTTCACGATAAGGACAAGAAAAAGCGGAAGGAGAAGGTTCACTACGAAGACAAGAAAATGCGGAAAGAGAAGGTTGACGATAAGGACAAGAAAACGCGGAAGAAGAAGGTTCACGATAAGGACAAGAAAACGCGGAAGAAGAAGGTTCACGATAAGGACAAGAAAACGCGGAAGGAGAAGGTTCACGATAAGGACAAGAAAACGCGGAAGGAGAAGGCTGACGATAAGGACAAGAAAACGCGGAAGAAGAAGGTTCACGATAAGGACAAGAAAAAGCGGAAGGAGAAGGTTGACTACAAAGACAAGAAAATGCGGAAAGAGAAGGTTGATGATAAGGACAAGAAAACGCGGAAAGAGAAGGTTCACGATAAGGACAAGAAAACGCGGAAGGAGAAGGCTGGCGACGGGGACGGGGAAATGCGGGTGGATGAGAAAGAGAAAATGTAGGCGAAAGAAAAACAGATAAAGAAGGAAGAAAGATGGAAGAAGACGCAAAAAAATTAGAGGGATAACGGAAAAGTTAGGAAAAACGGTGAAAGTGTGAAAAAAATAGCAAGATAAGTGGAAGAAGTAGTATAATATATCGGGGAGACAGAATGAGTGGGAGAAGCAAGAAGAGCAGAAGAAGCAAGTTAAGTGGTAGAAGGAGGTTAAGTGGAAGAGAATGAACCAGAATAAAAAAGAGAAATGTAGACAGGTAAGAAAGAACGACACAAGAAGAACAAAGGAGGTGGGGATAGGAAATGAAGAAAATGGAGACAAGTAGCATAAATATAAAATTAACAAATACGCACAAATTTATTTATGGCTTCATTAATGGCTTTCTCGTGCACAACTATCTTGCAGATATACCTACATGAGCCTAATCAGGCTGCTCTAGCCAATTTATGATTGCGGTGTTGTAAATATAAATTTATTGTAACATTATAATATCAAGGTATTGTCACAAATTATTGTAAAATACATTTCACATTTAACACAATTAACAATACGGCTGCCCTCAGTAATCCTACACGCGGTAGCTTTGTATTCCCATCTATCACGGGAAACACCCTGCGTGACTACCCACAAAACCCTCAGCGGTTTGAAATATACCTCGGCGGTTTTCGCATTACACATCATTATCAGATTATTCGGCTGCCTTTGATTAAGAACGAACCCACGGTCTGAAGTGCTTCTATTAATGGTGAATATATTTTAATGTATCATACAGTGAATTCCCTTTGTTCAAGAGTACAAATCTTCATAATGGCACACTGAAAGTTATGATGCAGTGATTACCAACTAGTTCACTCTAATGTGCAAAGGCTATTACGAACTGGTACAATGGATTCTTCTTCCTTTTTCAATATGAAACAGATAATTCATAACCCTCGACTGCGCGGCGAAGCTCAGTTCTACCCCAACCGACTGCATTTCTATCCATAACAGCTTCCTGTGTTCACTAAAATTTCTCTTTATAGTACATTTGAAGTCCAAACAGAAGCCTTGAATAGTGTAATTGGGCAGTATCTTGCCACTGTCAGTCCAATTCTACACAGCGCTTCAAAATTCTGGTAACAAATTCGCTTGATAAATGTGTAATTGGGCAGTATCTTGCCACTGTCAGTCCAATTCTACACACCGCTTCAAAATTCTGGTAACAAATTCGCTTAATAAATGTGTAATTGGGCAGTATCTTGCCACTGTCAGTCCAATTCTACACAGCGCTTCAAAATTCTGGTAACAAATTCGCTTGATAAATGTGTAATTGGGCAGTATCTTGCCACTGTCAGTCCAATTCTACACAGCGCTTCAAAATTCTGGTAACAAATTCGCTTGATAAATAAGTATTATTGATAACTTAAATTATAGTCCCGTCGCTCTAATTTCCGGCAGCCAATCGCGTTGCAGGTCGGCTACATTTAAAAGTGTGCGTCTTGTGATTCGCTGATTCATTTCTTAAGCCTCGATAAATACTTAATATAATCGCCCGCCATTTTAACTCTTTAGTTGGCGTTCGCAGAAAGCACACGAAGACGTTATTTGCCGCTCAATTATTTGCTGAATTACATTGAGCTTGATTTATTATCATAGGAGTAACAACATGATAATGTTTAACGGTGTTGCAAATAGATTCCTCGCATGGTAGCTCGGCAACGGAAGAACAAAAATGGCGAACGATACTACCTACCTAGACTTTATAGAGCCTTCACTTTCTAAGACGTAAGCAAAGAGGCGGAGTCACGCCGGAAATAACAGCGTCGGGACTATAATAAATGTGTGCATACAGAGTGTTTCAAAACGCATGGTCAAAAATTTAGGGATGAGAAGTAAAAACGAAAAGACGGAAAAAACACTTCCAGTAAACATGGGTTTGCAAATTAACGCTATTTTTCCTGGTTGGGGCCCGCTAAATTTAATACCAAGAAATAATTTCAACAAACGCAGTGACAAGAGAGTAAAATTCATAATTTGGCTTCAAGACCACAGAAATGATTGAATATACACAAAAATAAATTTCATTGTTTGAACAACAGTAAATTTTGAGATCTAGTAGGCTTTCATTGAAATGTATATTTCTGTTTTTATCCACAAACTATTAAGTATGTAATAATTTCTTTGCTGATAAAAGATTTATAACAAGTAGGTAAAAATTGTGCGCACCTGAAAATAGATTTAATAGCTCAACCTCCTTGCGTTTCGACGTCTAAATTACACGTAGATTGATACTTCATCTTCAAGAAATTATGATGGTATCTTGGTCCTTCAACAAGTTTCATTAGAAACTAGCTCTACTGGCAAATTTTAGCAACGTTGATTTCCCCATCAGGAATAAATTTTGGCCGGACCCGCTTTAACTATGCAATATACAGGGACATAATTTTATTTTTACTTCAGATTTTATTGTACCTGAGTTTTTTCAATGTAGCCTACTTCACTCCCGCCCCCTCTACTAATAAACTTCTAACCGTTCTCCACACAGAACCAAGGCCGGGTATGCGATCATAGTAAACCGTACTGAGTTAGTGAGTATAGTACGTTCCAGAAACATGTTCGCGCTTTCAAGTGGCGAAAGAGCTTCCAATATTGGATCATATTTTCGCACAGGTACTGTCGTCCGTTTGCCTACGTTGCATCCCGGTTTCCCACACTCGCTTCTGTTCGCACCCCTGTAAAGACTAGTGGCTGGGCTGTCTTAGCTCTTTTCTGAAAATATTAATTTCTGTTAAGAATTGGAAATTGTTTAAAATAACTTAAATAAAAGGGTCTCGTTATGTAATTAACGGTCACGTGAGTTCCCCCCTTTCTACGACCCTGCGACATAACCACTTGGACGGACAGTAGATAACATGTCTGAGTAATTTTATCTTTTCGGATTGGGCAGAAGTGAAGACTGAATTTACAGTACGTAAGGTACTCTTTTATGGAGTAGGTACAGAATTACTTGAACATGAGTTACTAGTACGAAGGATGAAACTGGTAATTGGAATGAGGTACAAAAATCTATAGTGCGATAATATGCACAAAAGAACTGAAGCTTGTATCGAAATAAACGGCCAGCATTTTTTAAAATGTGTTTAAATATCCATATTATGATTATTTTCAATTTAACTTCATTCTTTATATTTCACGCTAATGTGCTGTAGATAGAATAATAATGAATACGTCCGAATGGATACCTCAATTCGTGAGTAAAAACACTTATTGTTAATACAGTCCTGTATTTTTATTAAACAAAACTTACTTACTTACAAATGGCTTTTAAGGAACCCGAGGGTTCATTGCCGCCCTCACATAAGCCCGCCATCGGTCCCTATCCTGTGCAAGATTAATCCAGTCTCTATCATCATATCCCACCTCCCTCAAATTCATTTTAATATTATCCTCCCATCTACGTCTCGGCCTCCCCAAAGGTCTTTTTCCCTCCGGTCTCCCAACTAACACTCTATATGCATTTCTGGATTCGCCCATACGTGCTACATGCCCTGCCCATCGCAAACGTCTGGATTTAATGTTCCTAATTATGAGAGGTGAAG